>NC_051185.1:40989383-41324383 GCF_013339695.2 Rhipicephalus sanguineus
ACAGACAGGCCTTTGTAATGTGTTGGAAGCATTCAACAACCCACTCGTTGTGCAATTCGCATTGTGTGACGCCTGGTTGGTATTTTACTTTTCTATCACGCTACATTACATATCGTAATGTGGTTCCTTCCCGACATGAAGCCTGTATAGGGTCTTTTTGCAAAGCAGTTCGAAGCACCGGCATGGCTCTGACGTAGAATGCTGGGCTCCCACGCAGAGGGCCCAGGTTCGAACCCTGTTCCTCCCTGAAAATTTTTTCTTTCATTTTTTTCCTTATTTCGCGCGATAGCGGTTACGGACACCGACGGCGGCGGCGGACAACTGCGGCGCCGAAATCATCCCTTGTTGTGACCGCAGTTGTTGCGGTCTCCACGAAGATACTGATTGAAATGGAGACGCTAACGATAATGTAGTTCTAAGTGATCCTGGTGTATCACAGTTGTTGCGTCACACAGAAGACCAGGATCTCTTAAAAATACGACAGATATGCCACTTACACAAAATAGTTCCATGCCCTTCAGTAGGCATGTCTAACCTACAACGGTATAGGGATAACTACACCTGCACAGACAGGAAGAACGCAATTCGTTTCAGGAATATCTATACGTACAGTTATCCCTCACGTTACTAGAATAAACTTTGGTTATCCCTTTATCTATACAGGTAGCTGTATATGTGAAAGAAACGTAATTCGTCTTAGAGATAACTGTAGCTGTATAGCAAGAAAAAACACTTGGTTTTAGGGATAATCATGGCTGTATACACAGGGAAGACACAATTCGTTTGAAAGATAACTATAACTGTATAGATAAGAAACACGCAATTCGTTTCTAACTACCCTCAAGACTCCCCAGACAGAGATCTTGGAGTTCTCTCTAAAGATAAGTCCGAAGATGTAGAATCTCAGTCCACCTAAAGGACCAGTCCTTAGACGGGAAAACACGCCGTGCCATCGCAGATATAAGTTTGTTCCGGGTATCATAATATCTTGAGGCATATGTCTGGCCTGTCAGGTGGAGTCGATGCACCCCGCCTCACTTATTTTCGTCTACGATCTTGCGGATCTCGTTGAAGCGGCTGGAGTCACCGTTGCATACATTTGGCGCCAGGCCGAGCGTCACGTTGTACACAGTCCAGCCAATGACGTGCGTGTCGGTCTTCGCGTAGCCCAGGTGCCGGTAGGTGGCAACCATCTGTGAGCAGCAACCAGAAGAGTCAAGCGGGTGCACGATCATTCATTCACTCTATGTGGTTATTAGGGCGAACTTAGATGCCTCGTGAAACCCGAGAAGTGACCATCGGCGGCGTCAACACAAACGGCGGAAAAAAGCCACGTGAAGCCACATACGTCATCGTGAAGCCACCTAATGACGACATCACAGCACATCGTCGCTCAGTTAAGGGTGCGCCGATCACGGAGGGAGTAATTCCACGCAAGGTAAACGAAGCTTCAGAGAGGGTTGGGTGGGATCGTAAGGTTTCATAGTAATACACTAGAGGGAAATCCGGCGCTAGTCTGTGGGAGCTGTGATGCATGGCGCTTCAGCGGGCATGAGAATGATGAGTAGTATACGTGGATTTGCGTAAGATTCGTTCTTTCGGCTGCGTGTGGTTCCGGGTGGCCTGCAGCCGCTTTGTCGCAAGACGAAGCTCACGCAGTTTAGCAAAAGTTCCGCAGTCCCAACTGCAACACTTTGACCCTTTTAGGCTCACCAATTCAGGTCAGCTACGAAGTTTACAACGAGCCCTTTATAAAAAAAAAGACAGAAACAACAACAACTAACAATAATAATGAGAACATTCGAAACAGCGCAATAGACGAAAGACACAGAAGAAGACTTAAAAATAGGAGCGCTGAGTATTCTGTGTCTTTCGACTTCTGCGCCGTTCCTGAAATGAACCCGAACCAACACTCCCGTTTGCTGCAATTAATGAGAACAGACAATAATGCCAAGAAAGTATAGGGATGGTAGTTGTAGTAATTAAGATATAATATGTGAAGAAAGTAAAGGGACGAAAAGATAACTTGCCGGCCGGTAGGGGACCGAACCTGCGACCCCCTTCTTTTATAAAAAACAACGAGCCCTTCAACGTAATCTTCTTTCGTTCAACAAGAAACGAAGTCACAAGAGCGTTAGAATCCACAAGCACAAAGACTAGGCAAATCTAGTACTACCAATCATTCCCATGGTGGCCTGAACGATCGCAGCACCACAATTCCCTGTAGTAGATATTGTAGGAAACCCTATGGGTAGGAGAGAAGTCAATACAGCCGACTGAGAAGAAAAAAGAGTAAAAGAAGAAGCTGGCTTTGGCCTTCGAGTCTCTCCTAGGGCAATGTATAATGGATCGCGTTACTTTTCTGAGTGATTTCTGAGTGATATTTTCTGAGGTGAACGTCAAACACTCTATCAGCACCAGTAGCGTAGCCAGAAATTTTCTTCGGGGGGTGGGGCTCCAGCCGTACTTATGTAGGTACGTGCGTCGTGCGTGCGTTTGTATGTGTGCGTGGTTTATATACAGATTCAACATTTAAAACCTTCTTGGGGGGCGGAGAAAGGGTAGGTGAGGGCGTGAACCCCCCCCCCCCTTCCACACACATCTGATCACTGCTATGTACCCCTAAGATAGTGCTGATCACTGGCGTACTGTCTTAGAGGTACAGGCTTGTCCTATATGAAAGGGAACACGCAAACGCGTGCCCTGTGCTCTGAGGTGGCTGCTCGGAATGCCGCGAAGTTGCAGTATGAATAAACACGCCCGCTTTTGGTGCAGACTGTTTGCTGGTGGGCACAGGCGCGCGCATGGGGAGGGGGGGGGGGGCGTCAAGTCTGCCGCATACCTTTATTCAGTCAGACGTGTCCTGTCATTGTATTAGGTGCATGATTGTGGCTACGCAGGTTTTTGACGATGATGATGGCCGAGAACCCAGGAACTTTTATTTCCCACCTTTAAAACCGGAAAAACCGTGGACCAAAGGCAAGGTCGTTGTTAGAACCACGTCATTGCTTTATTTTCATTTTTGCATCGATGGCAAAGCTTGTGTTCTTTCGGACTCGACTGTCAGGGGGGTGGGGGGCACTGCGGTGAGACTTGTCCCCCCTCTTTCACTGGGAGAAAGTCACGCGGCCGCCTATGTCGTTCGGGCAACATAAGCAGGCAAGCGAGGTGCCTTCCGCGTGGACGGTGTCCACACTGGACGCCAATACGTGGACGCCAAAAGCGGGTTCTTCTCATGTTGATGCCACTTGGTGGCGCTCTAAGTTAGTACTGCCGTAGAGTTACTGTATATGCTACCTTTATATACAGTAACTCTATACTGCCGCAGGGAACAGACCACGGGCTCGCGCGTTCCGTTTCATAAAGGACCACCCCCTTTACGTGTCTCCCGTGAAGTACCACAATGCAACTAGTCGCCCACTTGCTTCGTTACAGTCTGGGCGTTCGAAGGTGATGACCTCGAACCTTTGGCTTGGGCCCCAGGTCGAACGCGCAGCTACCATTTCCAATGTCCAGTATTGATAACCCCGTCGGGTCACGGGCGAACAGCTGCTGTTCGCATTGCTGCAACAGAACGACCGGTGCAAAACACGTGACCAAGGTGGCACAATTGCGTTTATTGCGATCACGCATGCGCGAAGGCATTTAGAGCACACATACTGGCTAAATCGTGATATGGTAATGTCACGGAATGCAACAGACTGAGAACATGCATGTCCCTCACACCGCGCCTCGTCATGTCTTGCAAGGTCTGGCCACCACTGTACAGCTTAATGCATTACAAGTGGGAAAGCGGTCTTTTCGCCTTCGAGTGTTACAGAGAGCGTAACATGCTGCAGAACTTTTTGCTACACACTTACAGTACTGAAGAAGACGGCGTCGTGCCCCGTGGACACTATTCTGCGCAGAGAGCGGCTGTTCAGAGCTGCCAGGCTGACTTGCCGGAAAATGTCGAGGCGCAGGCTGATCGTCAAGGTGCAGTTAACCTTTGGATGGGAGCGTTGGCAATCAGATCGACTGCAGTGGACTGAAAAGGAACGGTGAAATAACGTTGCAAGACAGAATATTAATGATGATTAGGGAACAGGAACAGTAACCAGCCGCAACAGAGAGGCTGGATAATGATACGTGCACGAAGTCCGAAGCTGAGTAATAAAAGAGTAACTGCCACCATGTTTGTTACTAAGCATCAACGAATGAGGGAAATGAATTCGGGATGGTTGTGTGCCAATCGTTCGCTGGGTTGCAACTACGACGCGAAACCTACGAACGAACGCATTAGAGTTGCGCTCTAAAAAAAGTCAGTTTCGTCGCAAGGACTACGCAGTGAACCGCCGACGCCTTCAGCATCCGGCCTGGCGTAGCTCAGTAAACGCTAACGTAAGGAACCGCAGCCAAGCAGCGAGCGAAGCGACTCCGTGTTGTCTTCCTTCAACGCACACGCAGCAGAACACAACACGTACAAAGGTAGTGACCGTCTACTGATCCCTGTAGAGATATTGTGCGTACGCGACCGTGCCTGGCCGGCCAAAGTACGCAGCCCCCTCTCCGGGACACCCGATGGGCCGTTCGCGCGAAGACAGACGGTCGGCGCGCTTACTCTCCGTTTGAGCTGCGATCGTTGGCTGCCATCGCACGCTTTCTCTCGCACAAGAACATACGACGCGCGGGGTGATGCTATCGCAAGTTGGACTTTATACGGAACCTCACGGCGACGATGACGGCGACAGAAAAAAAATGCGCCAAGCGTATACATATTATTGTTACCGCAATAAAAAGTTCCCGCGTTTATGGATATCATGCCGTGCCATATCAACCCACCATTTTTGGCGCGTTCGGCACAGGTTGGCAGATACGGTTCCAGGCTGAAGATGACGCGACTTCCAGCTGGTGTTCGTCTGATATGGTCAGCATAATCACCAAGCTTAGTTTGTTGAGTCTGCAAGGAAAACAAAAAGGCACGCGACCGTGCCAGTGAAGTTACTGAATATCAGGCTCAATCTGCCTGAGGCAAACTCTATGACAAGCGTGACGAGAGCTTTGATCCAGTAGATCAGAAGATGTGTGTGTTAGATATGCGCCTCATTTCAAGACAGGTAATAGAACATCTTTTAGGCTCAACTTACAGTCATTATTTTTTTCTTTTCCAAACCTTGCTTTACGTTTCACGCTTCCGCACGGCTGCTTTGCCGTATCAAGCACCCGGGGACACGTTCCGAGTTGTCGAGTAACTTTGCATTGGTCCGCGCAGCTGAAGTTTTAATGGTTCATCTTAATTTTAAAATGACCACGTCACTGAGCTGTAAAAACTGACCGAGGCCCTTCTAATCCTAGTTATCACTAGCGAAATTATAATAATAATGATAATTGTTGGAGTTTAACGTCCCAAAACAATGATATGATTACGAGAGACGCCGGGGTGGAAGGCTCCGGAAATTTCGACCACCTGGGGTTCTTTAAAGGGACATTAAAGAGCAAAACGATTTTTCTCGTATTAGTAAACTACTCTTTCACGATACCAAAAACACCACACTTGCTTCGAGAAGACGCTTAGTAAACGAGAAATTGCGCGAAAAGAAAATGTGGGTGGCGACGCCCCCTTGAAGTTTCCGCTCAATTAGCCGTGACGTCACATATTTTGACGGCGCCTACTTGGGCTTACGTAGTTCCTTAAGTGTAAAAATAAAGTACACTGTCCTCCGAGAGGGCCATAGAATTAACATACCAAGTTTGAGGAAATTTTGTTGAGCCAATGGTGCCAAAATACGATAAATGCACTTTGAAATCCGTGACGTCACGCGTGAAGATTTTGGCGCGTAATTTAAAGATGAAACTTTGAACTTCATTTTCTCCTTTATTAATACACCTATGATGATGAAATTAACGTAATTATAGTTCTCAATCTACAATTTATCAGTCTAAACCAATTCATTGTTTCTCTTTAGTGTCCCTTGAACGTGCACCTAAATCTAAGTGCATGGGCCTCAAGCATTTTCGCCCGCATCAAAAATAGGCCGCCGCTGCCATGATTCGATCCCGCGACCTTCGGGTCAGCAGTCGAGCACCGTAACCACTAGCCCACCTTGGCGGGTCCACGAGCGAAATGTATGGTTGGCTTGATTTTGCGAACGTTATTCACCATATTGATTGTTTCAACCTTCACCTGGTCACGTGGTGCCGCAGCGGCGAGGCTCCGAGCGAGCGCAGCTGTGATGCCTCTCCGCGCGGATCACATGGCGTGACGTCACGCCTGCCCCACTTACGTTACGGCGGCTCAAGGTCATTGACTGGGAGACGTACCCCCCGTATTCTAGAACGTCCCTCCACTTAACGCTCCACCCTTGACTCGAAAATGACTATGGCAGCGCCACCCTTAGGTAGAAATGGTCACCGCATGGTGAGCAAGAATCGGCAGCAAGTCTTGAAAATCGCGACATCATTGTTAGTCGGGCGGTGGCGCTGTGATGAACTCGGTCGATTGAAGAATGATTTTCAAGTCGATGCCCCTTTGAGAATACGGGGGGTAGCCTAATAGAACTTTCGCTCTAAAATGGTGTACACTCAGGAGTCGAACCCCTGAAGAGGATCACTAGAACGGGAAAAAGGCTTTTCTATCCAGGTATTATTGCACAGCTAAATCGTGGGTCGTCACTAGAGCAAGATAGACGGCGTGTAGACATAGCTTTTTACGTGGTTATTTTAGGCTGCCATCTCGTGGGCCTCGAAACGCCCCACCGCACCGACGCTTACAAGCATTCATGCGCCCTTTACATAATGAATTCCACATACCCGTTTAGCATCGACACGAAGCTGGCGTAATCCTTCCATTGCGACGTTGTGACACGCGGCTTGAAGCCGAAGAAGTTGGCGATGCTGCTCTCATGTACGCCGCTGCCGTTGAGGACCTGGGCCAATCGCTGTAATAAACAGATGTCGCAAGTTTACGTGGTGTCCTTGAAAACTGCACCCTGGAGTAAACCCATCGTGTTAGCTTTCAAGTGAAGACGTTGTACCTGCCTCCCAAGATTGGCCAACATTAGTGAATTATCCAAGAGTGTCGTAAGCATTTGCGCCGCAACTGATGAAAGAAACGTTGCATAAAGCATAGTTTTAAACTGTGCGAAGAAGACAGTACGAAAACAGGAACGCAATACGCACACACAAGCGCAGAACTCGCAACTGACTATTTACGGAAAGCAGGTGATCTACAGGTTCTTCTAAAGAACAGGAGATCAGAACAAGGAGCAATCGCAATGCCACTGTTAAAAAACAACCGCAGGAACGCGTGTGCATCACGTACGCGGTAGTGACCGGATGTGTCCAATGTGTCCACGTAAGAATTTTATTTAATTTCTTGACAGTGGTATGGAAGGAGAGCTGACACAGCCATCTCCTTTTCTTGCGATGTGAAATGCCTTGATGACTTCCCTTTCAGTTCTAGACTTAGCCTTCGATAGGAATTTGGTCTTATACAGATGAGGCAAACAGTTTTGACTATCGCATCTCTTGCAATGCAAGGCGAGATTGCTGCCTGTGCCGGTGCGCAAGAATGGGTTTTGCTTCTGGGCACGCTCATTGAAACATTGAAACACCGGTCAGTTTGGCCTATGCAAGACAGGCCACACGAAATGGGTATCTCGTAATTAACGTTAGAGATGCAGCTAGTGAACTTCATCTCATGGTTCTTCTTGCATGAAAGCTCTCGTTTTGTTCTTGTCAGAAGTGGGCACACTTTTTTCAGTTTGCAAGGCGCCGAGAAGACGACGCGAATCCCATACCGTTGTGCGACATTCTTAACGTTGCGGGACAGACAATGCAAATAAGGCATGACGAAATGTGTTTTTTTGTCCAAACGCTCATCTTGCTTATCTGAGGATTTTAGCCTTTGAAGCAGGCATTCGGATGTGCTACGATTTAAGTGTTGCGGATAGCCAACAGATAGCAGACGCTTGACCTGTCGAGTGATACTTGATGATGCTGTATGGGCAGAAGATTTTCGTAAGGCGGAGAAATAGCTAGACATAACCATGCCACATTTCACAAGTTTAGAGTGTGCACTCTTGAAAGATTGTAGGCTTTTGCTGGACCTTGGATTGTACGACCGAAAACGTGGCCATTGGGTGAAACGTAATTCAATGTCTAAGAACTGGATATGGTTGTTCTTTGTCAATTTACGGGTAAAATTCAAACCTTGCCCCTCCGAGGAGAAGGTGCTTAGGATGTTAGGGACAACACTGCCAAGGTCACTGCTAAAAGAGTAATCTAAAATCACTAAAATGTCGTCAACATAACGCAACACATGTAAAACAGGGTATTTGGAAAGCTTATTTTTGAGACGTTTGTGAAAGAAGGCCAGAAAAATGTCACAGCGCAGGAGCAACCAAAGAGCCATTGCAAATACCGGATTTTTGTACAAAATAGTGCCCATCGTGATGGGTAGCTGTGGAGCTTAAGTAAAACTGTATGAGTTCTAAAAGATGTTCTGTGCTAAAACCGGCTGTATTCTGAAAATCTACATCGCCAAACTGGTCAACAATTTCCCCGATGACTTTAAACAATACATCGTGCGGCATAGAGAAGAACAGATCTTCTACGTCAACGGAAAAGGCAGTGGTAGCGCGGGGCAGTTCTGTGTACTTTTCCTCCTCTGCAACCTCACTTCTCTTTCTCTTCCCATGCTGTACTATACGAGACTATGCTGTTTTACCCTTCCCCTCTTCCTTTCCTCCTCCTCAGCTTCACTTCCCTTGCCCAACCCTCGCTATACTATACTATACAAAGGTATGCTATGCCTTACTCTATCCCCTCTTTCTTTCTCCTTCCTCCCTCTCATCACTTCTTACAGCCACTTCCCTTTCCCACCCTCTTGCTATACCATCCTATACCACGCCATCTCCCCGTCTTCCTTTTCTTCCTCAACCTCAGTACTTTCCCTTCCCATGCTGTACTATACGAGATTATGCTATGCTTTACCATTTACCCTCTTCCTTTCAGCCTCCTCACCCTCATTTACATTTCCCAACCCCTCGATATACTATGCTATACAAAGGTATGCTATATCTTACTCTCTCCCTTCTTCCTTTCCCCTTCCTCACCCTCTCATCACTTCTTACAGCCACTTCCCTTTCCCACCCTCTTGCTATACCACCCTATACCACGCCATCTCCCCGTCTTCCTTTTCTTCCTCAACCTCAGTACTTTCCCTTCCCATGCTGTACTATACGAGATTATGCTATGCTTTACCATTTACCCTCTTCCTTTCAGCCTCCTCACCCTCATTTACATTTCCCAACCCCTCGATATACTATGCTATACAAAGGTATGCTATATCTTACTCTCTCCTTCTTCCTTTCCCCTTCCTCACCCTCTCATCACTTCTTACAGCCACTTCCCTTTCCCACCCTCTTGCTATACCATCCTATACCACGCCATCTCCCCGTCTTCCTTTTCTTCCTCAACCTCAGTACTTTCCTTTACCATGCTGTACTATACGAGATTATGCTATGCTTTACCATTTACCCTCTTCCTTTCAGCCTCCTCACCCTCATTTACATTTCCCAACCCCTCGATATACTATACTATACAAAGGTATGCTATGCCTTACTCTCTCCCTCTTCCTTTCCCCTTCCTCACCCTCTCATCACTTCTTACAGCCACTTCCCTTTCCCACCCTCTTGCTATAACCATCCTATACCACGCCATCTCCCAGTCTTCCTTTTCTTCCTCAACCTCAGTACTTTCCCTTCCCATGCTGTACTATACGAGATTATGCTATGCTTTACCATTTACCCTCTTCCTTTCAGCCTCCTCACCCTCATTTACATTTCCCAACCCCTCGATATACTATGCTATACAAAGGTATGCTATATCTTACTCTCTCCCTTCTTCCTTTCCCCTTCCTCACCCTCTCATCACTTCTTACAGCCACTTCCCTTTCCCACCCTCTTGCTATACCACCCTATACCACGCCATCTCCCCGTCTTCCTTTTCTTCCTCAACCTCAGTACTTTCCCTTCCCATGCTGTACTATACGAGATTATGCTATGCTTTACCATTTACCCTCTTCCTTTCAGCCTCCTCACCCTCATTTACATTTCCCAACCCCTCGATATACTATGCTATACAAAGGTATGCTATATCTTACTCTCTCCCTTCTTCCTTTCCCCTTCCTCACCCTCTCATCACTTCTTACAGCCACTTCCCTTTCCCACCCTCTTGCTATACCATCCTATACCACGCCATCTCCCCGTCTTCCTTTTCTTCCTCAACCTCAGTACTTTCCTTTACCATGCTGTACTATACGAGATTATGCTATGCTTTACCATTTACCCTCTTCCTTTCAGCCTCATCACCCTCATTTACATTTCCCAACCCCTCGATATACTATACTATACAAAGGTATGCTATGCCTTACTCTCTCCCTTCTTCCTTTCCCCTTCCTCACCCTCTCATCACTTCTTACAGCCACTTCCCTTTCCCACCCTCTTGCTATACCATCCTATACCACGCCATCTCCCCGTCTTCCTTTTCTTCCTCAACCTCAGTACTTTCCCTTCCCATGCTGTACTATACGAGATTATGCTATGCTTTACCATTTACCCTCTTCCTTTCAGCCTCCTCACCCTCATTTACATTTCCCAACCCCTCGATATACTATACTATACAAAGGTATGCTATATCTTACTCTCTCCCTTCTTCCTTTCCCCTTCCTCACCCTCACATCACTTCTTACAGCCACTTCCCTTTCCCACCGTCTTGCTATACCATCCTATACCACACCATCTCCCCCTCCTCCTTCCCTTTCTCCTCATCTTCACCTCCCTTTGTCACACTCTTGTTATACTATACCATGCAAGGCTATGCTATGCTAGGAGCTGCTTGGTACTTATCCGTTTTCTGTGGCGCATACCAGTCGATTCTTGTGCGTACGTCAACGGCCTTACCTACAGCTTAAACAGCTTCGCTGCTAAAGAAAGGTCGACTTATGTTCGAATAAATATGGTAGTACTGCACACACGGCATCCTGCGCAAGGCCCACTCATCCAAGGTGATGCGCACTTCCAAAACTAAAGAGCGTCGGTTCTACGTTCGCCCACTGATCTCACCTCGTAGATAACGTTCAGCACAGCTTGGGCTGCGGATAACTCCGTCGTGGTACGTGGAACCGGCCAACCGCGGAGGGTGCCGTAGCCGAACAGCCCCAGCGTGTGCTGAATTCTTTGGGTACTTTGGCTGAAATCTGGCGAATTGAGGGCCACCAAGTTGTTGCCAACGTTCGCCGCATCCATGTTGACAGTGAGGAGCAGCCTGTAGCCCGAGCTGCGACTTCGACTGAGGAACTCGTAAGACCCGTCTGCGAAGGCGGGAAATAGGCGCGTTTGCTAACTCTTGACGCTTGGTGGACTAGTTAGTACGTGTCTCAATTTACACTAAGTAATGGCGTAGCCAGGATTTTCTTGTGGGGATGTGGGGGTGGGGTTTCAACCACCATTTATGCATGTTCATGCGTGTGTTGGTATGTGTGCGTGTGGGTAATTTTTTGGGGGGGGGAAGGGGGTTGAACCCCAACCTCCCACCCCCCTGGGCTACGCCGGTGATACTAATTATGCGCAGCGGAAATAGACGAAGACAAAGGGAAGAAGGGCTTCGTGTTTTTCGATAAATGTAGATGGAAGTCAGCGCCAGTGTATGTTGTTTATGTGTCTTCCCATTGTCTTCCTTTCTTTGCGCTGCACATAGTGCATATCTTGACGTGCGCCCTGTGCGCCAGTACAAATACCGTTCAACCATCGTTTAGACAGCTTCCATTATCTTCCCGATGATATCGCCTCTGATAGCAACCCCATCACGTTTCGACGTACACTTGAGGTGCATTTTCTTACAACAGCGTCGTAAGATTGTTTTATGGTTTAACTTCCAAGCTTTTAAGAAGAGGACATGTCAGGCCCCCGACAGGTGTTGGTCCCGGGTTCGATCCCCGGACCAGGACGCAATTTTTCGTCAATTACAGTCGGTTACAACCTAAGAAAAGAAAATGTCAGCACCGCCCACAGCTATCACCATCCCTCCCACAGAGAATTTGCATAATTGCTCCAACCAGTAGCGCTTACTAATTTTCGTGACGTCAGGCACACCTCAAGTGTTCGAGGTAGTTGAATTTCCCGTATAGGCCCACGCTTTCGTCGCTGGTTTTAGGTCGAAAAAAAAGGCAGATGTTCACGGGAAGAAGGAAGTTTGAAAAGATGAAAAATTCGTGAACACGTGGCATTGCTGGAGCCGACGTTTCGGCAAGCGGTCGTCTTTGCCTTCTTCGAGGCTGCAACGCTCGGAAACGTGAACGTCCGGGTATAATTTCTTCAGCTGTTTTGACATCGCTCTTCAGCCAAACGTGATGTTTTAGGTAGGAACGACGAAACTTTAACTCTTAATATGCGTAGTACTTACGTTCGCGGAAAAAAAAGTACTCGGGGTTAGAACAGAAACCAACTAGCACGACTGTATTTCGCAGGTTAATGGCAGGCGCGCCGCGGTTCTGAGGACGGAGCCTACATTTCTTTGTAGGTTCTAACCTTCTACAGGAAGCTTTACCTTTAGAGAGATCTATGTAGATTTCCTTTGATCTTAGAAGAACAGAGCGTTGGGCGAGGCGCTGATCCTTTGTGAAAGGCATTTGCGCAAAACACCAGGGACAGGAAAGAAACAAACCCAAGACAAGCGCAGAGTATCAAATGGAACTTTTATCGTCGGAAACACGTATATGTAGTGCAAAGACACGTGCTTAATAATAAAGGTTGGTGGTTAGATAATCATTTTGAAGCTTATGTAAGCACAGGGCTGTACCCAGAAAATTTTTTTGTGTGTAGAACGGCTGCCATTTTGAACGACTTATACTGCTTATTTTCGTGTATGAATCAAGTACATCGCTTACACATAATAATTCCTGGGTACTTTTCAATTAGTTGTACCTAAGCAGGAAAAAAAGTGGTATGTGAACCTCAAATTCTGGTTAAAGCAAGAAATAAATGTTTGGACTATAACACCACCGAAGCCAAGGAAGGCCATGTTCGTAAGTCCGGTGACATGTGTGGCAAGGCCATCGGTGAGTTTGCATAAACTTGAAATGGATTATCTAACTGCCAACCTTTAATCTAAAGCACGTGTCATTGCACTATATATATATATATATATATATATATATATATATATATATATATATATATTGTTGAGGCGTTTATTGGACGGTAGTCGGCGACGATATGCAATGGCGACAGTCAAGGCACAAACACGGACTCAAGAGCGCGAGCGCGAAGAGCCAAAGGAGACGACCCACTAGAAGGCTATAGAGAGCGCAACCCATTACTCAATAAAGGCTTCGCTACAATTTCCCCGGGTACTAAAAGGGAGCCGTCCGGCGACCTAACAGCTGGTCACTATGAGTGGGTCATAGTAGGCCTTGAGACGCTCCACGTTGACGATGTCGCGCCCTCGACGGCGCATGTCCGAAGCTGGTTCGATGGGTTCGATCAGGTAGTTGACCGGGGATGTGCGCTCGACGACCCGGTAGGGGCCTTCGTATTTCGGCAGTAGTTTTGTAGAGAGGCCAGTTGCAGTGGTAGGGACCGAGAGCCATACGAGCGCTCCAGGGAGGAACGTGGGCTCAGAAGTGGTGGTTCCACCGCGAATGCTCTTCTGCCGCTCTTGTTCCTGCGTTGTAAACGTCTTGGCAAGCTCGCGACACTCTTCCGCAAGCCTGGCTGTGTCAGATATCGGCGCACACTCAGTTGAATCCGGCTTGTATGGGAGTATCGTGTCGATGGTGTGCGACGGGTGCCTTCCGTACAATAGGAAGAAGGGTGAAAAACCAGTTGTGCTTTGAGGGGCGGTATTATAGGCGTAGGTGACGAAGGGCAGAATGGCATCCCAATTTGTGTGATCGGCGGCGACGTACATTGAGAGCATGTCGCCGAGCGTGCGGTTAAAGCGTTCGGTGAGCCCATTCGTCTGCGGGTGGTAAGCAGTAGTTTTGCGGTGAACAGCACGGCACTCTTTTAGAATGGCTTCGACGACTTCCGACAAGAAGACACGGCCTCGATCGCTGAGAAGCTCCTGGGGTGGACCGTGACGCAGCATGAATCGGTGTAGCAGGAAGGAGGCAACATCGCGCGCAGTAGCAGCTGGGAGAGCGGCGGTTTCGGCGTATCGCGTAAGGTGGTCAACAGCGACGATGGCCCAGCGGTTACCAGCCGATGTCAGAGGAAGTGGTCCGTACAAGTCGATGCCCACGCGCCCAAACGGACGGTTCGGGCAAGGTAATGGTTGTAGACCGGCGGGTGACACGTGCGTTGAAGGTTTTCGGCGTTGGCAATCGAGGCAGGAGCGAACGAACTTCTGCACGTAGCGGTACATCCCTCGCCAGAAGTATCGTTGTCGAATGCGGTGGTAAGTTTTTGATACCCCAGAGTGCGCGCATTGTGGATCAGAGTGGAAAGACTCGCATATTTCAGAACGCAGACTGCGGGGTATCACAAGTAGCCACTGGCGGCCGTCGGCGTTGTAATTGCGTCGGTGCAGTAGGTCGTCACGAATGGTGAAATGGTGGGCTTGACGACGCAACGCGCGAGTGATTGGTGTTGCCGACGGATCAGTGAGCAAGTCTATCAGCGAGGCGATCCATTTATCCTTGCGTTGTTCGGTAGCGATGGTGTGAACGTCGATGGAAGAAACAACATTGTTAGGTACCGAGCAGGGGGCATCGTTGTCAGGCAAGGGGGAGCGCGAGAGGGCGTCGGCGTCAGCATGCTGGCGTCCGTTGCGGTACAGCACGCGAATATCGTAGTCCTGTAGGCGAAGTGCCCAGCGGGCGAGGCGGCCTGAGGGATCCTTCAATGACGACAACCAGCATAGTGCATGATGGTCGGTGATGACATCAAATGGGCGGCCATATAAATAGGGTCGGAACTTTGTAAGGGCCCATATGATCGCCAGGCATTCCTTTTCGGTGACGGTGTAATTGGTCTCGGCTTTAGTAAGCGTACGACTTGCATATGCCACGACATATTCAGGGAATCCTGGTTTGCGCTGCGCAAGGACAGCGCCAAGGCCAACACCGCTGGCGTCTGTGTGTACCTCTGTAGGGGCCGTAGGGTCGTAGTGGCGTAGTATGGGAGGCGACGTCAACAAACGACGGAGCTTTGCGAAAGCGTCGTCGCACTCCGACGACCACGAATGGAGGGGCCCGTTACTTCCGAGGAGCTTCGTCAGCGGTGATATGATAGTCGCAAAGTTTCGAATGAAGCGCCGAAAGTAGGAACACAGTCCTACGAAACTGCGCAGTTCTTTGACGGACGTAGGTTTCGGGAACTCGGTCACGGCCCGAAGTTTGGCTGGATCGGGGAGAATTCCGTCCTTGGACACGACGTAGCCGAGTATTGTCAGCTGCCGTGCTGCAAATCGGCACTTCTTTAAATTCAGTTGCAGACCAGCGTCGCTCAAACGCGTCAACACATGCCGGAGGCGTTGAAGATGCGTGGAGAAGTCTGGAGCGAAAACGACGACGTCGTCGAGGTAGCACAAGCACGTGTGCCATTTCAGGTTGCGCAGAACAGTATCCATCATGCGCTCGAAGGTGGCGGGCGCATTACACAGCCCAAACGGCATGACGTTGAATTCGTACAAGCCGTCGGGCGTGACAAAGGCGGTCTTCGGTCGAGCGTCATCAGCCATAGGTACCTGCCAGTACCCTGAGCGCAAATCGATAGACGAAAAGAATTCGGCTCCTTGTAGGCTGTCAATCGCGTCGTCGATTCGCGGCAGCGGATAAACGTCCTTGTGAGTGATCTTATTGAGTCGTCGGTAGTCCACACAGAACCGCACAGAACCGTCCTTCTTCGCAACAAGTACGACAGGAGACGCCCAGGGGCTGTTAGATGGTCGAATAACATCGCGTCGAAGCATGTCGTCGACTTGCTCGTTGATTACGCGGCGTTCTGTGGGAGATACGCGATATGGACGTTGCCGCAGTGGTGGTTGGGCGCCAGTGTCGATGCGATGCGTAACGGTGGACGTGCGGCCGAGAGAATTTTGAGCAATATCGAAAGAAGCGCGAAATTCTTCCAAGAGGTCTAGAAGCTGGGAACGCTGGTCCGGCGTAAGGTTGTCAGCAATGGAAGAAGCAAATACATCAGCGGGCGATGAACCAGACGTGGTAACAGAACTGAGCGTGCCGGAACTGGGGCAGTGCGTGCCATCTGGTTCGTCCATAACTTGTGCGTCTTCGAGGGGTTCCACGCTGCCGAGACATTCTCCTCGCACCAACGTAACACTGTACGGAGATGGGTTGATAACAAAAACTGACGTGCTGCCCTGAGTGACTTGCACGGTCGCGAAGGGCACCAGCAAGCCTTTCCTCGTGCAAACACGGTCGGATGGCGAGAGGAGGGCGACGGTGTCGGAGAGACTGGCGCAGTAGACGGACACGGCCGTTGACGAGTATGCAGGCAGTTTGGTGTCGTCTTTGACGAGTACCTTGCTCACAGACGATGGACTGTCAGCCGGCGTCAGATCAGAGAATGGTGAGAGCTCTATTTCGGCAGGTGCGCAATGAATCACGGCGTCGTGGTGGGAGAGAAAATCCCATCCTAGGATGACGTCGTGAGAGCATGCTGGAATTATAATCAATTCGACGGCGTACAGAGCATCCTTAATCATGACGCGGGCTGTGCACACCGCTGTAGGGCGAATACTTTGGGCGCTTGCTGTACGGAGGGAGAGCCCGGGAAGTGGCGTCGTCACTTTTCGCAGTAGTCGGCTAAGTTTGGCGTCAATAACGGATACGGCGGCTCCAGTGTCAATAAGGGCAGATGCGCGCACACTGTCCACAAACACGTCTAACACGTTTGATGGGCTTCGCTGAGGGCTTTCGCAGTTCGATAGCGTCGCAGCCCTTGCCTCGTGGACTGCGACGACTAGTTTTCCTGGTCACGTGTGACCGGCCGTGGCCGCATCGGTGGCAGTGATCGGCGTCGTGGTGACGGCGAACGGTGGGTAGATGGAGCTGGGCGAGACGACGGTGACATAGGCGGCGGTGAATCGTAATACGGGCGGCTTGACTGGCTGGGGATGGCTGAGGCTACACGAGGCGGCTGCACGCGATTGCAATAGCGGGCGACATGACCGGCGCAACCACACGCGAAGCAGATCGGGCGGTTGTCAGAAGTGCGCCATCGGTTCGCCGGGGTAGGTCCCATCCATGGAGCAGGACGCGGTGGACGAGGCGTCTGCTGATACGACTGCATGATGGGCTGCATCGGTGGCCTAGGTATGGCGTCGGCAAACGCAGCCGGCCCACTCGCTTCGAAGGCTTGAGGTCTGGCGACGGCTTCGGCGTAAGTAAGTGGGGCAGCCACAGGAATCGCTTGGGGTGGCCTGGCTACAACCTGCGCGTAACTGAGCGGCGCAGGTGCCGGAGGGGGCTGGTGGTATTCCGGCATGACCTCCGCGATTTCCTGCTGAATAGCGCGGCGTAAGGGAGCCAGCAGCGTGGTCGACGGCTGTTCAACATGCTGCGGGCGAGGGAAGGCCAGTAGGGAGAACTGGCGGGCAATTTCCTCGCGCACGAATGACTTGATCTCGGTGAGCAAGGCGGACTGATCAGAAATGGCCGACAAGCCTGCGAGATCGGCGTCGCGTGATGGAGGTCGACGGGTCAGCAGTCGCTGCCGGCGCAGCTCCTCGTAGCTTTGGCAGAGCGTAATCACCTCGGCCACAGTACGAGGGTTCTTGGCTAGCAGCATAGTGAAGGCATCGTCGTCGATGCCTTTCAGAACGTGGCGGATCTTGTCAGACTCAGGCATGGCCGCGTCAGCCTTCTTGCACAAGTCCAGGACGTCTTCAATGTAGCTCGTAAAGGACTCACCGGTCTGCTGAGCTCGTTCACGTAAGCGTTGTTCGGCTTGCAGTTTACGAACGGCAGGGCGGCCAAACACATCGATGATGGCGGTCTTGAAAGCAGACCACGTGGGGAACTCGGTGGTGTGGTTGTTGTACCACAGGCCCGCCACACCCGCGAGGTAGAAAACCAGGTTGCTGAGTTTGCCTGCCTCGTCCCATTTGTTTGGTACGCTCACACGCTCGTACATCGCAAGCCAGTCCTCAACATCGGTCCCATCCGCGCCGGTGAAGATAGGAGGGTCGCGGATGCGGGGGACACCGGGGCATGCGGTCGTTGTGGAAGGAGACGTTTGCTGAGCAGCGTCTTGAGGCATGGTAGTTGGTAGGGTACGGGATCTCAGCTCCAGGGGCATCGAATAGGAGCACAGCACTCTCCACCAATTTGTTGAGGCGTTTATTGGACGGTAGTCGGCGACGATATGCAATGGCGACAGTCAAGGCACAAACACGGACTCAAGAGCGCGAGCGCGAAGAGCCAAAGGAGACGACCCACTAGAAGGCTATAGAGAGCGCAACCCATTACTCAATAAAGGCTTCGCTACAATATATATATACTTCTAAAGTTGCTTTCTACTATAGAGGGAAAATCCACCCGTTTTGTAGCACAAAGCTAAAAGGTATATATATATATATATATATATATATATATATATATATATATATATATATATATATATATATATATATATATATATATATATATATATATATATATATATATATATATATATATGTATAAATATGTTTCCCACAATAAAACTTCTATCTGCGCTTGCCTCGTGTTGTCTTCTTTCATGCCCCTGGCTTGTTGCACAAATACCCTTCACCTTTTAGCTTTGTGCTACAAAACGGGTGGATTTTCCCTCTATAGTAGAAAGCAACTTTAGAAGTCCGCGGCATTTTTATCTCAAAGGTGGATGCACATAATACCTGCACCAGTAGGCGCGCACACTCCAGAGTGACGTCACGAGCCGGATGACCGCCCTCGCGTTCGAAGAACATTGCCGAGTGCACGAGCGGGACTATTTCTTTAGTCCCGGAGTGGCGATCGGCTGCAACGCTTCGGTCGTCTGGGCGGGGCCTCTCCGGACTTCTTAAGTTGTATCCGACTATAATTAACTTTCCTCCACCTAGCGGGATTCGACAGAACTAATTCGCCAAATCACGTACACTCGTATGACCCATCCGGGAACTGCGGTAAGTCCAGTATGATGTAGTCGCACATATTTGGCGGGGGAAGCCGTTGATTTTGGACAAATACTTGCTGTTGTGACCACGTGGCATAGTGCGACGGAGACGTCAGCTGGCACACCACGGGGGGCTTCCCTGGGCAGAGTGAAAGAGGGCGACGCCGTTAGATTGTGAGCTGGGATCGTTAGGCTGTAGAGACGGCGAATTCACGCCGCCAAAGTGTAGCAGTATAGTACAGTCGAAACCGCATATATCGAACTCGTGAAAAACGGCAATTAGTTCCCGGTATTCTATAATTCGATCTGAAACTTGAGAAAAAAAGGTTGGGCAGTACGCATTAATGATGCGAAGATGGAGCTTTACCCTCTTTCCTCCTCCTTTCTTTCCTCCTCGCCCTCATTTCTCTTTCCCACCCCTTGCTATTCTATGCTAGTCTATGCTACGCTTTACCCTCTCTCCTCCTCCTTTCTTTCTTCCTCGCCCCCACTTCCCTTTCCCACCCCTTGCTATACTATACTATGCTCCTTTCTTGGCTTTGACATAGCTAGGCTGGACTCCCCCGCGCTGAACGTGGCTCCTCCTCGCTCAACCAGTTAATGAGGGACGACAACGGAGTTTTGCTCTGCTGTTAAAAATTACCGTATTTTCGGTGCACAAGTTGGCTTCACGACACTGCTTTGGGATCGCGTGAGGAAGGTGTCTTCACAAAAATACGCGATGACTTTTTTTTGCTTTTATTTGTCGGCGGTCTGTTGTTGGGGCTGCGGGTTATACGCGAGAAAATCCGGTATCGACGTAAGCAGCGCATCTCATAAAAGGCGGCTTTTTTACTTTCTAAATACATGCACCGTGGGCATATCCGTTTGTTGATCACCGTGATCATATCCGTTTGGTGATACACAGCATATGTATCCGTTTGGTGATCGAGCGACACATGACACAGGAGTGTGATGTGAACAAGAACGCGTATCTTTATTGGGCGGCCTTTATATGCCGAGTAGAACGAGAAAGGGTGCGAACCCTCGCCGCACAACCATATCTTGAGGGGGCGGGTTTGACACGAGGCACACGCTGCGCAAGATACGATACAACCAGCGCGAAAAAGGGCCTCCAGTCGTCGTCTGTTTTTTTGCGAAGCGAGCAGCGACCACGTACGACGGGCGTGACGACGAGGAATTATGGGAGGAAGCACATGATGGCAAGCGGTGGTTTTTACTAGCTCCGCGCGGCACCCTCCTAATCACACCGCTCGCTCTCCCAAATACGTCGCATAGAGTTTCCCAATATTACCTAGAGGGAACTCTGGCGCTGCGATCGTTCAGCTACCATGGGAATGACGGGTAGTACACAGATTTGCCTAATCTTCGTGCTTGCAGCTTCTACGCAGTTGTGGCTGTGCTTATTGTCGCGTTTTGGCGTTTGTTTCGGATAAAAGAATGGATCGTTGTGAACTTCGTGACCACATTTGAAATAGTGAGCCTAAAAAAGGTCGAACTTGTGTAGTGGAACTGCTGAACGTTTGCTGAACTTCGTCTTGCGACAAAGCGGATGCAAGCCACATGGAGCCAAACAGAGCCGAAAGAACGAAGTTTAGACAAATCCGTGTACAACCCACAATTCCCACGCTGGCTGAAGCGCCATGCTTTGCAGCTCCCATAGACACTAGCTCCAGAGTTCCGTCTGGTGTATTGCAAGGAAACTCTATGATGCATCCCTCCTGCGAAAAAAAAGCCAACTTCTTATCAGGAAAGCCCTCTTGGGGCGTTTCGCGCTGCTCGATGTGTGATGCGTTCCGATTATTTTTGTTCACTGTAGCCGTAGATTTTTCTATCCAGTGACGTTAAAGCGGCCCTGCAACACTCTTTGCGCATGGTCAGAAAACGCTGCCTATCGGTAGTCGAGGCTCCTGAGTAAACGTGAGCTATACATTATAGGCTATATCACAGCACGCAGCAAGGAATTTACAATTAATTCTCGAATTCCGCCAGAAATCGCTCGCTCTTCTCTCGACAAATGATGCCATAAACCCAAATGGCCGCGCAATAAACCCAATGTCCACGACCATTGGCCGATTTCAGCATTGCGAGCTGCATAATTACTGCGGCCACCACGAGATGTCGCCACGTGCCGCGCGCGTTCTCGCGATCACGCTGAAAGTAAGCCGCACGTCCGAAGAAAAAGAAGCGCTCAAGCTGACGAACGGGCGCATGTTCTTGCCCTTTTATCACCCCTCCCCCCTCTTCCTGCGTAACTTTCTGTGCACTCGCTGGCACGAAAGCAAAGTGCTTAATGCGTGCAGCAAATCCCTGTAACTCCGCTCGCGCTTGACGGATCCCAAACGTTTTCGCGGCAGTCGATCCATGATGCAATAAAGTCCTTTAATGAAGCGACTCGATGGTTACTTGGAAAGGTGTTGCAGGGCCCCTTTAAAGCACTGTCGTGTTCTATATAGTTGGGTTCGACTGTAGTACGTGATTGTTTATTTGAGGAAATATACACAAAATGAAGGAAGGAAAAGGAAAATAAAAATGTACCGATGGCCGAATTGTAACTGTATAGTTTGAGCAGCTGACAACTGAACGGCGGTCATCACTGGATTAGGGAGAAGCAAAGGACAGGGAAAAAGAGAGAGGATAGAGGGGAACAATTTACATGTCTACTAAGAAGGACACGATGTCTTCATCATTACTGGCGTTATTTCTGTTCCCTCTTCTTTTTCTTCTCGTTTGTAACCTTGCACCACGTCCTTCAAGTTTTGCATCACCTTTAATAAAATAACATGCAGTAGCATACAATAATGCGCAATAGTATGCAAACGCAAGCTTTAGAGACCCCAACCAAGTCCCACCTTGCATTCGCTTTGCACTTACACCGTGAAAAAAAAAAAGAAAACATAACACAAAGTGGCTAGGCTTACTTGCTAGATTGGTTCAAAATGGAAAGTAATGCTAAATGTTACACACGAGTGTTACGGTGCTCGTCTGCTGACACGAAAGACGCAGATTCTATCCTGGCCGTGGTGGTCGCGTTTAGATGAAAGCAAAATGTTGGAGGCCCGCGCTACCTCGATTTAGGCGTACGTTAAAGAACCCCAGGTGTTCGAAATTTCCGGTGCCTTCCACTACGGTGGGCCTCATAATCATATCGTGGTTTCAAACATAAAGCCGAAGAATGTATTATTATTATTATTATTATTATTATTATTATTATTATTATATTATTATTATTATTATTATTATTATTAGAGATAAGTGTTGCCAACATATCTTTGGGTAGGTCGGCAGTTGCGCTTATATTGAACCAGGTGCGGTTATTTGATCGTTTGTTCTTTTGATTTCTCTTTTGTATGCACCCTTCGTTTAACAGGTTGAATGGAATTGAATTGAACTTTGTTAACCAAGGAATACTAATATAGACATGTTTATAAGCATGCTTATACATCTATACCAAAGTGCTAATTAATGCACCAATTACATACGCAAACGTACAGGCAGGAGGCGGAGTTATACCTTAATGTGACGGCATGTTAACTTAGCGTACAGAACCTAATGAAAACATCGAACTTCTGTACAGAAGTTTAAGAGTATTTTAGGTTAACATGCAAAAGAGAATTGAAAAATTTAATATTTTATAAAACAGTTAAACAGCATTTCAGGTAAGCATACAGAACGTAATAAAAACTTCCTAATACTTTTATACAAGCAGTTAAAAAGCGTGCCAAGTTGGAATATAAAACACATAAAACATCTGACACAGTTCCTTGTAGTGACGTTTAGGCATGGAAAGGTATGCTTTGCGTTGTTTTACTCGATCTGGCAAATCATTTCATAATGAAGTGCCAACGCTACAAACGCGCCTTTAGCGGTAGACGTTTTTAACCATGAAAAATCCTGGAACAGGTGTTGTCGCTGGAGCCCCCGTTTCGACAGGTAGTGTTGTCTTATTCAAGGCAGCAACAGAAGGCAGGAACACTGGTCGAAAAATTGACTCCAGCGACAACACGTCTACAAGATTTTTTCACGAACCAGGAAACATCCAGTTTTATGTTTTAAAACACTCTGTCTGGATATTCGGAAAACCGGAGGTTAAGTGCTCGACCGGAAGTGCTTAGAAGAGAAACGCGAGCGTCACTTCGCTGCTCGTGTCGCTAAAATAATAATAAATAAGAGGCGTGGTAAGAATATATATCGAAAGTATACCTACTCATGAAAAGCGGTGGCGCTGTGGTGGTGCTGGTTGTGGCGCTAGGCGCAGTTGGGGCTGATTAAACAATAAAGAGTAAGATTAATAGAAGAGACCGCGATGGTAACAGCAAATTATGTTATCTGTTAGTAACATACGAGAAAAAGAACGAATCGAGGAGCACACTTTCTGTTAGTCGTAATGCTGCGTGCTCATAACAGTCTGCATTGCTACTGCAATGTTTCGGAGGTACTGGCGGGCTAGTTTTCGTTGGACGTGATCTTCAGTAGACCCGCGCAAATTAATGAAACAAGAATAAACAATGTGCCTATGTTGTGTGTGTCTTTGCACTTGCTTGTTAAATTTGCGCTACTACAATTTAACAGTCGACTTGTGTCCTTCGTAACTAGGACCATGTCAAAATCCTTACAACTGCTCCCTGAGAGGCTAAACCTAGTGCAAAGTTCTTGAGATTTGCAAGCATGAAGGTCCTTTACGGGCATTGACGTTTGTCACCGTTTCTTATATTCATCATGATGGCAGTGAGTCTGCTGGAATCACAAATCGTATTTACCATGCATTGTTCCAACATTGAGAAGCAGGACTACAAACGCAGTCAGTATTAATGATAATACAACCCGTAAATGTGAGGTCTATAACACCTCTTAACTTCTCACCGGTTTTTCTAGGAATCTGTTTGCAATCTACCTCCCTTACAAATTCTGCATAATGGATACATAGTTATTAAGTCTAAGGTGATAATGCGGTTGTTACTGGACTTCATGGTAACCACATTTAACGATGCTTCTGTTATCCAATCAGCGTTGCCTAATTACTACTGTGACCCTGATGCGATTTGGAGCGGAGTGCAAGTACCGGTTATTATGAGAACAATTCATGAAACTCAGCGTGTTTTTTCATTATGTGAAACTAGTTCGTACGAAATTAACTGTTTTAAGAGAAATGCCTGCGGCAAAACAGCTATGCCAGGAGATCAGTTAGAACGCAACACACAAATTCGGTGAGTAATTCCGGGTCCATTAATATTTTCTATGTGCCTTGCGGAGTTTTAATTGCTCTGGTAACCAGAGAAGCCGAAGGAATACTGTTTGTCACTCACATACAATAACCTCGCCTACTAAGAGTCGTCTTTCGGCCACTCCAAACGACGATAGAGTTCGCAAGAACACAATTGCTACCATTAGAACTTCTCTCTATATAAATGGTTCAGACAACTTCCGTCTATTATAAGCACTACATGAATTAGCCGTAATCTCGCAGGTTGTTTTTAGCCTTCGCTTCCCCATTAAGAGCTCTTCAACAAGGAAGAGAATGAATAAGGTTCTGCATACTGTACGGAATCCTGGAATCGACCTATGGTATTTTCTGGCTTGCGTTTCACTAAAACAGAACCCAGGGTAGTATTGTTTCGGCTCATATACTTTGTTACATAGCCAGTTTATATGCTACGATATCTTCTGCTTTAGCGTAAATTAATCATAGTCGGACACAACTTAAGTAGTCCTTCGAAGGCGAGGGCGAAGCCGGCCATCCGGCTCATGACGTCAGTCCAGAGCGCGCCCAATTGGTGCAGGCTTGTGTGCATCCGCATTTGAGGAGGAAATGCCGTTCTAAAGTTGTATCCGACTATAGACTTATCGAAGTTGTCAGAAGAGTGAAAGAGCTCTACATCTTTCATGCAGTAACCGTAATGCAATCAACATGCCAATAAATAATAATAATAAAAAGCTCACGCAGCACATTACCAGTTGTTGTTGGAGTTGTGCGGGAAGGTATAGGCTGAGAGGCGTTTGGAATTTCTGTGAAGAGAGCAGTTCAACCGATCATTCTCTCTGCAGTCCTCTAAACCAACCGTTAGTGTGTCCTAAGTGGTCTTAAGAAAATATGAAGTCTGCGGTCGTGGGATGCCTGCACGATGTTTCAATGTAAATCTCTCAGCTTTCGAGAAATACACGAGTGATTTGCATTGCTGTACCAAGCATACTTTTTTAAAGCTGGTTTTGAATTTCACAAGTTCAACTCTGGATTGTTTCAGGTCGCTCTCTATTTGTTTCCAAGGTTGGCGTGCTCCTTTCCGTACAAGCAAGTCGCTTTTATTTATACATACGCTGTTGTATATGTATCGACACTGACATATATATGCCATTCTTGATGGGTTCCTAACTGATTTTGTCAGTACGACTAAGTTTATGCGCTTCCGTGGCTAACTTGCGATCGGGCTTCAGTCAGGGCCCTGTGGGTCTTTCCTGTGCACGTCGACACTAGTGCCGTCCATGTGCGACGTCGAAATAAACCTGGCTGTCTTTTACCTAACAAGTTCATCGACAGGTACTCTTGTCTGTACACATTCGAGATGACTTCAATGTTTCAGATTCTGATTCAGATTCAGAATTCCTGCTTTAAAAAAAGTAGTTACAGGACCACAAATGCACAGGAGAGGGTCCTAAAGTAAAAGAACTGTTCACCTGAGCATGCATAGGCAGTGTGCCTAATTAACACAGTCTGTGCTTCTGATCCGTACCTGTATCTATCGCAGGTGTGAGAAATATTTGCAGGCGGCCCTGATACTTGACTTCAGTGTCTGGTAGTGGCATTCGCACGTCGGCGTTCGTGTGCCCTGATGCGTTCCTTGGGTTAACGCTGTTTTCCGTCGCGCTGCCGAAGCGAATCCCAGAGGCCACGTAGAAATAAGCACGTGGTTGAGATCTGATCCGCCAGGTGCCTCCACGATCCCAGTTGCTCTCAAGAAAACCGTCTGCTCTTTCAATAAGCTCAATACCTATTCATTACTTATCCTGACAGTTAATTGGCACTTCTATTAAGTAAGCTTATGCTCCGACATCACATGTATCCAATATCTCTGAACTTGAACCAAATTCATCATTTCGTACCAGTTTTATTTTTCAGAACGATTTTTCTGGATATTAGGAAAACCGGATGTATGTGCTTGACCGGAAGTGCTCGGTAGAGGAACAAGAGTCACCCGGTGCTCGTGCCACTGAAATGATGGCGGGAGACTGAGAGTTCATTTAGCCCGCCAAATAATTTTGAAACCGCTGCCGGGTGCGGCATATGCGCGGGAGAAAAGCAAGAGAGCAGCGAGTAATGGCGTTTTGAAAGGCATAGAGGAAAACTGCTTCGCATTATACTTACGCAGACCGCGAGGAGCAGCTGTTACGAAAAGAACATGTCAGAAACCAGGCGCAACGCATGCACCGAAATGATTCCCTATGTTAAGTCCTATCATCGGAATGCGCAAAGGTAGTGGCGCGTAGCTTGTCGGTGGAAACAAGAAATGCATTAATTTTATTTATTTATTTACCGATACTGTGACGTTTTGCACAGGCCCATACAGGAAGTGGATGGTAAAAATGCGCGTGAGCATGGGAGTAATAGAATTAAAGCAAAAGAGGGAGAAACCGCAGAAACAAAAAAAGAGAACTGGCAAACAACCACTCTGGAAATCGACACCCAGAAATTTTCTTAGCTTACAGAAGAAAAAATAATGCTCACAAGTGCAACGTTGGTCATACGACATAACTATGACATATGACATTCATATATGAAATATAGATATGACACAGACATATGACGCAGACATATGACATAATTTAGAACAAGTCACGTGAATGCAACTACGCCTGAGGGAGAGCGTCGTGCTTCGCATGTCAAACATGTTGACATGCTTCGATGCATACGGTGAAATGGCACAACGAAAGATACACATAATTGTATTATGACGTTAACCTTTAAAGCACGGAAAGAAAAGAAGAGCAAGAAATACAGACCATATGCGTAATACGAAAACTCAGGTATGTAGTAAGTGTACAAAATACTTGCGAAAGAAGCCACTGTTCGAAATGCTGGCGCAGCCGTCGCCATCGCCGTTCAGCGTAAACGCTGGACATCGACACTCCTCTGGACTTATCGCATCGGTACCGGAGGCGCTTTTCTGGAAAGAGATGGTAACAGGAGCCCTACGCAGAGCTTTAGAAATAGATCGCATCTTCTTTCTAAACGCGTGCGATCGCCAATCTCCCAGTACACGCACCTAACGCCTTTCCTGCGGGATGTGCCAGCACTTCGCTTCCAGCGTGTGGTGATGAACTTGAGAAAAACCGTAATGCACATCATCGTAGCTTCGCCGCAATAGATGAATTTTGTTCCATATGAAAAGTATTACCGTAGGAATCTTTTGGTTTGGAGCACGAATATTGACATAATAGCGGTCCGCATTTGTACTCTTAATAATATACCGATGTAAAACCCCATATATTGTTCATAATATACCCGCTGGTAATTTAGAACAAAGGACAAGTTCTAACCTATTGAGGCCCCTGTTGGGCCCTAAGCAAGACAACGGAATAAGCCTTGACGTAGACAGTTTTCTTGGCTCATTGTGCGTATTTTTCTCTAGGAGTCATTACAGTGTGTGGCTGGACATGCGGACCAAGACTTTGGCCAACTAGTTGCGACTGCGGCGCCTGTGCGCCGTCCACTCACACCAAGACTCAGCGTGGGCCCCGGCGTTCCGGGACGGATAGTAGTCGCTGTACGACTGGGCCTCCCTTGCGGAGGAGGTAGCCATTCTAGGCTCGGCAGAAGTAGCTCTGATAAGCAGCGTTGCTTACCTAAGCACGGTTATATATGAAACAGCAATAAAGATGGACTCATTACAATATTACTGAAACTTGCGTCACTTCACGTGCGGCACCGCAACTTCTAAGCAAGAGCACGCTCCGGTTGTCCATGCAATGAATGCCCTACCAAGAATCACGACGTGATGATGTTTTTGTTGTTACCAATTAACTATTGTTTATTGCTTAAAACGACTAGTTGATCTTACAATAGGATGATGCTATGCAAAAAACGTAAATTGCAACCAAACTTTCAGCGTATTACAAAGGTGTGAGCAATATGGAAGGAAAGAGATCGTGAGAGTCGCTCGCACCGATCTGGCCGCGACGCGATGCAGCAGTTGCTCGACAGGATTCATCGCTGAACTCGGCAAGGGGAGTGTTGCCCTCCTGTTCGTGGATAGACTGGTGCGTATAGATGAAGTCGACGCCGCATTCAGTAACTCGCCTTGCGAAGACAATGACCCCACCACCACAACGTTGAGAATAACGGCGAGGGCCTGCACAAAAAAAAAAAGAAATGGAAGAAAAGTCACACGGCTTTTTATGCATTTGTTGTCGTTGTTGTTGTTGTTGTACTCTGGGCCTGGCACATAACCCAAGGCCGAGCGGTGGCCGAGCAGTGGGTGAGTTTTTCCAATATATTCTGCAGTGTGTAATTCCTAAATGCGACAGTTAATTAATGCATTGATTTGAAGTGCCAATTATCAGTAATGAAATATTTAAAGCCGGCCGAATTTAGCACGATATTCTTTTAGTCGCAGTGACGAATTCCTCAATGGCGAAGAAACCATCACTGTAGCTGTGCCCTAGAGTCGTGGCACCAAATAAAAAAATAACAGGTTTTGATAATTCCAAGCCCCTGCTTTCGAAGAGGTGCTACTAGTATTCCTTTCCCCAAGGCAGTGAACCGGCGACAGGGCATAAAGCAATGGCCAATTCTTTCCTCTTGATTACAGAAGAGGCTCAGAGGGGAGGTCACTAAACCTCATCTTTGTAATTAAAATTGAGGAAGGAAACGCGGCAACGAAATTTTGTGATGGCAACTTCCATAACTGAATTAGAAATCACTACACCAGGGAAATAAAGAAATAGGCCTACTTGTACTCTGGAGAAGCAGTCAGTACTGAGGCAGATAAAATTTTCCCGCATGTAAAAGTGCGAAATCTCACCAGCATTCGTCTAACACGACTGGAAGGGGAAAGCCACTTTCTTTTTCTCAGTCTGTTGTCAGTCAACTAAGGTGCCCGTATGAGCTCCCAGTAGGCGCATTTCTCTACCGCTTGTGTCGGCAGCAGCGACGGTTACGCTGATGGAAAGCTAACAAGCTCTCTGCGAAATGTAACCGTCGTCGTACGCACACTGACCTGAACGTTCAGCCTGAAGACGATAGTCTTGCTTCAAATGCAGAGGTGACGTTGACGTAAACAGTTCGCATGAGGCCGCCGCAGCACAGCACAGCGCGGTTGCTACTGCTGCCGCTGCTGCTACTACTGCATCTGATGTTGGCGATGGTGGTGATGATAATCGTGATCATGAAGAAGAAAAGTAGGGTAGAGTAGAATAGACCCTAGAAGCTGTGGTTCATACCCACACTGGGGGATTGGCCAAGAACCGGTTAGTTTTTAAAGGCAAATTTGAAATTTAAGTTCAAACTTTGTTTAATTAATACGGAAGAAGTATAAATGAATTAGAATTAAAATTATCATAATAATAATAATATAGAATAAAATTGAATCAATAAAACCGATAATTTGGGAAACAACAACAAAAAAAGAAAATAAAGATAAATATTTGTAAAGGTAGATTTTATAATCTAAATCTTGTTGACCTTTTACGAAACTCCTGCAATGCATCAGCAATCTTCCCGTCACTGTGGCCAAGAGAAAAAGCCCCGAAAGGCAGTACATTTTGTTCATTTAATTCTAATCTAAGCAGACGGAAAACGACACCTAAGGTATTTTTGCGCAAGGTAGAGTACCTCTTGCAGGAAATAAGGAAGTGTTGCGTTGTCTCACGTATTCCGCAAAAAGGACCATGAGCAGGGCTCCGCTCATGTGCACGGTGTTGCCCAGGGCCAGAAAAGGGCCTTAAAAAGAAAGAAAACGGAAGGAAGAAAACAAGAATATTAAAAACAGCTTTGTCTTTTACTGTTTTTTATATACATTTTATCGAGCACCATAATTACCATACACTTTTGTAACGTTTCTATTCTACAAGCTACCTTATTCCGAAGTTTTGTAAAAAATTATAAAACCACTCAATTCTTGGCCAATCCCACAGCGGCCGTGAGCCACAATTAGTAGGTGGATAAGAACAAGGACATCATCGTCAGTTCAATATAATAATTTTCTCGAGCTGTTTCAAGAAGAAGCAGAAGAAGCTTATGCCGCGAGGCGTCCGCGCACCGCAATTTCTTGTGAGTCCCGTTTTCGTGCTCTCAGATACGGAAGATTGTTCTAATAACTACGCGTCGGTCACGGGGCTTCGTTGATGCCATGTCGTCCGCCGCGGGACCTGCGTGCTACAACACGAGCCGATATTCGAACGCACCCACCCAACACCAAGAGACGCACTCCACCACCGAGGTGTGCGTCCAGCAACAATGCATGGCACCGTACGGTCACGGCAACTTCCAGCGGCGCACCTTGTTCTTCGGCATCGCCGCGCTGGCCGCGTTGCAGTGCCACTCTAGCGCTTTCGTTCTCATCACGGGACGCGTGGACCACTGGTGCAAGGCTCCCGCGGCGTTCCTCAATCTCTCCGACCAGGAATGGAAGAACGTCGGCATACCCGTCGATGCCGAGGGCCGCCCCAGCCGCTGCTTCTTCTACGCTCACCCCGGTGTCCCGGTGGCGGCCAACGACACAACCGCTGCCGAACAGGTCGCCTGCACAGCCTGGGACTACGACCAGGAGAAGGCCGCTAGCACGGCACGCAGCTTCTGGAACATCGTGTGTCACCGTCGCTGGCTCCTGGCCCTGGGCAACACCGTGTACATGAGCGGAGCCCTGCTCGTGGTTCCCGTGGCCGGGCACGTCGCGGACACCGTCGGTCGTCAGCCCGTCATCACGGCGGCCGTGCTCGCGTTGGTCGCCACGACGGTGGGAAGCTGCTGCACCGAGTCCTACCCCGCGTACCTGGCCGCGTGTTTTGCCAACTCGGCCTGCGTCAGCAGCGTCTTCGTGGTCACCATCATACTACTGTTCGAGCTGACGCCCTTGAGCTATCGGGCGCTCTACATCAGCCTGACGGCCTTCGTCGGCGTCGTCGTGACGGACGTGTTCATCTTCGTGCTCACCATGCTCCGCCTGCCGTGGTCTCTGACGCGCGCCGTCGTTCTGTCGCCCACGTTCCTGCTGCTTCCGTCTCTGTACGTCGTGTCAGAGTCGCCGGTGTGGCTCCTCACGCACTCGCGAATGCAGAAGGCCGAGGTCGTCATGATGCGGGCGGCCGTCATCAACGGCGTCGATCGAGAACAGGCTCTGTACTACGTGCGCCGACTCCTCAACCAGCTGGGCAAGCGCCAGCCCTGCGACTCGCGCATATCGCTGTTCAGCGTCGTCACTCCAGGCGTGGTGCGCACCAGGGCGGGTATCGTGTTCTGCGCCAGCTTCTCCATCATGCTCGCCTTCTACGTCACATCCTGGGTGAGGATTCACCACGAATCGCCCGAGATGAAGGTGGCCTTCGTATGCCTGTCGCTGCCCTGCTACGTGGTCATGTATCTCGCCATGAGCACTTTCGGGAGGAAGCAGTTCCTCGTGTCCGTACTGCCGCTCCTGGGCAGCATCTGCACGGCGCGCAGCGTGGCGATTGAAATGGGTCATCCGCTCCTCTCCGACATGCTCTTGATCGCGGCGAGGGACTGCTCTATCATGGCCTTCCAAGCCACCTACCTCTGCATTGCCGAGATATTTCCGACGGCTGTGCGCTGTGGCATAATGTGCGCCGCGTATGCTTTTGGCCGCCTGGGAGCCATAGTGTCTGCCGTGCTTGAGCTCTGGCGACATTCTGGACGCGAAGACCTGATCTTCGTCCTTCTCGGCTTCCTGATGTTCGCCACCCTGCTGCTCGTGCTATGGTTGCCGGAGACCAGCTACGGCCGTAACACGTTGCGTGATGTTCAGCCGATCGACGACGTGTCGTTCCTGGTGCAGCGCCCACCGGAGGATACGGAACCCATGGCCGCGCTGTCGGAAGTCGAGAAAAACAGCCGGAGTACCAGTAAAGTACATAGGAACGGGAGTGCCAGCGTTCTATTGTTGCCGGAGACCAGCTACGGCCGCAACACAACACGCGATGCTACGCCTAACGACGACGTGTCGTTCATGAGGTGGCGCACTCCGGCGGAAACGGAACCCATGGCCGCGCTGCCGGAAGTCGAGAAAAACGGTCGGAGCACCACTAAAGTACATAAGAACGGGAGTGCCAGCGTTCACCGTTTGCCAGAGAGCAGCCACGGTCGTAAAACGAGGCGTGATGTTAAGCCTAACGACGACGTGTCTTTCATGGGGGAGCGCACTCCGGCGGAAACGGAACCCATGGCCGCGCTTCCGGGAGTCGAGAAAAACGGTCGGAGTACCACTAAAGTACGCAAGAACGGGAGAGCCAGCGTTCACCGTTTGCCGGAGAGGAGCCACGGTCGTAACAGGAGGCGTGATGTTAAGCCTAACGACGACGTGTCGTCCATGGGGCAGCGCACTCCGGCGGAAACGGAACCCATGGCCGCGCTGCCTGAAATCGAGAAAAACTGTCGGAGTACCACTAAAGTACACAAGAACGGGAGTACCAGCGTTCACCGTTTGTCGGAGAGCAGGCACGGTCATAACGCGAGGCGCGATGTTAAGCCTAACGACGACGTGTTGCAGCGGTCTCCGGTAGAGACTGAACCCATGACCGCGCCGCCGGTAGCCGCTAAAAACGGCCGCGGTGCGGCTAAAGTACACAAAGATAGATGTGCTACCCCTGACGCTTCTCGGAAGCTGTCTGCGAGGGTTACGAAGAGTAAAGCTCGCTCGGACATCTCTCGCTCGCGCAAGAAATCAAGCGCCAGTAAACAATGACGCGATCGATGAACTAATGTAGTTCCCCGACCCTTGGCACAACTGTGAACTGCGACATTAGGCAACTGTTTATGGTTGCGCACAAATGGGAACATTGATATAGGCAACTGTTTATAGTTTCGATAGCTGGCTCGCCTGCCGGCTAACTGCGTGTATCACTGCTTCTCCAGCCACTACTAAATGGTAACAAGCCTTGCTGTCACTACATGTTTAGCGTACACGTAAAACGCACTTATATAGATATCTGTTTACGCGGGCTGCTGCGGAGAGATTAAGATAGAGAGCATCTGGGCTACTACGTTGTACAATATCATTAAAATGAATTCTACCTATGTAAAATATTGAATTGTAGGAAATTATGCCCTATACAGACTTTAAAGAACAAGACACTCTTTAATTGATGAATAGACAAAAAAAAAAAACATTGCCACGCCTGCGCGGAACACGCAGCACACTGGCAGCGAAAGCTGCAAGAGTGGTCCGTTGCCTACTCTCTTGGGGCAACTAATACAAGTACACATGCAACGTACCCATTACGCTATAGATCATTGTAATTTTAATTAAATATGGAAGCACCCACTATGCCATTTTTCGACATTTTTCGGAGAACCGTGGCACCCGCTACACAGCTTTAAGGCATTATGTGGACTTTCTTTGTGCTGTGGCTGATGACGCTGAAGAATTATGGCTGATCCCATTGTAATGGCTTGGAACCATTCAAAGAACGACTCATTGCGCAGTTCGCATTCTGTGACGCCTGGCTGTTTATTTTACTCTTCTACAACGTTATACTACACATGTTAACATGATTCCATGCCCGACATGACGCCTGGGGTGCTATGCAGGATGGCCCTAGTTTGGCGAAACTCAGAATCTTTCCGAGCTCTGGCGACACCCCCTTTTGAACGAGCTAACAGTATGGAAAGGTCAAATCCATCCCTCAGCGCGCACTGCGTTCCATTGGTTGCGACTGAACGCGGCGTCACGTCAAGGGCGGCCGACAAAATTGAGTGGTGTCTTCAAACCAGACGTACCTTCTTTCATTTGTTTGTCGTTCCACTGAGTGCAGAAGTGCGCCCATGCAAGAAAAGTGTCAGAAACTTTTACTAACAGTATTTTTGAGAAGTACGGGCTGTTTAAATTCCTTTTCAAGCGTTTAATGTCTGCACTAAGTATCCATTAGAGTAATCAGCACTGCGGCCTCTGAGCTTAGCTCCGGCCGAGCGCCTTACAACACCGCGGCCGGAAATAATCGCCGAGGCCACGTGTGTAATCATCATGGTCTGCCTGTACATTCTAGCGCGTAGCTCGGCCGACGCACGCCATCTTCGTCCTCTTAGTAATCGTTTGCTCGTTCCCCGAGCACGTGCGCCCGGGTGATCAGCTATTTGGCTGGGCGGTATACCTCGCTAATTAAGTCAGGACATATGACCGCGCTAATTAAGCCCAGTCCTACTAAGACCGAGCTAATTAAGTCACATATTACTAAGACCATGCTAATGAAGCCGTGTAAAACTAAGACCAAGCTAATTAACACCATACTAATTAGTACGACGCTAATTAGGAGCACACTAATTAAAACCAAGCTAAATATGACCTTACTCACTAAGGTCGTGTTAATAAGGATCGTGCTTATTAGGAATATAATTAGTGACATACTATATTAAATATTGCTAATTAAGCATGAGTAATTAATATCGTGGTAATTAAAACACTACCATTTGAGACAGACCTCTTCAATATCATGTTAATGAAGGCCTAGCTAATAAAATCATCAAATTGAGGCCGAACTTACGTGGTCTTCACTCCGAAGCAGACTGAGTAGACGAGCCACATAAAAAGCGGGAAGAACCCTGGTGATCGCAACCTCCTTCGATGGCTCCAGCCTTCTACAAGTAGTGCAAGCTGACCAAATTATTTTATATGCAAAGCTGCCGCTTAGCGTCCATCGCATGAAACGCTTCACAGGCACACCGGCACTATGACAGTCACGAGTCGAACTGGGGCCTTTTCAGAATCAACGTGTTTGTGCCCGAGTACTCGCGTCAATCAGTTTGATTGACAGACGCCCGCGGCGAAGAACCGGCCCTTCCACCGCGTTTGTTCTTGCCGAGGAGGAGTGCTCACGCAGACGCGCCAGCGAGGGGCACGATTCATCTATGAGCTTAATCACACAGACTATGCACACACGCACGAAGAATTAAATGTTATATCATCACGTGGCTACAATGTCTTGCATTCAGTTTCACCGCGCTCACGAAGTACTACTCACAGCCAAGAAGCAAGCACCCCCGGTGGAATTTTGCGGCGAGAAATGTTACTATTTACTTGTTTATGGAGACATTGTTTCTATTGATTCGTTACTGCACAAAAATCTTCAGACGTGTAATGTAAGTAGCAGTGTCCTGTCCATTTATTTATCTGCAATATTCAGAGAAACGAAACGAGCTGCACGAGAGTGCTGCGTGTGCGCCCTTGTTGTCTTCGAGAGTGTAAATTTCCATGCTGCAGGTGGAACGAAAGAGCTTGCCCGAATGAGGCGCTATGTTCAGATGGCAAAAAGATAGCGCGACAATCACGCAGACGTCGCTGCACTGTTGAAATGTTGACTGAGTGGCGGTGCTGACGCGTTCGCAGCGGTGTTCCTTTGAAAAACGCCGCAAACACCGCTCATGCGCTTGTGACGCCATGCTCGTTCTTGTAGCCGTTTTTATCAACGCTGCTATCGCGCGCTCCGCACTGTCTTCCTGTCATGACCGCCGTAATGCAAGCTCGGAGCAAACTCGTGCCCGAGAAGCTCAGGCCATCCTGCATAGCACCCTTAACCAAAAGAATACACCAGGGTCGACGTGCGAGTGCCGCCACCAGATACCGAGATCAAAGTGTGGGGTCGCCTCAAGAAATTTTTTTTTTTGTCAAACACCTTCACTCAATGCGTAAGTGCGAGCTCGGAGCAAACTCGTGTGCCCGAGAAGCTCGGGCCATCCTGCATAGCACCCCTGTATAGGGTATTTCTGCAAAGGAGTTTCAAGCACCAGCGTGGCTCTGTGCACTCTAAGAAAAAAAAGAGTCAAAAGAGGGTCATGGTACCGTGACACTCTTTGGGCGTCCATGTGACCCCTTTTGGAAAGTGGCAGAGAAAAAGAGTTAGCATTTGGGAAGGAGTCACTGGACGCTCCTGAAGCGCGTTTCGATTGGCTTCCGCCATGAAGAGCCGCCGTATTCGCAATGCCCACGAACTATAGGTGGCGCGCCGTGCTTTTCAATATGGCGCCAGGAGGAGGGTCAACCCGTTTGTTAGCATAGGAACAGATAGGACGTGCGGACGTACGGACGGTGCCACTTTCACCAGATGAAGTTATGAGCTGCGCTGGAATGGATATGAGACTAAAATACTTTCCCTAACCATGGAAAGTGCTAAGTACTCGCCACCTAAGTATTTGCTGCGAAGTGAAAGGTTATATTTCAGCTCCGTTACCGTGCATAACGATGCTTTGCGAAATCCTGTGCGTGCTACATAAACCTGTATGAACTAGAATTGACGTATGAGCTGAACGGCACTCCGAGGTAGTACGTACCGAGCCTGCCTGACGGATTTGCCGCAGTAGTAGGGCGCCAGCGAGTAGCGCCATCGCTGCTGCGCGTGATGATGGCTTGCAAACATAAAAGTGTTCAGTGATAATACCCCGTCGTCATTACTTGCGCAGTCGAAAACGCGGAGTTACGTCTTCAACGGAACACAAGCATTTAACATGCCATTCAGTAGCGCTTGTGTCACAGCCATGCTGAGACTCTAGCCGTGTGTACTTCACTCGCATGTTGCAGGTTCGATCAGCACGATCGAAACATGAATATCGAAAAGAATAAACACGTATGCTTTTCGCAACGTCGAAGAAGTTCGCCGAGAGGCGTGGATTGTGGCCGTGACTGCACGTTCCATCACTCTAACCATTTCGTTTCATTGGTCGAGCTCGAGCGTGTTGGCGGCATGCGGCGCTCCATAATATCCACAATTGTGATACATGCAATGCACAAGAGGAGCTATGCTTTTATTTTGATCTCGCTCAAGGATATTATACATTAAATACAATCAAAGTGACTTACGAGCGTGAAAGAACATTAACGCACGAGGGGACGTGAAGTGCAACTCGCTCCTCGTGAGTTCAGCTGATCGTTCATCGTCGCTGTCACAGCTGTCACTCTCGGTGCCTTCACAGTCTTCTACGTCCAGTGAAAAATCCTCGTCGTCAAGATGGTTTCTTTCAACATCACTGCTGAAAGCAATCCGAAGAAATTCCTTCGCCGAACGACTTCGACCACTCCGCGTCACCACGTTTACAATTAGACAGACGTCTGGGCGCGGAGAACGTTTTGCCGTTTTGCTCTCAGACCGGTCAACAAGCAAATCGCTTGCAGTGTGCTGCCACCTATCAACAAACGTACAAAAACAAGCGGCGCAGCGGTGGCTATGAAACCCAACACACTGGCGAAGGACGGCGTGGATGGAAAGCGTTCGCTCCACGAAAGGCGTCGAGCAGACGCGTCCTCGAATGATTGAAACGTTGCTCGCACGATTCGTAACAGCGCTTTGCTGACAAAGGATAGAGGCATATTTTAATGCATCGACAACTTGAGATCGCTCAGTTTTACAAGAGCACATCGCGAGCCGGCGCGACCTCCCGCGTACAGTGTTATGGGATTCATGCACTACTAGAAACACTGACCAATGCTATATACAAGTAAAACAGGGTGAGCTTCAACTGAATATGTCAGACGATAACATTTAACTTACCTACGTGGCTACAGAAAGCCTCGCGGAGCTGCTAGTATGTGTACACTGTGGGCTAGCATTGAAAGCGCGAGTTGCCACGTATTTTCACGAAAACTTCGCGTCTCGCAAGAACGAATCAGATTTCTCGTGTCACGGAGGGCCCGGTTTGTTCACTGATGCAGGGAACATGCAAAGTCGTAGTGTTCCTTTCTTGCCAACGCGTTAACACTGAGGCTAGCACAGCCGAACAAGGGAGCGACTGCATAGTGCCGCCATTTTGTCGTCTACTAACCCTCCTCGAGAGGACGCTCCTGAATTCCGCTCGGTGGCGCGACAGTCTATGGGCATTGCGAATACGCCATACAAATCGCGCGCTTGCCCTTTGGCGCCGTTGTGGCGCGTTGCTCGCCGACGGAGACGGGGTTGGAGCCGGGGTGGCGCGCCGCTTCTGCCTTCTCTCTCAGTCGTCTCAGTCATCTCAGTCTCCTCGTCTATGCTATGCGTGGCTGCGTTGATTGCGCGGGTTGCGTGTCTTGAAGTTTCATCAGTTTCATGTTCATGCGCGTTTTCGGTGGTGTTGACGCCGGCTCCGCGCACGAAGTGACGCTTGGAGGGCGGAATATTCATGGAGCTGCGGATATGGACAACGGGCGCCAGTTAACGGTGACTGTACTGCTTTCGTAGGCACTAATTATACAGCTTTAGCTGGGCGTCTGCAGCAGCTCTGCGGAAGTTATCTGCCAGCCATTTCCAACAGCAGCCTGTGTCCGCGGGGCTGTTGCGGATGCCCAACTAAAGCTGTCAGTTAACGAGTTGCCACCGTTATGCGCGTTGCTGTACAAGCTCCCATAAAGTGAGCGATGCAAACAATTATCAAGCGTCATTTCTTGCTGATCGCACGTTGTGTCTGCACTACTGAAGGTGCAAGATGTCGTTTTGAGATGCACTTTAGTCTACTTCATAATAACATTTCCATCGACCTTGAGTGTGCTGCGTGCTTCCGCGCGTGGGAACGTGAAAAAAAAAAAGCCTGTGTACAGAACGCTCACACACACTATGTATAATGTTCTTTGTTGGCTTAAACGGTAGTTTGAGGTGCAGATATAGTACGGTGGCTTCCAGAACGTACGCGGTAGTCATTCAAGTTGGACAAGCCTCGCTGGTAAGGCGAAAAAGCTAGAGGCTTTCCACGGCGCCCGTTGTTGCGGGCGCCGCCGAAGTCGTTACTGTTTGCTGTCGTTGTGTTTGCTGTTTTCATGGTTTGCCAACATCTGCGATGACGCTATAACAGAATCAAGTGAGTGTATGTGATTGTGGGAGTTATGCGTGCTAATTCTAGCATATGACATGTCTGATCTCGACGTAGACGGCGTCCGCACGCGCTGGGTGTCGTTCGGGCCCTCGTACTCGCATGTGTTTATCTGAGTGTGGGTGACGTTTGTAAAACATGCGGTCAGTAACCGCTCACGGCGTGCCCCTGACTGCCGGAGGATGTGCTTAGGTGTCGGGATATGCCGGCGCAAAACCGTGTTTATTCTGAACCCAAATTTTCAAGCGATTTCTCAGAAAAGAAGTGCTTTCATTCGTGTATACCTATTGCGAAACAAAGTTCCCGCATTCTTTTACGTGAAAATTTGTTTTCGTTGCGAAATTATTTCAAACGAAACAAACGTGGGAGATGTGTGTACAATAACGGTGTGTTGAACAAAGGGTGGTTTTAAATACAAATAATCAATGTGTGTGTTTTGGTTATTCCCATAATCCCGGATCACTTCTCCCGCCTCTTCACTCCAGTTGACAGCCACACTCGGGGAAACGAAGGTGCCACTCTGGTCTGGCGCCTCACCGCTCGTGATGGGAAAATCAACAGCGGCGTTCGCCCTGTCAACGAGGCAGTCGGTCCTACATTTCTTTTGGTTGAACAAGACGACGTTGCAAAAGAGGTGAGTGGCACTCACGCAGAGGAGCCTAAACCAATTTCGTTTCTTGTTTAAAAGAGGCTCACATCATCTTGTGCTGCAAGTTTGTCGCCAAGTGACGTGTTACAAAAGGTACTATTTGCAAGTTGTGTTTTACACGATAACGGCAAAAAGATTGGTTCCTTACCATACGTGTTTGCATTTGTTGTTTTGTTGTGAGCCTTCATTGTGTCTATGTGAACCACTTATTTTGTAGGTTTCGCAAACCTTTACTGCAATTTCATTTTCTCATCATAATATCACGTTCTGCTTTTCAGATACCGTTTTTCATGGTGCTGAGGCTGAACAGGAGCGAGAACCTAGCAAGCCACAAGTCTGATGCCTCCAGCCGTCACCACGTTTTGATTTATTCTTAATCATAAGGAATAAAGATTGAAACATGATGCCTATTTCTGCCGTTTATTTTGCACTATATGGCACTATGCACACCAGTCACACATTTTAGTTGGCTATACTCATAGAAGCATGTAAATGAGGAATACCCAAACTTCTTAAGTGGAAATCAAACACCATCTTTTCGCGCTTTCTATATAACTTTGCTGGAAAATATGTGTTGTTTTGACGAGTTTTATTAAAATAATGCTAAAACTGAACTATTCTTTTTTTTGCAGTCGCTGGGCAGAACGGCAAGTATTATTGGACTTGCTTGAAATGAATACTCCACTATTTTCAACAGTAGTCGCGCAAAAGTAGAGCAAGGGTCAAATGAGTAGCTTAAAATACTTGTGGAGTCGCTTGACGCTTCGGTGTGGGTTACTTGACCCCGTAGGAGTCTTACCGGCAAGAGTCGTCTGACTCCCTATAAGTGGTAACGTGATCTTTCGGATGAGAGTCTTTCCACTCTTCCTAGAGGATCAGGGGACTCTCCTAGAGCGAGCCGACCCTGACCCACCAAAAGAGTCACCGTGACTATTTAAAGAGAGTCCTATACGTGGCAAGTCAGAACTCTCCGAAAAGAGTCACGCATACTCTTTTTTTTTCTTAGAGTGTGGTAGAATACTCGTCTGCCATGGTAGAATTCGACCGTCGTAGAATACTCCATTGACGGATGGGATTTCAACGCGGACCTTCTGGTTCAAATCCCATCCGTTACTAGGAATTTTTTCTTATTTCGCGCGATAGCAGTTGTGGGGTACTATTACCCCCTGTAAAGTCGTTTGCGCCTCATAGCGCACGCGCGTCTCGCGGATTAGCCGCGTTAGCTTTAACGGCCGCTGAGCGGGAGGTGGCGTTGTGCTCGCGCGACGTAGGCTTAGCGCGGTGGCGTTATCAGCACCGCCTGGCGGAAGAGAGGTTCGATCGGCGCACAGAAAACAGCAGCTAAGCTCTTTGGGGTTTGGCGACGTGCGCAGACGGACGTCTCCCGCGGTGGATCCGTGGGGACGATACCGCGCCTCGTTTCCCGTGGACCCCTCGTGGTGAGCCGAACGTTGGTGACGCCGCATTCGCGCTACCTTGTATAGGCCTTATGTTGCTTGGGCTTGTTATGTTTTCTCTGTATTGTATAGGCATTATGCAAGCGTGTTTGTAGTTATGTATCAGATTCGGCTGGCGAGCTCGTCGTTTGTAAAAAAAACATGTAGTGAAGAGTACGTGACGACGACAAAGAGCGAAGAAAGCAAGCCACAGTGCGAGCGACAGCCACGCGCCCCGAGCTTGCGCTTGCCTGGATCTTGGCCCTTGACGTCCCACGGCGTTCTCGCAGTTTGTACGTGAATAAATCACGTGACATTTGGTGGAGGTGCGGGGTTATCAATGAACAAGTCGATGATATGCTCACGCGCGGAGTCATTCAGCCATCGAGAGCCCCTGGTCGTCCTCTGTCGTGCTTGTGCGCAAAAAGGATGGCTCTATCAGATTCTGCGTCGACTACCGCCGCCTGAATAAGATAACTCGGAAGGATGTATACCCGTTGCCACGCATCGACGATGCCCTCGATTGCTTGCAAGGAGCAGAATATTTCTCGTCCTTGGATTTACGATCGGGCTATTGGCAAGTTCCACTGGCTGACCCTGACCGCCCGAAGACTGCGTTCGTTACTCCCGATGGGCTTTATGAGTTTAAGGTGATGCCCTTCGGACTCTGCAACGCCCCAGCTACCTTCGAACGAATGATGGATAACATCCTTCGTGGCCACAAGTGGAATACCTGCCTGTGCTACCTTGACGACATTGTTGTATTTTCCCGCGATTTTCCGACTCATCTTGTTCGTCTTCGCGCTATTCTCATGTGCCTCGCCTCTGCTGGCCTTCAACTTATTATCAAGAAGTGCCATTTTGCTGCGCGCCAACTCACCATACTAGGTCACGTCGTCTGCAAGGAAGGCGTTCTTCCGGATCCCGCTAAACTTCGTGCCGTGGCCGAGTATCCTAAGCCCAATTCCATCAAGACGCTCCGAAGCTTTATTGGGCTGTGCTCGTATTTTCGTCGATTTGTGCGCGACTTCGCTTCTATCATCGCACCTCTTACCAACCTACTGACAGCCTCTAACGGCCTGTCGGCTTGGTCACAAGAGTGCGACGAAGCTTTCATGACGCTACGGCGCTTATTAACGTCACCTCCGATACTCCGTCACTTTGACCCTAATGCGCCTACGGAGGTCCATACTGACGCCAGCGGTGTCGGTCTTGGTGCTGTACTGGCTCAACGGAAACCAGGATACGACGAGTACGTTGTTGCTTACGCGAGTCGAACCCTGAAGAAAGCGGAGTGCAACTACTCAGTCACTGAAAAAGAGTGCCTCGCCATAATCTGGGCTTTGACCAAGTTCCGTCCGTACCTTTATGGCCGCCCTTTCGAAGTAGTCACGGACCATCACGCGCTCTGTTGGCTCTCATCTCTGAAAGATCCTTCAGGCCGCCTCGGTCGTTGGGCGCTTCGGCTGCAGGAATACGACATTCGTGTTGTGTACAGATCCGGCCGCAAGCACTCGGACGCTGATGCGCTATCCCGCTCACCGTTACCGTCTGACACAGCTTCGCCGTCAGCCACGTCAGCTGTCTTGACGCCCCTTGACTTCGCAGACATGCCGTCGGAGCAACGCAAGGATGCGTGGATCTCCGAACTCGTCGACTTTCTGACTGGTTCATTGGTTCATCCAGCGTCAAGAACTCTCCGTTGTCAGCCACGCATTTCGCACTCCGCGACGGCCTCCTCTATCGGCGTAATTACGCACCTGACGGTCGGAGGTGGTTGCTAGTGATCCCGCGCCACATGCGCACAGAAGTCTGCACTGCTTTTCACAACGACCTGCAAAGCGCTCACGCTGGCGCTCTGAGACTTACAACCGCTTGCGTCAGCGATACTACTGGCGCGGCATGTACACGTTCGTGCGCAAGTACGTACGTGCTTGTACTGCTTGTCAGCAGCATAAAGCTCCACCTCAACGCCCAGCCGGTCCACTTCAGCCTCTACCTTGTCCGGGACGTCCATTCGACCGCGTCGGCATCGACTTATATGGCCCGCTTCCCCCGACTCCTCTGGGAATCGGTGGATCATTGTTGGCGTGGACCACCTCACCCGTTACGCAGAGACTGCAGCACTTCCAACGGCTACCGCAAGAGAGGTTGCGTTTTTTATCTTACGCAACTTTGTCCTTCGCCACGGTGCTCCCCGTGAACTTTTGAGCGACAGAGGGCGTGTTTTCCTGTCTGACGCTATTCAGGCCTTGCTCGTCCAGTGCAACATCGTTCATCGACTGACCACCGCATATCATCCGCAGACGAATGGCTCACGGAACGATTTAATCGCACACTCGGTGATATGTTGACAATGTACACGGCATCAGACCAGACCAACTGGGACACCGTCCTGCCATTCGTCACGTACGCGTACAACACCGCAACGCACGCGACCACCGGTTTCTCACCTTTCTTTCTTTTTACGGACGCGACCCGTCCTGCACGCTGGACACTATGCTTCCCTATACGCCGGACTCGTCTGAATATACTGCGATTTCTGACGTTGCCAGATACGCCGAAGATTGCAGACAATTAGCCCGTTCGCTGATCACCGAGGACCAAGGCCACCAGAAGCTACGGCACGACACCGACCGACCTCTCTCTACTTTCACGACTGGTGACCTCGTTTGGCTCTGGATCCCATCGAGCACTCCTGGCCTTTCCTCGAAATTACGTGCCCGATATCAGGGGTCCTACCGCATTCTTTCTCGCACGTCTACTGTCAATTATGAGGTTGAGCCTCTGAATGCGAAATCTTGCAAATACCAAAAACCACGGAGGAAACATGACCCCCTGGAGATGCGAGGTGGGCAATCCTCTCCTGGCGCTGTTCAATCGGTGCACAAGGAGAAGTTCAAAATAAGAATAAAACGTGGTGGCAAATCAGCTCTATAAGACCCCCAGGACCCACCGGTGGGCAAATCAGAGCTACTTCCTTTACGAACAAAGAACAATGTAGGTCAAACTATAGATACAGCCCTAAAACATTTAGGAGACTATAAAGGCAATAAAAGAAAATTTATAAACAACAGAACACAAAAACAAAAACTTTGTCACCATGAAATCAATATAAAAAAAAATGGGGGAGAGCTGTAAGGAGAGGAAATTATATTGGATTGAGAAAAAAAAAGAAAAAAAATTGACCGAAAGCAAATGCTCCCTCTCACTTCTAACGCTCTCTTCAAGAAAACGAAATTATTATTATTTCAAATGGTTGTCTATGCTCAGGAATATTCAAACTGCAATTCGCCAAATGTATTTGGAAAAAAAAGAAAACTAAAAAAGAAAAAAAAAGAAGTGAGCGACAAATGAATTAGAAAAAAAGAAGCACAAAAAAATAGAAGTGAAAAAAAAAGAAAAGAGAAAAGAAAAAGGATTGCGTTACAAAAAAAAGAAAAAGAAAGAAGAAAGAGGAAAACATAAAACAAAACAAAACAAGTGAAAAAAAAGAAAAAAAGAAAAAAACACCGAGAGAGAAAAATACAAAAAAGAAAAAAAAAAAACAGACTGATGCAAAAGAGAAAAAGAAGAAATAAAATAAAAGGAAAAACCAAACTGTGAAAATGGATGTGCATACAAAATATATATACATACTATGCTTACTCACGAATGCCAACCTCTAACTATCGAGGACCATTTGTCACGCTTCAAAATTCTCTTTTTCACAATTAAAACCATGAAATTACATCTCTAAAATTCATGAAGAAAGGTTAACCACACTAACAAGTCAACCACAGAATATGTAAGCGCCGCACCATTCTCTCACACTTTCAACCACTAGATATCAGTAATGTAATAAAAAAATGAAAAACAAGAATTCAAGAATAATTCAACTTAGATATATTCTCCGCATCTACTACTTACACGTAATCCAAGTCACATTCTACCGTGCTGGGGGGGGGGGGGGGGCGTCAGTAATCCAAATTTCATTATTTTACAGAGCACTTAATCAGTACGAGAAGTTAAACCAAAATCAACAGCCTGCCCCCCATAGGAAACAAGACAAGGAAGATTCCACGAAGACAAGACTGAAGAGCTACCACTTTCAAGATTCAGCACCGAAGATTAAACTCTGACACATGTTAGCATCAAGAAAGCAATGTAAACGTGAACAGTAGTTTTTTTTTTTTTTTTTGTCCGCTATTCTGGGTTGGGGTCCCGTTCTCCTTCCCCTTCAAAACTTAACTTGGCTCTGCCCTGTTCATTTTTCTTTTCTCATTGGCATTGCCTGCTATATTATTATGGTGCAGGCCGAGGTTTTATTCTTTTTTTTTCATACCTCACAATAAAGAAAGCTGACAGCATCCCACGATTTACATCGTCGTGGTCGGGAAATGGTCCATGTCAGCCGCCTGAAGCCCTATTACGACCCCGCTCTACTGACAACGCCTTAGGTCGCCAGGATGGCTCCGCTATTCACCAGGGGCCAATGTAGTGAAGAGTACGTGACGACGACGAAGAGCGAAGAAAGCAAGCCACAGTGCGAGCGACAGCCACGCGCCCCGAGCTTGCGCTTGCCTGGATCTTGGCCCTTGACGTCCCACGGCGTTCTCGCAGGTTGTACGTGAATAAATCACGTGAGAATGTGAATAAATGTACTTGTGTTGGGTGCTCGAAGGTGTCTACCGTGTCCGTGTGTTGCGAGAGCGCGCCTCACATTCAGACCCCACGCGGTTACGGACACCGGCAGCGGCGGCGGGCAACTACTCACTCACTCACTCACTCACTCACTCACTCACTCACTCACTCACTCACTCACTCACTCACTCACTCACTCACTCACTCACTCACTCACTCACTCACTCACTCACTCACTCACTCACTCACTCACTCACTCACTCACTCACTCACTCACTCACTCACTCACTCACTCACTCACTCACTCACTCACTCACTCTCCTTCCGCTACATGACATTCATATTACTTTTTTTCGGAAGCAGTTTCAAGCAATGGCGTGGCTCTGCGGTAGAACACCTTATTGCCAGGCAGAAGGCCTGGGTTTGATTCTCACTCGAAATGTTTATTTGCACATTTCTCGTTTTTTCGCTCACAACCAATGACGCCGACGCCGGAATTTTTGTGAAACGAGCTATTTTACGCTATCGCGTAAGTATGTATGCTGCAGGGAGGGCTTAAGGGCAATATTTTATCTTTGGAGATTCTCCAACTCGTGCTTCATGTGCATGATACACGAACATTTTTTTATTTTCAGGAGCTTGCTTCTTATGCTCGCGTGTTGTCCATTTTACGGCGGCGTGTACACTAGTGCCCATTGGTCCCGCCAGAGGCGTAGCTGCGCTCTCTCCGGTGATTTCAAGAATGCTCACTAGATCGCGCGCCGCCGCTCAAGGCGGCGCACACCACGCTCGGCGCATGCGCGAGTTAGATAGGTGACCGCTAGAGGGCCGCGCCTCTCGTTTGGTGCTCGCGTTTGGCGCGCTTCCTTTGTCTTCGCCGGGAGCTCACTCAATGAACAGAGGGCCGCGCCTCTCGTTCAGCGCTCGCATTTGGCGCGCTTCCTTTCTCTTAGCCGGGAGCTCACTCGGTGAACACTCTTCGTTGCCGCTACGCAGCATGAACAACCTCAGCCAATTAAGCAGCGTGGCGGGCTCGCAACGCAGCAGCATCTCGGGCTCGCCGCCAAGACCCTGCGGTGAGAGCCCGGGAGCCTGAAGCGAAGACGGCTAATGTATATATAACAACGTTGTCACGTCTATATATGATAGTAGAGGAATGCGCACGGAGGATTCGCGGGTTACCTGATCATCTCCGAGCAAGCTCCTCTAACATCATTCACTTCGTGGATATGGCGGCGATTTTTTTTATTGCATTTTGGATTGTCTAGATTAAGGCTGGTACGGCAGAGGTCGAAGCCAGGGCCTTGTGCTGCAACAGAGCTGTCCCCTTGATATATGTAGAAAAAACATGAAGCTAAATAAACGCGGTCAGCCAGAGAATGCAGAAACATTATGAAGAAGACTTGGAAAACCTTCGTCTTTCCACCATGGCTTCTGATCGACTTTCTTAGTACGATTTGCGTCTTAACAATATATGGCTACTGGCGCTCAATTTCACATACATCAACGTCCACCCTCCGACCTAAAACAGCAAGTCATTCGCACTTTAAACAAGAACAGTGTTTTACGAAGCGAAACAAGTTTTGACAGCCATGACATTCGTGAGGGGGCCACTTTCGAAAAATTTGCCCTCCTTCAGTATGTTGATTGCAGCCTATGTGGTAGACAATATCCCCGCGCAGACCCATGGATTCACCGGAGGCCTGTCACCAGTTGTCGTCGAGCACTTCGCGGATTTGATTGATCCTATTGTCGGTCCCGTTGCACTGCTGAGGCGCGAGACCTTGAGAGACGTTGAAAACACTCCAGCCAATGATGTACTCCCGGGTTCGACTGTAGCCCAAGTGGCGGTAGGCGGCGACCATCTGCGCATAGTGAAATGGGCGCACCGGTTCTTACAATTCGCTTGGGAAGGGACCGAGTGTCATAGACCATAAAGACGGATAGTTTGGCGGGTTTTTGAGATTGAAGCTCCTGAAACTTCCCAGCGTATCGAATTTTCAACATGAATTTTTTTTCCTACCTATACACTACGTTCTCTATGTACTCTCATCTGCTAACAAACAAAACAGAATTTAAGGGCTCGTTTTTTTCTTTGTTAGACACAATTTTAATGAAAACCAACAGAAAATGAATCCAAGGAAGGTACAGGTGACGCTATATGTAGTCATTGAACTGTAGTGTAGTAATTATAAAAATGTCAGAAAATTCGGCAGATCCCACGTACCGTGGGAATCGATGTGATGCGAAGCATGCGCAGGAAGGTGAGTGTGTCGCAATTTTTCACATTGAGCGAAATGTTACGAAATGACGCTAGAGAAATGTGCAAATGGTATACGCACGCACATATTTTGAAGAGTCGCACATGTTTTATATAACCAGTTGTTTACAGTTGAGCAATGATGCCAACAGCAACATAGGTGTTACCAACACCAAACGCAGTAAGCTGATATGTAGTGCTTATATTCTTCAATACTGGATAGCGCGAATTCGAACAGGACAATGAAGGAACACAGATGCACAGGACAGGCGCTACTTGCAACTAAGCTTTATAGAGAAAAGTTTCCCTGGATGTATACACAGCCGAGTGGCACGCGCAGGCGCACTGCACGTACGTTACAGTCACAGTTGCAGTTCTTAGAGTTTCGTTAAAGTTGTTATGCTTATACTTATCCATTATGACGGAGAACGCACGCACGTATCACGAACCCGCGTGCATGTGTGGGAGGGGTTCTACGCAGTTCCTGAATAAGGTCATCATCACAGTGATCAGTGAGCGCCAGCAGCTGCACAGGACGTGTTATCGGATCCGTTCGTGATCGTGGCTACGAACGGTCTACGTGTAGTGAAGTGCGAGCTATAGTAGAGCTGGTGGAAACCGCGGATGGCTTTTACGAAGAAATGATATATGCTGCCTTCTGTCCTGGACGTGGCGCCGAGGTGTTGTGATGCCCTGTCCACATCCAAGCCGTCTTTCATGCCGCCGAAAAACCAGGTGGTGTTCGGTTTTGATAAATCAATGCTGAAGTCACCGGTAATCATGAGGGACATGGTCCTCTCGGCAAAGTTATTGTAGGAAGCATTGACCCCTGTTTTTGCGTAATCCGCGTGGTCGACGTTGCAGACCACGCGGACGAGTGCATAGTAGCCCAGCGTCTTCTTGGGGTGCTCTCTCTTCAGCTCTCTAACTTTCCTTGCGTCGGCCGCTGTGGTGTAGTGGTTACGGTGCTCGGCTGCTGACCCGAAGGTCGCGGGTTCGATCCCGGCCGGGGCAGGTCGCATTTCGATGGAGGCGAAATGCTATAGGCACGCTTACTGTGCGATGTCAGTTCGCCTTAAGGAATACAAGATGGTCAAAACTTCCAGAGACCATCACTATGGCGTCTCTCATAATCATATCGTGGCTTTGGAACGTAAAACACCAACACTTACTATACCATTCCTTCCGTGTCAATGTACTATATGTTCGCGGTTACTGCGCTGATTGAGACTGTTATCACCTGTGGCACATATCCGCATAACATGAACTCTGGTATGCGGGTATGTGCCACACGTGACTGAGGGAAAGGGTTTCATGACGTACGCGACAGGTATTTTGCGTTATTCATGTCATCACCAGTGAATCGTGTTCGTCACACAGTCATCCTATGCTATGCAAATTTTGGTATATTAAAACTCATGGAGACGACCGCAAGAGTGCCCAGACGTAGGCGGCTAGATAGATACGTAGACAGAAACGCCCAAAGTGCCTAAGGTTCGCTAAGAAATGCTTCGCACTTAAAAAAATTATGTGCGCGCAATCGAATCCCGGCCGTGGCGACCGCATTTCATCATGATCACCATCAGCCTGACTACGCCCACTGCAGGGCAAAGGCCTCTCCCATGCCCCTCCAATCAACCCGGTCCTGTGCTTGCTGCTGCCACGCACCCGCAAACTTCTTAATCTCATCTACCCACCTAACTTTCTGTCTCCCCTTCGCGCGTTTGTCTTCCCTTAGAATCCAGTCAGTTACTCTTAATGACCGGCGGTTATCTTGCCTACGCGCTACATGCCCTGTCCATGTCTTCTTGATTTCGACTAAGGTGTCCTTAACACCCATTTGTTCCCTGACCCACTCTGCTCTCTTCTTGTGCCTTAAGGTTAGACCTGTCATTTTCCTTTCCACTGCTCGCTGCGTCGTCCTCAATTTGAAGCCGCTTTGTAAGCCTCCAGGCTTCGGCCGCATCTCGATGAAGACAAAATTCTAGAAGCCCGTGAATCTAGATTTAGGTGCACGTTAAAGAACACCAGGTGGTGGAAATTTCCGGAGCCCTTCACTACGGCGTCCCTCAATATCATATCGTCGTTTTGGACGTAAAACACCAACAATTATTGTTATTATTATTACCTTGTGTCGTAATGTGTCGGGAGTTTCGAATGACACCACGCTGTGGGTGCCATGCTTCGGTGCGAACATACAGCCACCGCCACCGAAGTAAACAGCGGACGTACCTCTCGGGTCGTGCTGGAAGAAGTCTCTGCACTCCTGAAATACCAGAAAAGCCGACACAGAATCTGACACTGACCAGCGTTATTTGTGAACACCTGTACGTCATTTAGAGGTTTCACGAAATCCAGTAAGGTAATACCTAACGCAAAAAGATATGAACCAGTGATTGTACAAGTAAGCCGGTCTCGTTCACCTCCTGGTAACGTGCGTCCAGATTCAAGACTAAACTGCGCTCTTTGCTCTACCTTTTTGTGCTTGCTTCCTTCATCCTTGGGCAGTACGCCACCTGTTGTATAGGAACCAACTAGCCTTTGGCTTTGTGCCAAGCGTTACGAGGTAGATCGACGCGTTTTTTTTTTTTTTTTTGAAATGGAGGAGCTTTGTGCACATCGTGGGCTTACCAGGCACGTCGACTACACTGGCGTTTGAGGGGTAACCTAAGCTATGACGTAACGTAAGCACTAACGTTGGAACACAGACGTTAGTTTTATCGAAACGAAGTGCACGCTACATTCATTCGTTAGCATATTCATCCGGGGTCGAGCAGCGCTTGAATATAGCTTGATGAGTCCTATGCGTACATATGTAATGTTTATTAGACTGCTTTATAAGCGGAAGTACCACTGTAACCACAATTGACGTTAACCCGACATGACGCTTGTGTCATGTGAGTACATATTTAATGTTTATTATCTTGTTACAAAATTAGCCAGCACTGCAACTGCAATAGCCGCTGAACTGCCATGACACCTGCGTAGCATGTTTTCACAAAGCAGTTTCAAGACCTGGCCTGGCTCTGTGGTAGAATCATTGACTGCCACGCAGAATGCCTAGGTTTGATCCTTGCTGGAATCATGACTTTTATTTATTTATTTTTTTTGCAGTCGTAGGGCCAACGCTGCCGATGCCGGATTCTCTTAAGACTCTTGCGTTTAAATTACCAATGTCTGTCCTCGCCGTTACTGGGTCGATATAAATTATGAATCAACTAGGTGTGGAGCATACCCGCATACCGTGGCCCGTGGTATACGGGTATGTGGCACATGTGGCCGGAGGAAAGGGCTTCATGACGTACGCCACAGGATTTTCAAGTTATTCATGTCAAGACCAGATAGACATGTTCGTCATGCCCTCCTATGCCAATTTCAGTCGATACCAAATTGTGGAGGCGGTCACGAGAACACCATGACGTCTACGCTTAAAGTGCCTTCGGTTCGCTAAGAAACGCTTCGCATTCAAAAGCATGACACTGCACGCATTTCCGTTTCACTCATCAAATTCATTGTGGTAATGTTGCGAATAAGCTCATTTTTTTTGGTAATCTTCTGGTCTGCATAGCTTTGTTGACAGGTGTACAATGCCATTGGAGAAGCCATGAGGGGTGGGTTGTGGGGGGGGGGGGGTTCAACGCGTAACCCCACCCCCGCAGATTTTTCAAATTTGCATGTGTATCTATACACGCACACATACAAACACACGCTTGGCTGCTGCCCCGAAAGTCGCGGATTCGATTCCAGCCGCGGCGGTCGTGTCTCGATGGAGGCGGAACGCTATAGGGTCTCGTGTACTTTGCTTTAGGTGCTCGTTAAAGAATCTCAGGTGGTCGACATTTCCGGAGCCCTCCACTACGTCGTGCCTCGTAATCACATCGTGGTTTTGGCACGTAACACCCCAGATATAATTATCACTATAAGGAAGACTTCTGGCTGCCAAGAATGCGCAGTCTTCGGAGGCGCGTTGGCATATGCCTGCGAAATAAAAATAAAGTAGCACCTGTACTTACTCTTTCGTAATAGCCAGACGCGTGGTCGTATGAGAGCATAAGATCGACATCACCATGGCCTAAATCAGCTATGCGTAGGTGGGTGAAGGTGTCGAAGCGCAGACTGACCGTCAAAGTGAAGTTCACTTTTGGCGCCCACACGCTGGCTATAAGATCAACGACGTCCATCTGAAAAGAACGACACCCAGACATTCACTACATCACGACACCATTGCACACATCATTGCTAATTCAAAGAGAACAAAGAAAACGGTCGTTATCCCAGACCCATTGGCTATTTACTGACGCCGAGCTATACCACATGTATGTAAAGCCGTGGCCTCCGCGATTAGCACCCGCAACGCGTCGTTGGTGCATCGCCGAAGCTCATCGCGGAGGCCACGGTAAAGCATTGGGCCTATTTTCTAATCAAAGAATTGCTTGTACCGCTCAGATCCCTTAAGATCCTGTAGCGTATGTTCATTGGCGCTTAGAACCAACTGCAAGATGTAGCCAGCACTGGTCAAATGCTCAGCCTGAAACACAAACCTTTGTTGATATTTATATTTATGGATGTACAACTTCTGAAAGGCAGAGCGACAACGCTGTCTCAGAATCGCCCTTTAATCTTAGAATAGACACTGTTATAGGGTAGCAAATAGTTTATTACATCGAAGCTGTATACCTCCACCCCGGAACGGTCCCGTCTCTGTGGTAGTGATGCAGAATTATCGATGGTACTATCGATACTATCGATAGCGGAGTCACTATCGAACTATCGATGGTAAAAATACTATCGATAGCGCTATCGATAGTAAGTACTATCGATAGTATAAAATGAACAGCGCGAACTCATTGCAGCATAAACTTGGTTCCCCGCGCGCGTAGTACACAGTGGTGCCGGAGGAGCAGGCTGAAGGGCAAGAAAGTTGACATGCGTGTGTTCTCCACCAGAGTGCTTCACTGATATATGATCATAAAGTCAAACTGTTCAGCTGTAGCGGGAAGAAAGCCGTTACATGTGGTGGTACTACGCGGCTTCAAATCTATATTGCACTTTATAAATATCAAAATAAAAATATGATCGCGATCTAAGTTTGTTAAATTAAGGTGTAACTGGTTGCTTTTGAATATGAATTTATTCATGGACATACTCTGCCATTTTCACTGCGAATATAATTTATTTCTCTCCCCGCAAATTGCTCATAAATTAAGTGAAACTGATAGTAGGCTATCGCAAATATTTTGGCAATATGGCCAGCCAGCAACATCATCATTATTCGCACCACTATAGGATAGTTTGTCACGTGGCTGTGAGGGTGAAGAATGCTGCAGAAAGACTGGGAAATACGTAGATCTTTATTTGGGCGAACTTGTGCCCAGAAAATGAAAACTCAAAGTACAAGCGATACACCCTGCACACTGATAGCGGCGAGAACAGTCGCCGGCCGTCGAATAATCTGATGATCGGTGGAACGCTTCGTCTTTTATACATAAGTCATCGAACCTTCCAGCGTTATCGCTGGTGCTCGCATAAGCTCTCGAATAAACTTGCCTATTCGCGTCCGGCGCGTAATCTTAACAAAATGATCTCAAACAATCGCGAAGCTTCTCAAACACTGCGGCGTGGTCCGCGCCAAACGCTCCTAACAGCCCTTGTTGGTGAAACCCGAATACATCAAAACAAAGCAATAAACACGAGTGCCAGTAATATCGCTAGTAATATTACTGATCGTACTACCGACTGGACTATTGATAGTTTGTCGATAGTAGTACTATCGATAGTTTGTTTACACTATCGATAGTTTAAAAAAAAACTATCGTTACTATCGATAGTCAATTTACCGATAGTTCTGCCACGGCCGCTACATAAAAAAAAAAAAAAAAAACAGGTGCGGCCTGCTGCGTGGCACTGAAACGGCGTCTGGGGCCTAGTTCTCCTTGCGACCGCTCTGGCGCCACAACAACGGTCAGCTGTTCACGGAGAAGCACCTCGACAGTCGCGTTCGTACGCGCGACACTAAAGGCTCTGTTATACTCCGACGTGCGTTCGCGTCAGCCCGCGGCTGCGGGAGTTGGCGACGTCAGGTTCGTCACGTTACGTTGACGCAAAAACAGAGCACTCTATACTCCCACTTCCGCGACGCAGTACGTCGCCTTGACGCATGCACATTTGAGTGCACTCGGCGTCCCTTCTTCACGAAGAGACGTAGACGGAGTGCAGTCTGGGTAACGTCGCCTGCGCGGAATGTCGCATGTCGCATCTCGCGCCGGCTGCAGCCGGGGCGCGCTGATGGACACGGGACGCGTCGGTAGCGCCGCGCGTCGGACTATAAGGTGCTGCGCGTTTGTTAGCGTAGCGTCGCTGTGCCGAGCGTGCGCGCGCGTCGACGTTACGCTGGAGTATATCAGCCCCTTTACTCCAATCAGGCCGTAGGTAACGCGTTTTATAGTTGCATATTACAGGTTGAATATTGAAGTCGTTATTAGAAGTACCGATTACCTCACATATGGGAACAGTTTGCCCTAGGAGTGCAACGTTTTGTAGAGTGGGCCTCAATACTCTCCACAAATGCTGCCCGTTTGACTCCCCTGAAATGAAAAGTGTCACTCAATCACTGATCCCGTTAATCGGGAGGCATTCGCCGGGCAGATTCCAAGGGCTGACTTATTGGTCCACCGAAACGCACCGCGAAAGCACACACAATTTAAATGTAGGTCTTTTAGTGCGCCAACGAACGCCGGTTGTGGTCCGAACACCGAGTTAGAGCCAAGAGTTGATAACAGAAACAAAATGTATTCTCAGTTAAAGCAGTACAAGCATCACACAAACTTGCACACTCGGCAGGTATCAATTACAACTCACAACATCACTTAGATGGTGTTTAAAACAACGGGAACGAACTTACCGTGCTACAAATGCACTCTCATCCATTAGAAACTATCCAAGAACACTTAGAGGCCTTGAATATTCACCAAACGTGTGCCGCCCACAATTCTTCGAACATTTCTCGAATATTTCTCTTCCAGGAAACACTCAAACAACCTACAGCTCTGATCACCGTCGTTCGGCGACACTCTTCAAAACAGTGCTCCCACGCCATCATCACTCGATCATCCAAGATCGACTGACCGCACTACACGACTCACACGAACAACATAACTTCGCCGACTTCACCATACCGTCCTACCCTCCGTCGTCTCTCGTTTGGATCCTTCCCGGTTTCGCGACTATTCCAAGTGCTTGTTGATTGTGTGATTAGAGGAAGAATAGGACGCCTAATTTCTGCAGCCCTATACACCAGAGCACGCCTGTCTCGCACCCAGGCTGCTGGCGAGACGAGCGGATACTCTCGCACCCAGACGCTAGGCTGACCGGGCTGCCGAGGCGCGCGCGGGCAGCACCAAGTAAACAGGGCAAGCTGCAGTTCTGAGGCTTTAATGTGCGAAAAAGTGCCCGTTCACGCCGCTTCAGCGTGTAAGAGCTCGTCTGGGCACTACTGCGTTGTCTTTGGATGCCAAAACAAGCAGCGCAACAAGAGGATATTAGCGTTGTCTGCGACGATTACGACGCGCCACGGAAATAGTGCCGGTGTGGTGTTTTAAGCTTCGCCGCGAGTGGATAACTGTGATTCAAGCAAAAAAACTAGGAGCCGAGTGAAAATGCGCGAGTAAGTACACTAATTGCGTGTATTCTGCAGTGTGATGCCCACCTATTTCATTTTGCGAACCTGATTTGCGTGACACGCAGCTGGGTTGAATGCAGGCGCGAGCTTTGTGTGGGGGTGCACTTCATACCTTTGAGCGTTTCCTTTGACGAAAGTCTCGTGCAAGGTAGTGCTTTCAAGGCCAAGCAATCAGCATGCTTTGCCACTTTCAACGTAGTATTAAGCTTTAGTGATTTGATGGCATCCACGCCTTCGAGATTTCGTCTTCAAAAGGTAATAAATGGCACGGTGCTCCTCAACAGCTGGTCAGAATTTCGTGCTTTCATTGCAGCGTTTGATGTCCCCAAATTTATTTGGACACGAGGCATCCAGCTGCACATAATACATATATTGGCACGTAAGTAAACAGTACTCGCGCCAGTGTCCTTTACGTCGCAGGCGTAGCTAACCGGCTTAACTAAGAGTAGCACAGTTTCGCTTGTAAAGCATCATCGTTACATGAATAAAATCGCGCAGGTAGCTTCCAAATGGGATCGCTGAACGATACTGCAGGTTATACTCTCTGATAGCACGCTTTTGTGAGCAAGACGCATTATTGTAAGAGCGCTCGTGAAACAAAAATTACGTTGCGCGAAACTACCCGTAAAGCGTACTCTAATTATTACGCGATGCATGCTGAAATGATCACATTCCACAAAACTTTGTGCACAACTTGTAATATGGCGCAACAAAACATCGTTTCACTCTTTCGCGAGCTGCACTGCAATTACGATTCACGCGTACCACAGCGACAACGTTTTTTTACAAATGTAACAGCGTACGTATCTGACGAGGTGGCTTCCGCAGCTCACTAAGCAGGTACTGTATACATTGTGGACTTGCATGAGCAAGATGTTCTTGATGTTCCAATAAAATCAGCGAAAATGTCCAGGCTGGAAAAGACGCGAAACACGCTCTCCGACGGGCTGAGTTTCGGGAGTTACACGTTTGCTCCAAGGTATATGTAAACTGGTAGCGTAACTTCCGTAGAAGCCCACGTGTCAAGCCGGTGGCTAGTTGTTGCAACAGTCGCCATCTATGTGAGGAGGGGACAAACAGAATTAAAAAAAAGAAAAAGATGACGTCACAACCGGAAGCGGAAATGACGTCACGTTTTAACGCGATGGGCGCGAAATTATGAAATTTTTTGACAGGGCGCCGCTTCTTACTTTTTTTTATAGCTGCATGTTCTTTTTCTTATCACTATGACGGCTCCATAATGGAAGCCTGCAAGATAACGGGAAGACGAAGAAGACATATTTTATAAATAAGGTGTATTTTATTGGCGAAATATTGCAGTTGAACAGGATATTACCCCAAAATATTTAACACAGAAATCAGAACTAGCATAACAATTCAACGTGCACACTGTAATGGTGTAATGTGGGCCCAGGATCCGAAATAATTCAACCGGCAGTCAGGTGATTCTGTACACACAACACAGACTTTAACACAACCGATAACTCTGACGATTCACACACAACACACTACAGCATTCCTTATTTACATTCTAAACGTCCTACGCGCCTCGCACACAAACTGTCCTACTCGCCGTTATGCCTGTTGCCGCTGCGGCGAGGTCGGTCGTCACCGGTACTCCTTGGGCAGTCAAGAGTCACGCTGCCTTGACCGTGGCGAGGTGGTAGTGGTGGTGATGATGGCACTGCAGGCCGGTAGATCACCAGGCCACTGCAGCGCAGGTTAGCTGCCCGTCGCCAACATGAGCCGCGGCCACCTCGTGACACCACTCGGGCCCCAGGACCTCAGGCCAGGAACAGACTAGGCTGCCGGTCTCTGTGTCAGCACCGGGCACAAAGCGGGAATCAGGCTCACCAGGTCCACATGGCTGCCGGACGCCTGGTTAAGCGATGTCGCAACCCGAACCGCCGACCAGCGGCTGCCGTTCCAACCGTGTCGCGCTCCAACTCCTCGAGCCGCACGCCCCGCTCGCGCTTCCTTTTCGTCGTCTTCCCCTCCAAGGCGTACCGCAGAGCAGAACTGTCGTTCCCTCTTCGCCCCGTCACGGGCCACATAATCCACATCATCACACACACAAACCTTGCACACGTGTTGCTTTTGCATCCGTAGACAGCGCAGCGTTTCTTCGCGTAGCGTGGCGGACTCATCGTCCCGAAGGGCGACAGCACGCCGGCCGTGCGCTGGCAAAACACAGTCACTGAAACGGTTCCCGATGGCTGCGATGGGCTATATTACCTTCTGCCAAGTACCACGACTAGAAAACAACGGTTATGCGAGGAAATATCTACGGACGACAGGCACAAACCTACTGCGCAAAAACGAGCGACGCCATTTGCCTCAACGTTTATAATCTATAAACGTTGATTTCCATCTCAATATGCGCAAAATCGTTGGCCCATGTTACCAGACTGCCTGCATGTGCCCGCTGTTTTTGAAAATAAACGAAAAAAATTGGCCACTCAACCACATACCCAAGACTAAAGTTTGATTAAAGTAATCTACTAATTTAATTCGTGACAAATAAAATTACAACTAATGAAAATGAACGTTTAATTAATTTTTTGTTTTCATTATTTGTCCCCCCCTCACCTAGTAGCGCTTTAATCGTCACGCGGGTGTTGATGTTTGTCGCAATAGGTTTCCGACCACTTTTCGTTCCGACTTTCGCGACCTATTTAGATTGACCTTGTTTGCTCTGTGTAGCGTCTGCTGGCGTGGCAGCCCGCGCATGTTTTTCGTCGCGTGTGCGATAGATGGCGCGACGCGCGATGCAAATATGGCGATGCGCATGGAATTCTCTGTGTTCTGGTCTATAGGGAGCACGGCGCAGCGTCCGCTCGTAGCACGTAGCGCAGCGACAGCTAGGGGAAAGGGATTCGTCTCGCCAGTTCGCCTGCTGAATCGGTCGGTTCCACTTTGATTTCTCGAATTCTCCCGATCTGCGCGGGTGTTAGGCTGTCGCGACCGCGACGGCGTCTTCGGTGAAGAGGGTAGGTGCTCGCCCTGGGCGCCTTTTGATGCTTGTCTTTTTTTTTTCGTTGCGCGCATCCGTTGGGGGTAACTGTCGGCGCAGTGGCTTGATGCTGTCGTCTGGATGCGGCGCGCGCCTGTTTTAGCGCCCGTTTGTGACAAAAAGAAATGCTCTGTTACGAATATTACGCTTCCCGACACTGTAGATCGCACGGAAATACGTGGTACTTCACAGTAGCGTCTTTTCACGCGTTCGAGTTGCACAGCGGCACACAACAGCTTCGCGTCATCACACCGCTAGAAAAAACCGTCTGCCACTCACGCGCGCACCAAAAAACCGTACTCAGGAGCAGGAAATATGAGGCAAGCTGCTCACACGCATGGTCACATACAAGAAAGGCACTAGAAAGCACACGAAAAAGCATACGGACACGCATAAATCCTGAGGCGACCACATCGTAACACGAACCGGCGTCTGCCTTGAGGACCGTGCTTGTGGCGCCCTCACCCAAAACAGCTGCCGCTCAGCCGACCCGCGCTCGCCCATTGACGGCGACGCGACGCAGCAGGCCGCACCTGTTTTTTTTATATAGCGGCCGTGCCAGTGCACAACTGCAACGCCGCAACTAAATTTCGACCTCGGGGTGGTTTAGGGGCCCTTTAATAATTGCAGGCAAATGGCATATCTTTCTTCGCAATTAGGCATACAGCATAGGGCTCACTATTCTTTTCAATAAAGAAAACGACAAAACAAGCATCAAAACCGCATGCTGGATGATAAGGTGCCTGTGAACAATGGGAACACCCTTCCACGCGTTCCCGATAAAGATTAGGTTGCAGCTGCTTTGCACTTCACACGAGGGCTTCGAATGACGTCAAACGGCCATTCCTTCACCCCGCGTGTGTTTCCCGCTTTCATATATAAAAGAGAAACCTGTTTAACAACTCATTCAGTTCATTCTAAGACTGCCATGTGCAGACCACGGGAATTAAAAAGAGCAGAAGAACAGCGTGAATACAGTGCTGTACAAAAGGAACGAATTCGTCTTGCTGAAAATGATAGCGGAACCAATCACGGTTTACCACAGCGACCACAAAGCGATGACCAGTACCATTTGTCTAAAGTAATAACAAAACATACCCTGCAGAACAGTTAATTTGTATCTATGAACATACACACAGTTCAGTTGGGCCCAAGTTATGAAACCGCCGGTTTAGGGTATTTACAAGAAACGATAGCAATGCACTAATGAACCGGAATGCTCTTGTATTCGAAGCACGCGTGGGAAATCCAGAGACACGATGTCCCGAAAGGCAGAGATCACACGAGCTCATGCCTCGTGTGATCCGTGTGCTTCGTTTATCACTGCGCATGCGCCGCCACGTTGGTTACACCGGCGCTTCACAGAGCTTGGTTACGCGCTCGCGTGTTCACCCCAACTGGGCTCATCGCTGTACCTGGTATTTTCCATCATGGCGTACTGATATCGAACTGAAATTGAAGTTGAAATAGTTCGAGAAAGCGTTCGGAGCGGACGCCAGCTGCACTCTGAAACCTGATTTCGCCATTGTTTTCAATGCACTTCCCGACTGTCTAGTAGAGTTTGTCGTGAGAAATGATTTACAAAAGTTCTTTAAGATCAACAAGGAAAGCTCTTGTTGCAGGATGAAAATGACCACTTAGAATACAGACGGCCGTCCTTGAACTTTGAACCATGACAGAGTCATTGATTGTCGAGGTGTTCAAATGTCTCTGAAAGAAGTTCTCTACAGTACGTTCCAAGGTGCTCCCCACCGATACAATCGGCCGAAGTGGGCAACACAGCTTGTGGGGCTTTCCAGAAAATAACACCTTCAAGAGCACTGACTTGAGCGTTCTGTGCAGCCTTCACCAAGCAACTGTAGAACAAATTTCCTCAGAAGCTTTACCGTCTCATCTTAGCGGTTGCTCGGGCAAAATTTTGTAGGCTTGAAATTCTTGGTCACTGCTTCAGCAGCTTTTTCTTCGTGTTAGAACTTGGGGCATAACAGTGAATCCTCCTTCTTTATCTGAATGAATAACCATGAGTCTGAACTAAGGCCTGGATCCGAGCTAGTTGGCGAGGTATAATAAGGCAAGTGAAGCGCTAAACACACGGACAGCTAAGAGATTGAGAAACACAAAGCACTTTGCATGTCCGTGACTTTTTGAGCTTCATCTTCTTTGTTGTGTAAGCATGAGTCCTTCTGATTTTAGCTAATTAGGGAATGATTTTGGGTAATGTTAGCAGAGTATGGAGCGCGGCGCCTGTAAGTGGCGGCACCCCATGGCAAGAAGCCCATACTATCCAATCGCCACTCTTGATTTATGACGGCTACTGCCCAGTGGCATGCTATCTGTTGTGTGACGTCAAACAGCAGGCGCCGCCAGCTCCGAAGAGAGTGAGCCCATGCCGCTGTATCAAAAGAGGGTGCCTGAGAAAGTGGCAACTTCGCGCTCCGCTTCTAAACTCTCCTTGCCGCGTGTGACAGCAAGGTTTGTCTGATCTGTTTATAGCTCAGTATCTGCTTTAACAGGATGCGTTTTCTCAAAAAGCCCGAGGGGTGGTTCATGACCACTTTATGCGTCTGTGTTGTGGCTATATATCTGGTACCACATTACACGAGCGAAGAATCTGCCGTGCGGAGAACGAGGCGCGCGTATAATGGACGCACCATTTTGACTTCGTTCGTAAGTGGCTGGCAGGACTGGTCCCAGGCTGACGACGGCAAGGCATACTTTGTGGATTCAAGGGTCAGCGTAAGGAGGAAAACCAAGCGGATCGTTCTGATGCTGCGAAAGAAGTAGCAATTTTTGTAGAAGAAGGAACACTTTGTATTAAAAGAAGTAGCACTTTGTATGCCGTAGCATCAGCAAGTTGTATTAAATGCAGTGACACTAAAAGTAGTAGCCCTGTCTGGTAAACATTTCAAGTTTGGAGGGCACTTCATTCAATGCTAATATTGGGAAGACAAAAAAAAAAAGAAGATATAAATGTCGATGACTGCCGCTCTAGCTCAGTTGGTAGAGCATCGGACGCGTTATTCGAAGGTCGCAGGTTCGGTCCCTGCCCGCGGCAAGTTATCTTTTCGTCCACTTTACTGTCTTCACATTTACATCATAATTACTACAAATAGCATCCCCTTTACTTTTTTTGGCTTTCTTTTCTGTTAGTTCTGTTTAATGTTGCGTGTAACAAAGAAAAATGAGCCCTTAAAATTCCCCTTCTTAGAGTTAACCTAAGGAATGCACCAGTGCATACGAACGCCAGAAAACGTATATGAAAGGGATTGGGTCACATAATTAGTAGAAATCATTATGTTCAGCATTTACTTCTCAGAACCGGTGCGAATGCAGTGGGTCACTTTAGGTAACTTTTATGGCACAGAGGCAAGCCACCGCTTCATATAAATAAACCATTTCTGCAACAGGCCTCGATTTCACGTCTGCAAAGGTCACACTCACAAGGACGTATACGAGATCACATGAAGCGCGAAAACATCACTATGCTGGATGCGAAAAGCAACGCCATATACCACGAAGCCCCTGCCTTCTTGTTCCGCGAGTACACATGCGTGTCTATACGGCATCATCCACGTGGCTTCCGAAAGTTTTGTAGCGACTACAAACTGGATTACCCGCTGCCAACAACGATACAAGCGGTTCAATTACCGGCTACTTTGGTGGTATTCCGATGCAGTACACAGTGAAAATTTGTACCACTGCCCCATTTTGCGTGGCATAACAACAACATAAAAAAAACTTTCGGTAAAAGAAAACCATTTCCGAGTCTTGCAATAAAAGGTGACTGTAATGTTACTTGTGCTACTCTGGGACGTTAGACTCTGAAAGCCAGGCCACCTGTGCTATCGTTCGCATGAAAATAACGCATTTAAGGTTACGGGGACTCTAGTGGAATCCTTTTTAACGTGAAGGTGTTTTATGCCGCGGTCCACCACGACTTTCATGACGTATTTCCGTCACGGAAGTGCGTCAGCAAAATGAGCGCAATCAAATGGCAAAGAAAAAAACTATAAGAAAAAGTCTGCCAAACAACAGTAGACATTGTACAAGCTCTCATATACCAATGCACTATAAACAATAAGCTACTTCTGTGACGACACGTTTCACTTTCGTGTAATACCGATTCCTATAACGGAGGGATGAGCCATCATTTTGCTCTTTCTCCCTTTTCATTATCTCTATTTCTCTCTTTCTCTTTCTATCTCTTCTGTCTCTCTCCTCCTCTCCATCTGTACTCGTTCCCTAGCCCGTCCCAGTTATTGCATCTAACGCCGGACAAATCGGCGCAGCAGGGCGCGCGTGTCCGGGGAGCGAAGAGGAGGACGAAGTAAGCGCGCGCCGGCCGAGTCACTGCATTGTACGCGCTAGGCGCAGCGGTGCCAGGTGCTAGGCGACGCGGGATGCCATATAAGGTAGAGGCCGTTCATGATGATGATAGCTTTTGCTAACACCTCGTAGCGAGGTAGGTGGGTACGGTACGGTACGAAGAACTTTATTAAAAGATCCGGAGAAGTGCCACCCCTTAGGGTGACACCGCGGGCCGCTCCCACGTGGGGACAGTTAGACCTAGCCTAACCGTCGCATCGCAGGCTCTCTGGACAGCCCAAAGTTGATGCTGATGGGTAAACAACTTTATTAATTCATGAAATAATCGTGTGAGGGGGCTGTGGGGGGGGGGGGAGGTGGAAGCAGGACGACGATGGGCTCTCGGGCTGCTCTAGATGACCGGACATTTCTGGGCTTCGGCGACCGCTCTGGTCCAGCCCACTGTCTGGAGCTGTAGCTCCGGTTACGAGCTGCGCAAAGCAACGCCTTTGAGAGTGAACGCTCTCAAAGGCGTTGAGAGCGAACGCTCGCGTGCGTCCCTTCTTGTGTCCTTCATAAGTTTCTGCGCTGTAGTAGCAGTGAGAAATTGATTTATGAGGTTTCTGGGTAAGTGGGTGGGTGCTCAGTCTAGGGTTCCACTGGCCTTTGCGGATCGCTGGGCTTGGCCGGACCGAGCTGGCTGGCTCTTCTGATCCTTGCTAGCAAGCCAGGTTTCCCACTACCTTGCTCGGTATGTTGTCCGAAAAAGGGCGAGAATTGATGTTGTGGGGCCGTGATACGCATTACCATGTAATGTGGGCAAAAAAATGGCCATTCTCCACACCACGGACAGCTGTGCGCGTGATTTATGTGGTATTTTCTTTGTAGGCGAGCTAGTGTACGTGCTGGATTGTACTCGACGTCAATCTCGAGCCTGTTCTCCGGTAAGATCCGGATGTGGATGGCTGTGTTTCTGTCGTTCTCTTTGGTTTTCGAGGATGTTGCGTGGAGTTATTTAGGGTTCCTTGAGGGTTCCGGATGCTTATTTCACGAGCATATCGGCCAGCCCTTTCGTTGCCCTCAAGTCCCGCATGCGCGCAATATCCCGCGCAAGCGGGATAGCGTGCTTAGCGGAATAGCGGGATCGAAATGCGCGTGCGCCGTACGCTAAACGACCCGTAGCGTTTACTGTACGCATGCGATTTTTCAAAATTTAGCGTTACCGTGTTTGCGTGGTTTACGTATTGCACGTAAAATATGTCGGTGGTTTCGGACGCCCACTTCCAACTGAAGTTGGCGTTGATGCTGAAGGATTCACTTCGTTCGTGGCAAATGACTGTGTTAAATGACTTCGCTTGCCTGCAGCCAGCGCCGATGACCTAGCATCAGGGATAACTTTGCGGAGATATTGAAATCGCTTCCCATTTCGAAAGGTCCTATACCTAACAAGAAGATCGGCGTAAACAAATATGCAACATATAAATTTTCCCTTTTGGTGCGTGGTTCACATTTATTTATTGTAATTATTACTAAAAATAGTAATATGCCACGTGCGGGGATACAGGCGAGCACTTTCAGTTTTTTGTCTATTAAATGCGGAGTGAGGAGTTCTTTTCCTAGGATTCTCGTTGCCCTCCTTGCAATCGCCCCAGCCTGAAACACACGGCAAGCATATTGAGAATCGCTGATCACAAGGGCCGAGTATCCCTTTTGTTCTGCGCATCTTATCGCCATAGCAACCGCCACCGTTTCGCCAGTACTGACTAATGAGGCTTTCTTCGATGCCGCTAATGTTGTACGTTCGCTTGTTGCGACAATGGTGGAACAACCGCCGTGCAGTCTGCCGGAGTCCGGGTAGAAAACGGTTGCGTTATTACCGTAATGCTTCTATAGTGTTCGCGGGCTCTGGCTTGCCGTCCGCATGCATGGGTCAGACTTCGCGCTCATATTTTTGGGAACGGGGTATATGCCATGATTTGAGCCCCAGCGTTGTTAGATAATATGTATGCCTCCTATCCGGCGTGTGGATGTCTTAAGGGGAAGCCAACTTGCTTGAGTAGAGCTTTGCCTTCCTCCGTAGAACTTAATCTTTCCCTTTGTGGTATCAGCCGAGCGAACGCGAGTTCTTCGTAGGTATTACAGAGCCCTAGCGCCCCAACTTTTTCGGTGCTAGCGTTCGTGGTCAGGCCAATCGACACTTTCCTATCCTGCGACGTGCATGGAAACAGGTCTTCAAATAAGCTATTAACGAATCTAATTTTTTTCGTCCTTTCCACTGAGCGCTACTTTATACCTCGACGAGTTGTCTGCTAGCTTCTCGAACAGTGTATTCTCGTCCGACGTAACCAAGCGTTTGCGGTGAACTTTGGAGTTATATACAAATTGTGACGTCTGGGATAAACTCAATGACAAACTTATGCGTGCATCAACTTCTTACCTGTTAATAACGTTCAGCAAGGCCTGGTAGATATCCCGCCGTAGGGTGTAGCTAGACGGTCTGAAGGCGATGAAGTTGCGGACCTCAGAGGAAGACACGCCCTCTGTCCTTAGAGCGTTGGTCAGGGCCTGCAAAAGACGAGGTCAGAGCAGAGTGGGGAGTCGGCAGCCGCCACGAATAATAAAATGGAGCAGCCCTTGCCCTACCGTGAAAATGGGGGCAACAGGTTCTTCGCGTGTGCGTGCCCGACCTATACTGCATCTCATCACTACCGTTCCGCACTACCAAGACTACGGGGTGTAAGCCAGCCACACGCACAGCAAAACATAATTCCAGATGTAATTGCCGCAAACGTTCGTGGCGGACAGTGCGTTTTAGTTTAGGCAGCGTCTCGTGCGCCGCGTGGTGCACGAGACGATCCCACACCGAACTGGCTCCTGCACCGCACGGAAGTGACGTCACCTTAATAAAATAAACTTAAAACAACTAAAATGGACAGATTATTACTTTATAATGTGTTAAACCTGCAAAAATATTAAACAAAAAGTGTTTGACGCGTTAGTTAATCTGCATTTGTTAATGACATTTCGCAAGCACCTTAAATCCAGGGGGCGCTGCGAACGGTAGCAGTGGCAAATATGGCCGCCGCGAGAAAGTTCATGTGCGGCATAGAGTTTCTCACTATGATGTGCGGATTGTTGCTGTTGGAAGTACTGCATTTTCTAGTTCGGGATGTCAAAACGTGGTGTTGTAGAATATGAGAGTGTCCTTGTAGCCGAGTACCTCATTTTGCTTGTCGCGAAGGGCAAGGTCGACAATGAAATAAATGTTGTTGCACAGTTCGTGTGAACGTCAGGAAGCACAAGAAATACCAGTGCGGCTGCGAAATGTTTTCCTAAGCCTGTGATCTCCGATGGCCAATGCTCCTGCACTGAAGGTTTTCCGCAAAGTGCGCGAACACGTATCGGCCGTTATCATCATCTGTTGCTAGGTAAATTCTGCTGCTGTGCTGTCACAGGCCGTGTTATTCAGCAAGGCAGACAAACTGTTCGGCACTGTTTTGTAGGTAGCTGGGCTAAGGCAGTCGGCTGTTGCCATTGGACATCGCTTATCAAGTGCTGATCGCCTAGAGCATCACGGCGACACGTCAGTATTTTGAAGAGACTTAGCCTGCTGATTACTTAGTGAGACGGCGACGGTACACTGAGCGAGATAACAAAGTTTCGCGTTGCATATTCGGCGTGGCTGCAAGACGCGAAGAGAAACAGTAACTGCTAGCTGGCTAAAAAAATGATGGCAGGAAACTTGTCCGCCATTATTTGTTATGGTTTTCATCGGCAAGTCATGCCTCGCACTCGGAACACACGCAATGCGATAGCGCCAGCCGGAGCAAAATTCTAGCGCTCCGGTAACGCCGGCCGAAAGCACAGATTCGCCCAGCGACAGTCAAAGCATGTTGAAGTTTGACTGTACCGAAAGCCACGCTTTATGCTGTTCATCGCGATAGTACATCACCACGAGCAGTTCGGGAATCTAGGCGCCCAGTGACTCAGTTCTGAGACCACGTCTGTCGCAGCCCGTCTTCATGTCATCAGAGCCTTGATAAACCGTGCAAATCAACATTATTGACGCGGATACCGGAGAAACCGATACAGCCAGCTGCATCTGAATTTTGCGTGATCTCCTGCGTCTCGCCGAAAAAGTGCACTGATTCTTAAAACAGCGTATCATAGTAAATGGAGTCAATTCTGCGAGGGTCATCCAATATCAAAGGGCCTGTATACAGGACCAGCAGCAGCAGCAAGTCCGGCTGAAGGGAGGCCAATGGGGAGGCATACTCTCTTGCCGATTCCGCGAATTCATGGCATATTCAAACGGCGCGCCTAACCGGAAAATGCATGACGTCACTTCCGTACAGTGCAGGAGTCGTTTGTGTGTGGGAGCGGCTCGTGCATCGCGCGGCGCAGCAGGCTCTGCCTTTAGTTTAGTCGGAAAGCGTTTACGTGCCTTTGCTGGGACGGTGGCGTCACCTAGCAGAGGGTGAATGCGTTAAAGAGACACTAAAGGCAAATATTAAGTCGACGTTGATTGTTGAAACAGCGGTCCAGAAACCTCGTAGTGCTACTTTTATGCCAAGGAAGTGCTTATTTTGAAATGAAATTACGTTTTAGTGGTCCGCATCGCGTTAGCGCACTTCAAATCACCCGCCTGAAATCAGACTTTCATACGTCACTGCTGCCGTGCCCAACGTTGCCCACCTTTACTGCGCGGCCGCCGACACTAGTAGCAGCAGAGCGAAAGTAGCGGGACCCACAGCACCAACAACGGCCATCGAAGCTTGCCGCAATCGCCGCAATGGATGTAGACAGAGAACTTGACAACGAGTGATTGGCTCGCGACGCTGGGCTCCAATTCAGCGACTTGAGCCCCGATGAACGCGGTATGCTGCTGAGGGCTCGTTGTACCGGCGTCGTTGCATGCGGCATTTTGTCGAACTTTCTGTCAGAGCGACTTTCACGAGCGCGCAAAACACACGCGGCAGTACGCGATCCCGAAACTACCACTAAGACGCGTCCGCGTGAGCGAAGCAGGGCGCCGGGCGAAGCGCAGTTCGGCGAAAACGGAACCTTTGAACCACGCGCGCCGTTCCTCATGGCAACGCCACAGAGGTTCTTTTTTCCATGAATCAAACGGAAACGAACAAACAGCATTTTATTACGTCTTTTGATGCACGGAAGGTTCTTTTTTTTATTGCCACTAGTTTGATTACTAGTGATTTATTGTAGGCAGATTCTCATACGTCACCAGGATCACTTCGAAAATATCCCACTCGTGGCGCTCATCATGTGATACATTTAGCTTAATTTCTCGGTAAGTAGGGCACTGCTTTTGATAATATTGTCGTTTTAGAAGTTGCCATACATTGAGCTATCACTCTGACATAAATTGTTATTTGCCTTTAGTGTCCCTTTAAAGAATGTGAAAAACAAAAACAAAAAACAAACTGAGAATGCTCGGCTGTATCCCCGCACGAAGCAGTATTACTACTTTTTTTAGTCTCTCTCTCTCTCTCTCACACACACACACACACACACACACACACACACACACACACACACACACACACACACACACACACACACACACACACACACACACACACACACACACACACACACACACACACACACACACACACACACACACACACACACACACACATCCCACCTGATAGATTGCTCTAAGTGGATCCGCTGATTCCTTGGCGAGTGCGGCACTAGTCGGTATTCGCAGATCATTGAGGATTCCGAAGCCGTAAAGCGGCAACCCCTGCAGTTTTCGGATCCTGCGCACGCTGTTCTTGAAGTTTGGAGTGTTCAGTACTATCTGGGTCAATACTAAGTGACCGTCAATGACGTTGATAGTGAAGAGGAACTTGTATCCCGTCCCATTTGGCAGGAAATCGTACGAGTCGGCTGCGGGGGATAAGATGAGAACAAACAAAGCAGACATGAGCGGGAGCAGTACGTTTTAGTTTTCGTTTTCACAGGCACCACTAAGCAAGTGAAACGTATTTGTAGAAGGGGGCAATATCGTAGGCCAAGCAATGCGTACGAATGACCTTTAAAACAGCGTTTTCTTAAGGTCAAACTTCTTGTAGCTGCATAGCGCTCCTAATACCGTTCTACAGGCACGCCAGTAGTGGAACACCTCAACTTTGTGCAACATAGACTACAGTAAACAAGTGAGACGTGCTTTGCTAAATGTATTGATTTTGTCTCACTTGTACCACGTGGAACGACTCGGAGAATGCAGCGCGCGACTTAAAGGCGGTCCACTGAACGTCGATCAATTAAAGTATACAGCTACGCTGCGTTACTGAGACATACAGAGTGACACGACCTGAACTCCCCATTAGTTGCTTACGTATTTAACAAAAAAAAAATAAAAACATGCTTGATCCCCCGTGATAAGAATCGGTATAACCGGAAAGTGAACCGTGTCTTCACAGAAGTAGTTGATTGTCCATTCACTTAAGTGCCGCATTTCCGTGACGGAAGTACGTCAGTGAATCTTGGCGGACCCCGCCATTAAACACTTCCGTGTTAATACAAAGCCCTTCCACTAATGTGAAGACGGAAGCCAACAACTGCGGCTGCACCTTATGCGGCAGCGGCGTCACGTCCTTCTCGCGCCCATTCGCGCTTCTGTGCGCGTTGGCGCTCCTTCGATTCCCGCTATTATTGCTCCGACCGAACGACACGCATTAGTCCCATAGTGAGTCTAAAGGGCAACTGCTGATAACATCACTAGCGCGATCTCTATGTCACGAGACAAAAGCTTTGGCGCAACAATTAGTGGGAAGTGCCACCGCCGAGTGTCGCGACACTTGTGAAAGATGCATCGGTGGTGGCTAGGGGACGAGGGGCGCCGAAAATTATTTTATGCGTCATTTTGCCCGCAGACCCGTTCATGCCACGCGTCGCTTTGTCCGCTGACACGATCCGTCAGAATCTCGCCATATACAGCGCCGTTGTAACGATGATTTCTATCCTAATCTACGACGCCTCGCATCAACTGTATCAACGTAACGCTGTAAAAGTTTAATGTTTGGCACGATGGCTCGTTCCTATCGTATCCTACACGTGTAATACTTCGAGTACGGGAAAAAAGTATCGGCAGAGGCGAAGAAGTATCAACATAATGCTACTTGGTGAATCTTGAATTAAAATGTGCATGCCGTTTTCAGCAATAATAGAGTAGTTAGTTAGGAATAACTACTTCCAAAAGTGAATTGTATCTGTGTTCATGGCCTCGTTGTTCTCGTGTAATTGTACCTTGCACTAAAAAAAAAAGAGACCATTGCTCCGATTCATTAAGAATTCTCCCCTTTCTGTCCTTTGCCGGAATCAAGTTGTCTCCACACGATACTTGACGCGAGCAGTGGTAAAGCCGAAGTCAAACGCAAATCACACATGCTGGTCGTCGACGGGCTCTATTGATCCAACGACTGCACGCATGAAAAGCCCACTAAATCAGAAATTTGGAAGAAGATGGCGAACTTTTGAAATCGCCTTTTAGACGTGGAAATCTCGCACTTTTAAGAGGAAGTAATTGTTTATTAGTGAGATATTGATAGAATGTCTGCTAGTTCAGTTGTCATCTTTACGTATGTGAACCTTGCGTATCAATATGATATGATAAACATTAAAAGACCTCTAAAACCAGAATTGAAATCTCAAGATGTTTGTGTTGTTTGATTGTCCTGTATACGTGGGCACTTCTGACTGATTATTAGAGGCGAATGTTAGCTTTAATATGTTTTAATTTCGTTTGAACGTAAGCGTGAGTGCTAATTTGAGTTGGCAGCCCCTCGCGACATCGTCACTAGTATAACGTAGATCAAGGCCCCGTGTCACGTTCCACGAGAAAAGCGAGTATTGTCGACGTCACCGATATGCGGGGCGCACACAATACCGCGAATGGACCCTGGCGAGGGCTATTGTTTATCACCCCTCTCGCTCTGTTGTCAGGCTGCTCTCAAGCTAGTCCTGGCTACTCAGGCCAGGAATTCCTTTTCTTTTTCCTGAGGGAACACACGCTTAACATGCTTAACATACCCAAGCACCCACATCGCTTCATTCATTACCGCGCGCGGGGCCCCGATTTGAACACTGCGCCAACTGCGCGTTCAACGACAACAAAGCCCGAGTGCACGTGACCTTAGGTGCTCCCTCGCTGTGGGGCGCTAGTTTCTCATGGTTTTTGGCGGGCGTTTTAAAGTGACGCCAAATTGGTCGCAATTAACGACGCTAGAATTATTTATACGATATGTTAGAGCACTTGCGATTCAATTCCGGGATTACCAAACACAATCCGGGATTACCAAACACAAAGCTACAAGAAGTCGCAAAGAAAAATTTTGCAGTCAGGGGTCCTTTAAAGAGGTCATGACCCGGTCACCCAATAATTTGCGGTTTTCAGCGAAAAATATAAGTAAAGGGTGTATTGTACACATACACATATGAAAAATAGACTGTACAAGAACATATCGGTGCAAAATAAGCCCTAGAGTTCACCGGCTATAAACCCCGCCCACCGCCGGCGATCGCAATTTTGCCATGACGTATGTGACGTCATGTGCTGCATGGAGTGGAGCCATCGTCTTCGACCGAAGTCTCAGCTGCTGCAAATCAGCCAATTTCAATGCCGAGCTGAAGAGAACTGAAATGGCTCGATCGCACGCGGAGCTGATCAAGGAAGAAAATCGTTCGCCGGAACGCAGACGCTCGCACAGCAAGCAGCTTGTTACGTCACGGCTCGCAAGTGCGCCAGTGTTGCCCGACTCTCAGGCCGCTCGCGTCTTTATAAAAAGTATTCAATCATAAATTAAGTGATCGAACAAATGCGCTAAACGTTCGCCAGCTTGTTTGTGAACGTACAAGGATTAACCTGCATAACACGGGCTATGATGGAAAAGTGAGTGTGATGGCCCTTTGAAATGTGTCCGGCACATGCGTACTTTGAGACTTCGGGGAATACGCTGGTATCTTTTGTGATGGCTTAGCAGTGGTCCCTAACCTGCGATCACGTGAACTTGCGCACGATGTTTCTTCAGCCTGCCATTAAGACATCTCTCCCCCTGTACGAAACAGAAGTGGCCACAGGAGTGTGGTGCTTCACAACAAATCCCCTATTATATACTCTAAAGCCATGTCAAGTGTCTGACATAGAAGGTGCTTCCCTCTCCTAAATAAGGCCGATATTTTCGTATAAACAAAGCAATGGCGAGTTCCCGATAAAACCCAATATTAATTCGAGCCGTTACTACATGTGGACAAACATCTCTATCAATTTAATTTCTTTTATACAATTATTTTTAACAACGGACTTGTTTAAGCTTTTTGTTCCGCCGTTTCGCGTGACCAGAAATCTAAGTAGCGCCTAGTGCGTACAACGTAATAACTCGACCGGCGCGCTCTCTCTCTTAGTACCCTTCTAGGATAGATTATAAATAAAGATAGTTTGCCCTTGACGACCTGCATTCGAGAAATAAAGATAGCTATAGTAAAGTTTTTTGTATCGCCTACTAATTTGGCGAATAATAAAGCCTGTGGCCAGCACACCCATTTTCAATGCGTGTGCCTTCCGAAGAAAACAAAAGAGAAGCACAGAACAGATAAACGGAACAGAAGGGAGAGAAAGAAACAGAAAGGAACAGAGGGAGAGGAACATTCTAATTAAGACATGCCTTCATTTTCGCGTAACACTATCATACTAATAAGGCCCACGCTAATCAAGATCTTCCCAATTTAGACCTGACCAATAAATATCATGCTGCAGGGTCATTTTATTCAGGCGTTCCTAATTTAGATCATGCTAATTAACATTGTGCTAATCAGGTGCATGCTAATTAATTTTTGCTAATTAAGACCTTGTTAATTAATAACGTGCAAGTTAAGACCTTACTAATAATATAGGTCGGCCACATGCTCCGATGTTTGTCCAGCCTTGCACCACTAGTGCAAGGTGAACACATTTTTTTTTCGCAGCTAATGACAGCTAGGAGAGCGTTCGAATACTACCCACGTGGATATGTCCCGTTCGGCCATAACGGGAGGTCTAGGACAACGAAGTCGCACAGTCCATGACGTGGCACCGTTTGAGACAACAGGTAAAACTGGTCCGAGATGTTCCCGCCGTAGAGCGGAGACAGTAGGTGGCACACTAGTGGCGGCTTCGCTGCGTACCGTAGAGGTGCGAGAACGAAGCTGTCAGACACGGGGAACCAGTGTTGTGCTCTGGTACGTAATGAGCAAGTTTTGAGTGGCACGAGTATCGAGTGATACTCTCGTTCCCCTTCCGAGCACTTCCGGTCGAGTATTATCTTCCAGAAGAACTTCTTTTTGGGCGAATTGGTGCATACATTGCTTAGGTTCGCTTGACTGTGGCGCAGAACACATTTTGTGAACAAGGGGAAGAAGCCAGAAATGCATGTTGCGCCACACTCAAGCATTCCTAAGCTGACTTCCGGTTTTCAGAATATTCATAGAGAGTCCTGTAAATGATAGAAATGTTTCTGGTTCCGTTTCAGAGTTATATTGGATACACGTGGTATCGGAGCATAACGTCACTTAAGATTGACTGTCAGGACAATTAATGGAGAATGATGGATTGAGTTCATTGAAAGAAACCGATGCTTCTGGTTCCAAGTCAGGCGTTATATTGGATACACATGGTATCGGGGCATAACTTTACTTAAGATTAAGTGTCAGGACAATTAATGAACATTGAATGAGTTCATTGAAAGGAACCAATGGTTGTGGTCGAAGTTAGGAGTTATACTGGATACATATGATATCGGAGCATAACTTTATTTAAACTTAATTGTCAGGTTAATTAATGAGCATCAATTGATGGAGTTCATTGAAAGATTTAAAGCAGCTAGGATCTTGCGGCACCTGGCAAAACATCTCTCATGCACGCGTTCCTGGTGGCCTTTGAGATTCGCTTCGGGAGCGCACGAAACAAGAAGTTCACCCAAGAAATACACTATGGCACACGAACACCACCGTGCATGTGCGACTACCAGAGACCCAAGTCAGTTATTACGGTCGCTTCCAGAATTTTAATGGAGAGATTTTGAACTTAAAACTTAATAGAGCACGTGTACAACTTGAACACACCGATTTATTTACGTCAGTGATAAGTTAACTAACAAATATTAACTGATAAATACTATACGCTCAATTTTTAGCACTCGTAACGGCTAAGGCGAATAAAGAGGACACACCAAGACCTCGCAAGTGAACGTTCGCTTCAGCAAAATAGATGAATGTATACTCAAGATGTACTAGATGACTAAATTCTATTGCGCCACATGATAAAGAATTTTCTTTTTACAGATATTGGAGCGGGATGACCGACACACTCTTGCATCATAACCCAGCGTGTGACCACAGCCGGGTTGGTTACGTTCTCTGCTCTCGTGGATATTTTTCTTGAATATTTTTCGCACACGTAATCTACGACAAGATTTCTGAATCTTTCCTGAAATAAGCCTTCTGTTGTGAGTGGGCGCTTTTAGCGTTTTCATTTTTTTTGGTCTTCGTACATTTTACCGCTGAAACGTCCATCTTGAATCAATACCAACTCGCCCAGCTTCGTCTATCACGGATACTATGCTCGAGGATATTCGATCGAAGTTTATTTATTGAAAAATTGAAGTGATAAAACCCCTTCTAGCTTACCGCTATCCGCAGTAGATTCTACAAAATACATTCGTGACGCAATGTTCGTTTCCGTGACATTATGGGCAATCTATCAATGAATGTTGCGTGCGTATTGAAAACGAATGCTCGCTTTATACACGAATCAGACTCACTAATGAAAAGAGCCGGTCCTGCTGGTGTGGTTGTACTTCGCGTCGTGGTTTTACTTGGCGTAGTCGGCGTACTCGAAGGCATCGTTCTTGGCGTCGTCGTGCTTGGAGTCGTCGTAGTTGGAGTCGTCGTACTTGGAGTCGTCGTTCTTCGAGTCGTCGTGCTTGTAGTCGTCGTAGTTGAAGTCGTCGTGCTTGTCGGGGTCGTTGCCATGCTGGTCGGCTTTGAAGTGGTCGTCGTTGTTCCGACACTGGCAGTTGTAGTGGCACTCGCAGTCGTTGATGCACTAGTCGTCTGCCTACTTGGCATCGTAAATGGTGGTGCCGCCGTCGGTGTCCCTTTCGCAGTTGTCATCATGTCTAATATTGAAAAAAAAAAGGAACACGAAAGCACAGTGATAATACGACCATCACAAGTGAACTCCATTTCTCTGAGCATCGATGAAGGCCACTTCCCGTAGACTCTTGTGTAATCTCTAACTCCTGCGAGTTCTATTATCTTCTCCTGAGCGTCCACTTACTCGGATGTGGATGCATGACCATATTGTAGCGAAGCATTGGAATGCTGCAATGGGTCGTCCTCTTCGCCTCTTCTCGGAGAGCACGCATTTGTAAAGGCGTTTATTGACGGCGAGACTGACGGCGACGATGCACGACGACGACAGTCACGACGGAGCGCAGACTCGCAGACTCTCACGAGCACGAAGGGCGTGCTCTCCGAGAAGAGGCGAAGAGGACGACCCACTAGAAGGCGCTCGAGAGGACGACCCTTACAGCATTCCAATGCTTCTGTACAATATAAATGGTTTGAAGTTTTTCAGCAAGATGCAAAAGTAATCATTGACACGTTTAGTCTCCGCGTTTGGACCAATCATGGTCAAAGAAGTAATTGACTATTTTATCCCATCGAGGGGCAATGTCCCCATATCTAGACGCAACTTGCATTAACTATTTCTTTGGACTAGTGGCCAAGAAATATCAAGATACATGGCGCTTAGGATGAAAACTAGTTTGGCGCCATATCCTGTATTATTTCGCTTTTTCTTCCTTGGCTCAGCTGCGCCACAAATATTTTGTTCAGCTATGCCCCAACCCGCCAAACGTTATACTCTGCTAAAGATGAAGGAAAGAAGTGTTAATTTATTGTCTTGGCTTTATGGCTTTATTGTCTGTTAGTTCTCATTAATATTCTGCTAAAGATGAACATTCTGCATAGCCAATGTGTCGTGACTTAACCTCAATGCGCTGCGCTTGACTGCAGCCGATCACTTTGGTGAATGCACTACAAGACTTCAAACGACCCGTCGGTGAATAGGCGTATCATTGAACACCGCGGCAAAAAGGACACAAGGAGAGGAAACCACAGGACGAACGCCGACTGCCGACCAAGTTTCGCAATAAGTGTATCGTTTGATGGAGTGCTGTTAGGAGTGTTTGTTTTTACTTACTTGCAACGTTAATTTGCGCTGCAAAAAAAGATGAGCGATTTCACATGAAACAAGATCAGTGAATACAAAGGCAAATAACGAGAGACGCAGCTGGCAACACGCGTTAAAATGCACGTGGTGTCGTGATTCAAACTACCTACAACCGAGTGTTGTTGTGCACTTTTCAATGCATGGAATATGCAAGCGTGAATTGTGCATCGCGAATGCAGCATCGTAATCGAAACGCGGTCTCCTACGCATGTCAAACGTGTTGACATGCCACGAGAAGACGCAGTGCGAAAAAATTGAAGCGATGGTCAAGGTAACACTACGTCATTTAAGAAACAGCCCACACACACACACACACACACACACACACACACACACAAAACGATACTAGAACAGGCGGGTATGTGCAGTTCGGGTTGACACAGAAAGACTGGCGCAACGTTCGCCAACCGATTCCCGCAGCAAAAGATAAAAACAAGCCGGTAGACACCAAGCAGCAACCTGGGACAGCACACGGCTTGAAGCCGAAACGTCACCGTGTTGGGGGAGGCTTCAATTGAAAACTGTTGAGCATGATTGTTAAGATGCAGCGTATGTTCCTTGAGTCGTGTCGCTAGTTCCTGCGTAGGCAAGAAAGATGCACAAAACAGAAAGAAAAACACTGGTGTGCATATCCTCGAAATGCAAAGTAATTATTGATTATTGTGAAGTGTCCAAGCATCACACTCAGGAACGTAGTTCAAGATTGACGTTAGCACAAACGTCTTAACGGAAGATCACCTATTTGATGTTTTTATCAGCTGTACTAGCTTCAATTTGCACTTCTCCAATCTTCTTGCAACCCCTTTCTCATATCTATTAGAAGATTTTATTCCAAACATCATGAGCGCCTCGCACAGTCGCCTTCTATGTCTAGGTGTCCCGAAACAAGGAGATTTACGAACTGCAGCAGGGTACACATTTGGGCCAATTGGTTCATGATTACGAGTGGAGAAACAGCGCTAAAAATAAGGGACAAGAATACGGGACCGTGGTATGTGTCTTTTCTTGTCCCGTCTTTTTAGCGCTGTTTTTCCACTCGCAGGGAGATTTACGACGTTTTCTTTGCTTATGACCTCCTATGGCATTAGGCAAACTTCCTTAAAGATACAAACATAAGTTGGCAGTTGCTTCACTATATGGAGCCGAACGGTCACGGCATAATATCTGCGTAAGAGATCTTAATAGGGACATTAACCTACGCCGCGCCGCTTCGTGGTTCTATTTTGCCAGCATCACTGCTGCCAGAGCCAGGCTCGACAGCGATGTGCTGATCTACCATTGACGTCATGCGCGACGTTTCTGTTCAGGTCACGTGACCTCTAACTGTTAAAGTGCAAATAGACTCTCCCCTCTAAAATGTGATCACAAGTGCCGTGGTAGTGCTGCAGTACCAAGAGGCTCGTGGCGTCACCTGCAGACAGCTGGACAAGAAATGTCACGTTAGGAAGATTGGCAGCTGTCATTCAAATCTCCATATAAATAGAAGGTAAACGACACAAGGTTCATGATGAATTGCAACTGACTAAAAGGCGCTCCTGGGCTAGTTGGGACATATTTATTGGAATAGGATGGAGGGCACCGCAAGAAAACACGGGCATGAAGGATTGGACGAGTGCATGAAGTACAGGATGGCACTCGTCCTGTTCTTCAATTCCGTGTTTTATTGTCCTGCATTCCTTTTCTCTAAGATCATGATGAAATTTCGTGCAGCACTCATGAGTATAGGTGAAAAACACGGAACAGACAACGACAACAGGTTTCTTCCGACCTCCGTCCTACTCGCAAGATCTGCACCGATCTGCACTGAACTTCAATTATGGCATTTAGCTAGCAAGGAAAACGGACAGAAGATAATGCCAGCTTGCTCCCGGAGAAATGGCGTATACTTAACTACAGACGTGAGCGCGGTTAGCGTGAACACTGGAGCGCGTGCCGCACGGTGCTATCAGCGACGCCAACCTCTGCCGACACGAAGCTCTGCACATGCGCAGTTTGTTTGCGGCGTGGTTATCTTAAGATCGCGCACGGAGTATCATCAGTGAGCGGCTTCGACGAAGATGCCGTCGGAGGACATGGTGCGCGCTATTGTAAATATCCTTGCAGCTGACTTAGTGCGCATGTGCCCAGCTTCATGTCGATGTAGGAAGGCGTCGCTGTCAAAACTATACGGCACGCGCTCCCGTGTTCACGCTAAACATGCTGACGGTACTATCGTGAGCACTACGACAGGGCCCAAGCGAGTGCGTGGCGTATGACCTCAAACCCCAATTCCAGAGATACTCGGATGGCACTGTTAAAAATAAAGTAGAAAGGATGACGCTTTTCCGTGAACTGTTGTCACTTCCACCACGCGTCTGTTTTTACGATGCGCGAGATATATCGTACAGACATAACAACTTGACACTGTAGCGCCTGTTGTAGCACTCACGCGCAGCAAACAGCAGTACCGTATTTTAAACTCATATTTTGCTGCATTTGAGTTTATTTGCCACACGCAGACCACACAATCGAATGGAAAGGCGGTATTTTGCGCGGAGCTACAGAAGGCACACTGCCGCGCTTTGTTTGGCGTACCCGCGTTATACCTGCGAGCGGCCCGTGATAAGCGATCAGCTGCAGTTATTTTTTTTTTATCAGCAACAGCGACGCGGGCGTGCCCACATTTAGCGGGACCGCGGCACCCTTTCCACATTGTTTCCGGCAGCGCCAGCCGCGCATCGTCCTGTGTCGGGTTTGAGGCTATTCGCCACGGGCTTGCGCGTTCCCAGTGCTCACGATAGTACATCTTGACAACCGACTAAAGATAAAAAATCGCGAAAACACTAGCAGCGTGTTCATTTGGACTGACTGACACATCTTATGACGCACCAACATTTCGAACAACGCGAGCGAAGGACGAAGCAGCACAAGGAAGGGCACCAATTACTGTGCGCACAGTCCGGCGCGTCCATTTTGTTCGTCCTGCGCTGGCACTGTTCAAAATTCTACTGTTTGAGAAGAAGGATACGTTGCATTCAGCTCAAATAACGTAAAACTTGCCCACTTGAAATCCTTCGTCAATGGCTCGCGCCCACCTTGTCGGCCTTGCTGCTTTCTTTCGCGCCAGTGGTTCGTACCCACTACGGTACTGTGAGGCTCGGAGGCGGACGGCTGAAGGCACGCGGGCTACTGTTTCGTAGTAGGTAACATGTTTGATAACAATGGCTAATGATGACGCTCAGTAACGGATGTTACTGCGGCGCGACAGGGTGACGCTCGCACACACACAACATTGCACAACACGCGGTCACACCAACCACTTCTCGGCAGTCTCTTCTATTGTCTGACACACAAGGCGCCAGCTAGCGAGTTGCGGACGAAACGTTTCCGGAGTAGCTGTGGGTGCTGCCCCCTGTCCAAAGGCGCGGGAGAAGGCCGGTGTTGGATGGCTGACACTAGTACTCTGACACCTCACAGTGCATTGATCACGTCCTGGTTGATTAACAAGGATAGTCGCTTGGCCTTGTTGGAAATCCATTACAGTAGACTTACAGCGCCAAGACACAACGACAAGAAAGACAACGACACAATGCGCTGTCTTACAACATAGTATTTTTGCTATATTGTTTTTTGTATGTTTTTCTACATTTACAACATAGAAAAAGTATGTTGATGATCATGATGCTGCTCCTGGGATGATTGGCACCTTCGCACTCAGGAGGATCGGCCAAGAGTAGGGCGGATCATATAGTCTGAAATTTTATAAGTGCTACGAGAGGTTACAGTGTTAATCCGAATGAAGAGGTATTTTTAATGAATCCCAATTTCAGCCTAAACCATGCTGCGTGACCTTTCAAAAGACCAAACAATCATTAGGTCAGGAGGGCGTAACCTAAAAATAATTAGCGGTTGATGTATCTTTTAAGTCGATTTGACCGGCATGTGAATTTCTCTACCGCATTACATATATTCCCGTCCCAGTGTCCCAGCACAGAAGTCTTGCTTGCTTGCTTGTTTCTTAGATCTGGTTCCTACCCGCTATGAAGTATTGGCCAAGAAGCCGAGGAATGACAGCGCAGTCTGTCTCCTTTCTCGTCGTCGTGTCCCCGCGCTTCAGTCTGCTGTACTGGTAGATTAAATCTGAATATATACACAGCAATTTCGAACTTTTGATTTCTAAATTTATTGCCAAAAATAAAAACTCTTCTTGGAAGCGGAATAATTACTAAGCAATTTGTTAGAGCTGAGATCTAACCAGAATATTTAGGTGGAATATCCACTTCAACATGGACAGCTAGGTATATCCAGAAAAGTGACAGTGACATTGACAAGAAGTCTTATTGAAACGTCCTGAGGAAAAGGATTAAGGTGTCAAGTTGGTGGCTGCACCAATGACGGAACCGGGAGATGGTGACACTCAACGACATCAGGGGCCCCCTGGACACATCTATTTGATAGCCTGTAATTGCTGTGTAAGTGTCGACAAGAGTGCTTATTGTTTCGATCATATGCTCTGGCTGTGCCCATACGACGTGGGCTCCAACTTACAAGATAAGGCCGAATGGGATGACCTACTGCATAGTGCGGACCCACAGAACTACAATGTATTTTCCACAAAGAATGTGGCTCCTTAGGCCGCATAGGCTCGATGATTCGCTCGCCACAACACCTAGTAGATTTCAAACACACGCTTCAGTTATGAAGCATTTGGCCGGCGAAGTTCATGATTAAACTCTATTAGTCATTGATACCTAATGAAGAACGAAAAACAAAGGGGTCAGGAGAAAAGCTGCCTTCTCCAAATCGAAGGCTATCTTTATTGCTGCTTAGACCGGGGTTCGCAAGTGGCATTCCCATACGCGTGCGCAGGGTTGCCCTTCAGGGGGGGGCGAAGGTTCGTCGCAGCGCCCCCCCTCCCTATTATGTCAATGTATGCGGCTGCCTTTGCGCCCCCCCTATCGCCCCCCCTACAATGTATAGGGCTGACTTTGCGCCCCCCTTCTCGCCCCCTTTGCCCCCCCCTGCGCACGCCTATGGGCATTCCCCCTTGCTGTATGCCAGACGAATGTTCATCTCGCGTCGCTACACCCACCCCCCCCCTCCCTAGCCAATCTTGCGCATTATTGTTGGCCTCTCCTCATTGCACATACTCGATGGAGGGGATCGGTCGAGTAGTTGGGGAATTCTTCCTATATTTTCTTCAAGATGTAACTCCTTGGTACGCTATTTGTTTTTAATTATTGAAGTGCCAATTGGCGCATGTGTGCAAATATCCAAGGAACCCGCCACGGTGGTGTTGTGGGTATGGCACTCGACTGCTGACCCGAAGGTCGCAGGATTGAATCCCGGCTGCGGCGGCTGCATTTTCGATGGAGGCGAAAATGTGGACGAGAAAATGGCCGCCTCGACAGTTAGTCTGGAAAGGCAGATATCCAGTTTACTTTAGCTTCATACGTAGTTACCTCCAACGTCCTACCTATCTTGGACCATCCACTTTTGTAAGCGAGTGCCATGCGGAAGAGGATATCATCATCATCATCATCATCATCATCACATGTGCGTTAGTGCGACTTTTTCTTCGTTCAATTTCTTTTCTTTTACGCGAAGCTTCTACGAGTTAGAGATTTCGGTGGCGGTGGCGTCATAATCCGCGACAAACGATAATACGATTGAAGAATTGCGCTGTTACCATGATGTAAAAACTCATAGTTCGAAATTTCCGTGCACCGGCTCAACGACCCACGAGCAACGTGCTACACAGCACGGTGAAATTTCAGCGCGGTGAAATCGCCAGCGAGAGAGAAGATGCGCTCTGCGGAGCAGTAACAAGCGAGGCCACACGTTGAATTTGCGGCAAAGCATTTCTATTTACATACTATTTGGAGCTCGCTCTGAATAACACAATTTTCAGATAAAACGTTGTTCTCATTCGCTGATAAACGCGAACGTCGAATCAAGGAAATTTTACTGTACTGTACCTCAAGTAAACAAAGCCATTTCTTTTGTCTTCGTTTGTCGACAACAACTCGACTAGATGAGCTAATTGGTAGATTCTTTTTTTTGTGTGTGTGTGGGGGGGGGTGAGGGAAAGAACGCTGAAAACTGGGTAAATCTAGAAGGCAGCAGGAGTGAAAAGGAAAAGTGTAACCGAAAGAAAGCGTATTTTTAACTCGCTTGATAAAGGCAAGTACACAGTGAGGCGCACAGAAAAACCCAAAACGGAAGCGCTTGTCGTTTTCGCCGTGCCTCTCCGTGTCCTGGTCCCTATCAAGCGCGTCCATAAATACAGTATGCTATTCCGACTAGCCCCTGAAACAGCACCCCTACAGAAATAAACCATGCGAGGCCAGCCCTAACGGCCATGTCCATTCCTGCTACTCTGCTCTGAAACTGCGGGGAATGAGGACAAAAAACCGAGAAAGAAAAGAGATTGACACAAACCAGTACGGCGATTTGAAAACCCGAAAAGTTTGTTGCGTGAAAGCTGGTTTCTCACTATTGGAGTAGGCAAAAAAAATATAAAAAAATGTGCAGAAATCCTCTCGAAGATTCGCGGAGAACAAGCTCCATTAGTCGCAGCGGCAAACGATTTCTATATCGTTCTCTGTTGCCTGTAAATGGCTGTGTTCATTAGCAGTATTAGATAGTTTATTTATTCTTTTATTTACAAATACTGCTGTCTCGATAGACGACACTTAGCAAGAGTGGGTACATGAGTTAGTAAATTAAACAACAATCATCCGATGCCCATTAAAAGTATCCCAGTATGTAGTTCGGCAATTCTTTCATAAACTGTTCATGCGGTTTTTCCCGCAAGGAACCGTCTAGGCTGTCCCAAATGTCGACAACGCTTGGAAAACGTTTTACGCTGCAACGTAAGCAATCAACGCTTAATTGACATTCGTACCTTTTAACAGTGGTGTTGCATCCTATAGAGTTAGATTTCCTCATTGCCAATAACTAAATCTCTTTAGTTATTGGCAATGACACACGTATATGAAATATATACGTGTGTTAGTAAATCTCAGTTGATAGTTAGCGCTGTGTACGTGTTATTTGCGCTGCCTTTAATGATGTTAACATGCTGTGCTCGATGATTTTCTATAAGTGCGCTACGTCCCGCCGATAAGTACTTGTCAGTGCCGGACGTGTACCACTAAGTGAGCGCAAGGATTCCATGCCAGATAAGTATATGCAGACTTCAGGCCAATTTTAATATGCTTGGCTATATAAGTCGATCTCACAGGTCATGTCTCGCGCTTTCGAGTTATGTATACATGACAAAATATCTATCTGGAGCTTCCAACAACTGCTGAGCTCATGGCGATGAGTCGCGTAACAATGACAAGTGCAGACTTTTAGCAGCCAATATGTGAAAAAAGCAAGCGAAATGTGCCATTTCCTTGATTTCTAAAATGGCCTCTGGTTACGAGAATAACTAAGTGTCGATGGAGGCGAAATGCTACAGGCCCGTGTACTGTGCGATGTAAGTGCACGTTAAAGAACACCAGATGGTCGAAATTTCCGGAGCCCTCCCCTACGGCGTCCCTGATAATCATATCGTGGTTTTGGGACCTTATACCCCCAGTTATTATTATTATTATTATTATTATTATTATTATTAGTAGTAGTAGTAGTAGTACTATTATTATTATTATTATTATTATTATTATTATTATTATTATTATTATTATTATTATTACGTGTCAAAGTTTTCAAACGTGTTTTATCGCTTCCTTTTTTATCGAGGAAAATGACGCAGATTTAATAAGAACATGGTCGACTGGAACTACACTCTAAAACAGGTCCTGGCTAAATGCTGGCTATATCCAGGAAACTGAACGAGAAATGTCCGGTTGCGTGGCTATCAGGCCCGTAGCCGAGGGGGGAGGGTGGAGGGGCTAGGGGATTCAGTCCCGAAATTTTGGTGAAGCAGGTGTTTTTACCAAAAATAAATAATGAAAAATAGGTGTTTTTCTGAAATAGTCACAGCAAGTGCCCCCCCCCCCCCCCCCCCCGCCCCCGAAAACACTTCCTGCCTACGGGCCTGGTGGCTATATCTAGTACTTTAAGCGGGACCTGATTAAGAGTGTAGCGACGGCGAGGGCTACTGAAGCTATGTCGTATCCATTTATTGAACACTTCACGTTTGCTTTCCTATGCTCACTTCGCCTCGAAATACATCACTGAGAAAGTCTGCGAGATTTCTTCTTCCAGAAAACAGCCAAAAAGCAATACTGGCATAAGGGGAACATAGGGCAACACGATCAAATTCTTAAGCACAACAAAATAATAAAAAAACAAAACAAAAAGAAACATGAAAGTAGGCGCCGTGGCTATACAGGGTCTAGGATCGAAACAGGAAAAATAAATAAACGGAATTCGTGCGTATGGTTTCTACAGATCCCACTGAATTGCACCGGACGTGTCTCTTCGTCGATTGACATTGTGTCCGAGGCTTTAAACGGCATTATCGTTCGCGATCTTATATTGAGAAACGCATCGTTCTGCGTGCGACGAAAGTTTCGTAAAATAAAACGACGCGAGGAAACGAAAACTAGGCTCCAGAGTCCCTAAGAAGCGCCAGGGACGCAGTCCACCAAATGGCTGGCGACGCGCGGGACTCAGCGCCTGCTGAGGATTTCGCGCATCTTCTCCAAACGGTGCGAGGCCCCGCTGCATTGTGGGGGTGACAGATTACCGGTGACGTTGTACGCCATCCAGCTCATGTCGTGCGATCCCGTCGAGATTTGGTTCAGGTGCCGGTGGGCATGAACCATCTGGGCATGCAAAAAAAAAAAAAATAATTGTATGAGGTTTAACTCTTCTAAGCCTAGTATGTATGTATGGCTCGGTTTTGCAAAGAGTATGCACACAGTGTTTCATTAAAGTAGGCTTTATTTTTATCCTTGTTGTTCATGTTGCCGAACGACGGTGGCGGCTGCATTAGCTTCGATGTAGCACGTTTCCGCGATTGGCCTCCCTTTGTCCCAGACGCTGTCGTGCGGGCGAGCAATAACGTGTTGATATGGTAGCAGGTGCGCGCGCTCCCTGCTCTTTCCCCTCGCAAGGCGAGGAGGAGCACTCGGAAAGGTGGAGACGTGTCGACCAACGCAGCATAGCGAAGGAAAGAGCGAAACGAGCAAGGGCCGCGTTGCGATTATCAAACAACTGTAACTCCGCTAGAATTCGCTATAGACACATGCCCAATTGCATCGCCTCAACCAAATGTCGACCTCCAGCTGTTCAAGGTCATTGCGACGCGATGAATGACCTTGGATAGACATGTAGTAGTAGAGCTCTCGCTCTAAAAACACCCGAAATCGACTGGTGTCAACTGCCGTTGTAAATGCGAATAGGCACCGTGCGGTACTGTTTTCCAATATGACTGCAGCTCTAGAATGCACAGCCTAGCGGAAAGAAGAAGCAAGAGTGAGCCGTGGCCGAACGAAATACGACAGCGACGCGCGCCTCCTTCCCCGGCATATGTGTACCGACTACGGCCAGAATAGAGGGCAGGACTTTTTAATCTGCCATTCTAAACATCGTTTATTATGCTGTCGAGGGAACAAAAAAAAAAAAAAACTCAAGTGACACGGGCATAAAGTGAAAGACCGTGAACACTGGCGCTGCGTCCGTCTTCCAACTCGTGTGCGCGTCCTTGGCTCGTTTTTGACGCATCGTAATGTCACACTAACTATGCAGCTTTAAGTAACGATACGCCAAGACATGCCGGTATTTTTTATGATTTAGTGGCACGAGCAACGCGTGACACTCTTGTTTCCCTTCTAAGCACGTCCGGTCGAGCACTCGCTTCCGGTTTCCCCGAATATTCAAACAAATTTGTTTTCAAACATAAAACTGGCACGAAATTGATGGTTTTGGTCAAGTTAAAGGGACACTAAAGAGAAACAATGAATCGATTTAGATCGATAAATTGTGCTCTGAGAACTCTAATGTCGTTAATTTTGCCATCATAGGTTTATAGAGGAGAAAATCAAGTTCGAAGTTTCATTTTTAAATTTTGCGCCGAAATCTCCCCGCGTGACGTCACGGATCTCAAAGTGTATTTATCGTATTTTCGCGCCATTGCCTCAAGAAAATTACCCCAAACTTGGTACGTTAAGTCCATGGCCTCCTCAGAGGACAATGTACTTAATTTTTACCGATTAGGAATTACGTAGTTCCTAGTAGGCGCCGTCAAAACACGTGACGTCACGGCGAATGGTGCTTGGAGGCGTCGCCACCCACATTTTGTTTTTTGCGCGTTTTCTCGCTCACTAAGCGTCTTCTCGCAGCAAGCGTGGGTTTTTTGGTATCGTGAAACAGTGCTTTACTAATATGTGAAAAATCGTTTTGCTCTTTGTGCCCTTTAACAGTTACATCGTATACATAGATATCGGAACATGAGTTAAGGGTAAATTACCTGTCAGAATATATAATAAAATTTAATTTAATGAGTTCATTGAAATAGTAGACGGTTTTATTGTGAGTAGCTGGGACCGTTGTGGCACCTGGCGGAGAAGGTCTCAACCAAGCGCTTCTTTCTACGTGGCCTCAGAGATCAGCGTTGGCAGTGCGACGAAACACACACTTAACCAAAAGAATACACCAGGGTCGACGTGCGAGTGCCGCCACCAGATACCGAGATCAAAGTGTGGGGTCGCCTCCAGAAATTTTTCTTTGTCAAACACCTTCACTTAATGCGTGAACGCTTGAAAAGTGACACTACCACACTCACAGACGATATGCGATTCAGGCTGAAGAGAGTGACTTACCTTGTATTCGAGTGTACCTTGAGTCTCGAAGGTGGCCAGGTCTGATTTGCCGATCTTGGCGAAGGCGCAGCCTCCGTCACCAGCGTACACGACAGCGCCTATAGGGGAAAGCCGCCCGAACACCTTGCTGCATTCCTACAAAGGTGTCGCGCCGACAGATAAAAACAAAAATCAGGAGCTCTACCCCAATGAGGAAGAGGGGACAAGCGAGAATAGGCGTGCGCAGGGTTCCTCTTCAGGGGGGGGGGGGGTTCATCGCAGTGCCCACCTTACTTAGTCAATGTATGGGGCAGACTTCGCCCTCCCCCCCTTTGGTGAATAGGGAGGGCACACCCCCTGCGCACGCGTATGCAAGCGAAGCTTGGCGTGTGCTTGCCTGACCTACGACTTTTCTTTCTTTCTTTTTCATTTGCCCTGTAGCTCAGTACTAACTGGTCAAAAAACGGACCCCTGCAGCAGCCCTTGATTGGGCTCTGGAGTACTATCTGTATAATAATTGACCATTGTATGTATAGTACACAATAAAAATTGATTGATTGATTGATTATTTCTTTCCTTATTTCTTTTCTTTTCTTTTCTTTCTTTCTTTCTTCCTTTCTTTCTTTCTTTCTTTCTTTCTTTCTTTCTTTCTTTCTTTCTTTCTTTCTTTCTTTCTTTCTTTCTTTCTTTCTCTCGCATTGCGCAATGTTTCCTCCTAGCCTTTCCCTTCCTCCATGCCGGGAATCGGACCTTCATCTATATACGTGCTTAGCAGCGGAAAATTTCAGCTGCTACAGGTAACAACGACGGCCATGCGTTCATCTCCAGGCAACAATGAAATGTGGCAATGTTAAATGACAAGCCACTTCGACAAAAAGATCAGATTGCCATATAAGAAACGGCAGACCACAGAAAAACCGACGATCGACATAGGCAACGCAGCTGCATAGGCAACGTTGCTGTGTTTATTGCACGATTTGATGCGATAATCTGCGAAAGATTTTTCACGTGTCTTTGTATGTCAGCAATAAAAAAAGTTCGTTACGAATAATCGATTAAGCACAAGAAGACAGACAGGCGTAAATTCAACATAAGTTGAACAGGAAAATTCTTTCATGAGTAACAGATAAACAGCGGCCATTGAGAACAACGTCACGAAAGATATCGTAAGACTTCGGAATCATAGAGTTTTCTAAAATTAACTAGAGGGAACTCTGGCGCTGCGATCGTTCAGCCACCATGGGAATGATGGGTAGTACACGGATTTGCCTAGTCTTCGTGCTTGTGGGCTTCGAACGCACTTGTGGCTTTGTTTATTGCTATGTTTTGGTTTTCTTTCAGATAAAAGAACGGATCGTTGTGGACTTCGTGACCAGATTTGAATCGGTGAGCTTAAAGAAGTTAAAGTGGTGAAGTGAAACTGCTGACTTTTGCGGAGCTTCGTTTTGCGACAAAGCGGATGCAGGCGACGCGGAGCCAAACGGAGCCAAAAGAACGAAGTTTAGACAAATCTTTGTACTACCCATCATTCCTATGCTGGCTGAAGCGCCATCCGTTGCAGCTCCCATAGACACTAGCGCCAGAGTTCCCTCTAGTAAGTATTGTAGGAAACTCTATGTTCGGAATCACGTTAAGCTTCGACATCGAAACGTAATGAAGGTACGGCTGACGCCGGCAGCAATTATAGAATTATCCGAATCCGTTTCGGCGATCCGCGCTGGAATTACAGCGTCACAACGATGGATGCAGCTCCCCTTCCAAATTATTGTCATTGCCACTGAGTTCTGTGGAATCCCGCAATGTGGCGTAAGTGTTACGAAAGGCATAATTGACAACCAGTCATTTGTAGTCCGTAGCTACGAGGAAATCTATAGGGACTTCTCAGAAAGAAATACTTCTAGTTGATGAAAAAGTCGTCCTGGTCCGGGGATCAAATTTGGGACCAACGCCTTTCCGGGGCGGTCATCCTATACCAAATACGCTAACCATGGAGTAAGCAAGCTACTGGAATCGCGAGGGCGAATGGGCCAATAACTCGAGGCATATGGACAGATTATTGCAAATGAGTTATGCGAAACGGCGCAAGGTGGCCGTGGGGTTATGAAAGGGATAACTGACTTCGTGATTGAAACGGGTAGTTGTCAATTATCCGTTTCATAAATTATCGTCCTATTTTGTACAAAGCTACAGTTTCTGCTTTCACCACAAGCAGGTCATCAGGAAGTACTCACGTCTTCGTAGAAGAGAACGCGATGACGTTTGGCAACAATCACACGGAGCTGCTTCTTTGCCACACGGCTCGCCTTTACATTCGTGAAAAGGTCCCACCGCAGGCTCACCGCCAAGAGGAATGTGAACGACGTGTTCTTCATTGACGCAATAAGCTCCACTGTGTCTTTCTGCGGACGGGTTCCGAAATAATTGTCACATTACTATAGGAAAAGAATAACATGCTGTCCAGTGTTCCCTGCCCTTATTATTACCAGCGCTCAACCACATCGCCGTCCTTGTCAGAGGTAAGTTTATCATTGTACGTGGTCAGACATGCTGACGGTTCTTTGCTAAGCTCTATGTTAGCCAACGATTTTTCATCTTGCTAATAATGCACGCATAGCGTCCTGTATCAGGTCCGCATAACGGACACAAATAAAACTTTCGTGATAGCACACGTCGCTTGCTAGGCTGCGTCAAAACGAACGCAGGAAGTCACTACCCTTGATTGATCCCTAGGGCGGCATTAGGCCCGTTTGATTACGCGGTTTCTATGACCATACCCGTATACTTAAAAGGAAGGGAGTCATAGAAGGCATATTAAAAATGTATATAGAGCACGTCTAAGTTCAAGTAAAGCAGCGCATATAAATTTTACTGTATACTTACATATGCAGCAAAAAAAAGAAGATACGTCATTTTGAAACAATGCTAAGACTTTGAAAAACACTTGTTCTCAACCGTTTCCAAAGAGAATAGTTCTGGTTAATGACAATGATAACAATTATACTGGCGAACAAATACAGGCTATCCTTTATCATGGACAAATAAGCAGCGGTGTGCTATAGTGCCATAAAGGATGCCCCTGGAAAGGAGGCGCGGTTGAGGACAGTAAAGAACGAAGTGGCACAATATAAATAAAAAACTTCCCACGCATCACATGGTATCAGCTAGCACGAGACAGCGGTAATCGGAGATCTCTGGGAGTAGCCAGCTACGAGCGCGGGAAGTCGATATCGAAGTATGGTAAAACTGTTTATAAGTATGGTAAACAGGTTATAGACCCACCATTGTCGGTTCGTTGCTAGAGACAGCGCAGAGCGAGTCATAGGCGGAGGACGGCTGGACCACTAGAGCGCTTTCACTCGTGACGGTCAGGAGGATCACAAAGCGAAGGATCCCACTGCAATAACAAGCTTTGTACGTGTTACAAATTGACATTACTGGGATTCCGCGGGGCACGGGTACACGTATAACATAGAATGCGGGCATGCAGCGCTCGTGTAGTCGTCTTGTCTTCTTGTGTCTCGTCCGTTTACCCTCAATCTATTCCAGAATGAACCAACGCACCCAACAAAGGATTTTATGAAGATGCTTGTAACAGCCACCTTGCATCACTGCTACTTTGTATACAGTGTTGGATGCCAGGGACGGCGCCAGGATTGCTTTACTGGGGGGGGGGGGGGGAGGGGGGGCATTCGCGATAAGTGAGTTCCTTCAGGGGGGCAGGGAGGCGGAGGGCTTATGCATGGCATTTTGAATACGTTTTCTCGTGGTGGGGTAGGAGGCAGGCGGAATGTTCTTTTTTGAGGGGGGGGGGGGGGCACCTGCCCCGCCGTTCTCACCGCTGGCGCCGCCCCGTTAGGATACCCACGCTTCTGGCCACCCCGGATCTTAAGAGAACATGACAAGGCATATACAATGCTCGGCGAGTGAAACGCGACACTCGAAGTGCGTGGCTGCTGGCGGTGAGGGTGACGGTGAGAGCGTTCGTAACACATGGTGACTACATCCAGTCGACAACCGTTCAGCCTGTGCTTCTTGGTGGCGCCGGGGGAGCGCTGCTTGCCATGGCTTCAAGAACACTGCGCTTACGTGCCGCGCCGCGAGGAGCGTCTGGAGCTGGCAGGCGTGCGTTACGAAGGATTGCAGCGCTTCTCCGGCGCCACCGAGAACCACAGACTGAACGACTGCTTACCGCATGCAGTCACCATGCATAATGAACGCTCTCGCCTTCGAAATTTACCCTCGAAAAGCTGGAGGCCAAAGGCAGGTCATTGTGAGATGCACGATATCGCCCCATTTTAATTTTAACGCGATAGCGTTAATGAGCTCGTTTCACAGAAATTCTGGTGGTGTCGGCGCCATTGGTTGTGAGCAAAAAAGCGTTGTCTGTCAGCGAAAATCCGAGGTAGATGCAAATAAAGAAATAATAACTTCGAACCTGCGACCCCTTGCTCCATGGCGCGATGCGTTTAGCCGCTCGGCCACCATGCACACATCCTCCGGCGTGCTAACGGCGAGCTATTTATATACACCATTTACCGTTGCTGGTACGCACATCTCAAAGGTACTTCCGCACTAAAGAGGCTTGACGATCGCCCGCGAGATGGCGCAAAGGTCCCATGGGCGCGCTTTCCGTATTTTGCCGCACCGCATGCATGGATATACTAGCCAGAGGGCGTTCGCACCTTGGCTTTCCTTGCGGCGCGGCTTAGGTGTAAACCGAGAAGCGAAGCTAGTCTAGCGATTGGGAAGGCGATACGAACACGGTCCGATTACGCTATCGCGTGCTACTTTTGAAAGCGAAGCTCAAGTCAAGTGTCCTTCAAATTTTTTTGGCATCCTTTACGAAGTTTGCTCTCCGAGTCGATCAGCGCACCGGGAGGAGGGGAGGGGGGCGCTGTGGTGAAACTCGGCTCCCGCTAATGAATAGCTTTGCGCACGCCTATCCTGATGGTAAAAAGGTGAAGCCAGAACTTTCACACCACCCACCCACAAAACAATTTCGCCACGGCCGCATGCACCTTACCGAATAGCCACTCACTGCAGCCTGGTGCCACAACGATAGGCTTAATTTTCGCCACATTTGGCTGCAGTTACTGAATTACGGCCTCGGAACATCGGCATTTTTTATTCGTGCTTAGCGAAATATAGGGCTTGTCGACTATGATTTATCTTCAGCAGTAAGCAGATTGTGCCTACTGTTGTTTACGGCTCAATATTCAGTCCACTACACCAGAAGTGGTAGGGACACCCTACGAGGGAACACATTCGCACCGCTCATGTGCTGCGGCCAATGCCTTATAAATACTATTTACAACTAAGCTGTCTTAGACAAGCCTGTGCCGTAGTAGGAGTATTCGGCGCCCGCAGAAAACTGGTAGCGTGTCCACTGGCAGAGCCAGCAGGTCCCGTGGCCTCCCTTTCAAATCTAGCGGTGGATTTACGACATAACATCATCTCGACAGCCATTCAAATGGACTCGCGTGCTTTCCTGGCCACATGTGATGTCAATAGCCAATCGAATAGACTCTGGCACATAGACTTCGTCATGCTGAAGACGAAGCGCTGCTAGCAAGCGAAGCGGAGGCCAAGCGCCAGCCGATAGCCGACGACTCCGAACTGTGAACTCGCGAAGCTGAGGCAATTCGCCAGCGGAGAGCTAGCGGCGAACCGAATACTCCGAAACACGGCCGCAAAGTAAGCACGGCCACGAAGGGTTACCGCCACAGCTGAAGGCAGCAAGGGCCACTGCAAGGAATACCGCAAGGGGGGATAATCGTGCATAGGCAGATTTTCTGTACGTCATTCTCAACGGAGTGGATGGGTCGTATATTTTTATTGCGATAGCAATTGTATGGACAGTCTCGGCTGATTTTTTTTTTCAAAAGTGGAAAAAACAGCACGAACACAAGACGAAGGAATGTTACACGAGGACGGGCGCTGACTCCCAACTGAAAATTTTGTTGAAGAAACCAAGTAGATATATATAGAGGAAAGCATGAAAACAGATTAGGTGAACATTTTAATCACGTGCGTGACGTTACGGCACATCATGGCACGTCATGTGGAAGCGTTCCCTCGCTTAACCTGTTAGACAAGGCCATGCGCGATCTGACTTCACACACGTGAATAAAATTGTAACCTAATCTTTTCCCCCCCGTTCTCCTGTATATATATATATATATATATATATATATATATATATATATATATATATATATATATATATATATATATATATATATATATATATATATATATATATATATATATATATATATACTTGGTTTCTTCAAAAAAAATTTTCTTTGGCAGTCAGCGCCCGTCCTCGTGTCGCCTTAGTTCATCCTGTGTTCGCACCGTTCTTCCCACTTTTGAGTAATGTACCAACCAGCCCGCCTTTCGCCGCTTGTCCAGTATAGTTCTTCACTCTCTTGGCATCAAAAGCCTGCGCGAAATAAGAACGTCCTGCAGCGTCGTGTGATGAGAAACTCTACAGGTGGCGCGAGCAGCGGGAACCGCATCTGTGTTTTCACTTCAGCCTTGCATGCACCAACTTAATCTGCCCTACGGGCTTCAGTGAAAGAGCTAAGGCCACTCATAACATCATATTGCTCACCCGGTGATCGTATTAAGGCCTTGCAGGAGTGCTCGATATGACCTCCTTCTTGAAGCCAGGTTGAATAGTCTAAACATGAAGAAATTGGCAACATCGCTTTCGTCAACGCCAACTGCTCTGATGACATTGGTGAGCCCCTGCAAGGTGTGATAGACGTGATGAGCGTTACGCAGTCACACGAGATTAATAATAATTGGGATTTTTACGTCCCAAAAACCACCGTATGATTACGAGGGACGAGGTAGTGGAGGGCTCCCGAAATTCCGACCACCTGGGAGTTCCTTAAAGTGCACCTAAATCTAAGTACACGGGCCTTTAGCATTTCGCCTCCATCGAAATGTGGCCACCGTGGCTCGGATACGATTTCGCGACCATTGGGTCAGCAGTCGAACACCATAACCACTAGACCACCATGGCGGGTAGTCACACAAGATTCGGCTAAGCTTATACAGGGCGGGCGGAAAGCCACTCCTTAATATGATTGGTTTATAACTTTCGCAACACCTAACCAATTTTAATGAAAAAAAGTCATTTTGTGCCTTACAGTCGGATAATTGTTACGCATTGCTAAAATTACGTGTAAGCACTACCACTGTTCACTAATTTTTTTGATAACGATTGGAAGTGTTTTCGACACGCTTCTGAAGTATTCATGTGGTGCGTTCGCAAAAACTCGCTAATTCACTGCTCGAATTCATTAACACACGTTTCGTGTTGTGTGGTAAACTATAGCCCATCCCAAGAGGAACAAGTCGCTGGGCATCAGGACTTCTTTCAGGCCATTTTAGGGGACCAGGGCTCAACCAGCCTACTGGGATATGTGTTCCGAATAATGTAGGGACCCAGAACGTTTTTGAGATCCCGTTTCTGATGACTTCAACGACAAAAATGAGATGTACTAAAGTATCCTATAGTTAACGAAAAAATGCTTTTTGTTTTGTTAAGAATCATCAAATTATTTAAAAGTTATAAACATTTTTTAATAAGGAGACACTTTCCGCCCACATAGCTCATAATGTCATCTGCAGGTATTCTTTCGAGCATTTTCTGAGCACCGTGTCTACTCAGCAGTACAAAGCAACGGGGCTGTATTTACGCCACCCAGACACTGTTAGTCCAATAATTTCAGCACTTAGGAGAAGTCAGGAAGACGTACTCTTACAACATTTAGTTGCATATAGAGCGCACAGTTTGCACCAGGTTTACTTCGAGACTTAAAATCTGCGGAGAAGCGACCAGCGGTTACGTGGGGGGGCACCCCTCGGGGCTTCTACTTTTTTGTTTGCCCCGAAAGAGCTCTATCGACCCTTAAAGGGACACTAGGTCAAATGACGTTTTATGTCAGAGTGAAAGCTCAACGCTTGAAAGCGTCTAAAACGTCAGTATTATACACTGCAGCGCTTTAGTAATCGAGAAACTAAGGTAAATGTAGGACGCCACTTGCTCCACTAGTAGGACAGTTCTGGAGCAAGCCCCGATGACGTAGTAGGTCCTCAGTACAATTAATCACAAATACTCAAACTACGTGTGATAAAAAAAAGCATATTTCAGTGCATTACAAGAAGGAATAAAATGCAGCTTGTGCATTTAAGTTTTCATTCATGGACGAAAGAAGTTATTGACGTTACCCTTGAGAACAACGCGGCTGGTCCAAAGGTTTCATTTTCGCCGGACTGTGCTCCGCCGGCTGTCGCGCAGTGAAGGGAGGGCATGTCGAATGCTACGTCACAAGGTCTTTCTCAGAGGCGGGTGGTTTGAATTGTACCAACGGTATGCGGACGACTAAAACGTGACTTTCCGTCAAAGTAAGCATTCCTTTGGCCCTAAGCAGGCACTACGAGGCTTCTGGAACAGTATCTCAATGTTCCACGTTGACCTAATATTTGCCTTTGTGTCGCTTTAAATTTGATGTCACTTCCTGCGCACTTTTCGCATACATTGTGGTACGTTGGGGCCTCTTTTCAGCTTTTTTTTGTTTCTTGCTCCATGCATTAGAAGGTAAAGAATACATCAGGGAGTCATGTCCTATAGGACACAATATAAGAAAGAGAAGAGTCCCTTGACGTGAGTCCGTACTTGCCACGTATATGACTCTCTTTAAAGAGACATGCGGACTTTCTATAGAGATCATTATACTCTCTCTGGAGAGTCGTGGAACCCAAAAGGGAGTTACAGTGACTCCTTAAAAGGAGTAATATGCGTGGGGAATCAGGACTCACCGAAAAGAGTAACACATACTCTATTTTCTTAGATTGCAGCCATTGCACCGATTCACTTTTTTACAAGCGGCAAATATTCAAAGGTAAAGCGGGGAACGTGTATACACATCACAATACAAAGAAGTCTTGAGCTTGCAAAGTTGATTTCATCGTCAGTGCTCACCCTGTATATGAGTTTGAGTTGACCAGCGCTGCTTCTGAGCTCGCTGGGGCTGTACGATGACGGGTTTCGCCAATACCCCTCGCCAACGAGTCCAAAGCCGTGCAGCTGTATCGTTTGCCGCATCTCGTGAGCAATGCTGCCAAGCATGAATTGGTTCACCGAGTCTTGATACAGCAGCACGTCGTTGTTCATGTCGATGCTTAACATGTACTTGGAGAGGTTGCCTCGACGTTCTATAAACGAGTACGCGGCCCCTGCGAAAGCCAGGAGTAAAGCGATGTCTGTACTGCGGTTTTCGTCGTGGTTACAGACAAATTATAGTCGGATACGGCTTAAAGGAACACCGACACGAACATTTTCAGCTGTCGTTTCTAGCGTCAAATAAAAGGCCAAGCCCTCAAGAGCCTAGAAAATTTACTGCTGAGCGTGAGTGCACCCTAAAAGAGTAATTCCAGTATGTTTTTAAAAGCTACTTTCGGTTCCTGCTGTACCCTGATGTATCAACACGGTATGAGCTCGTCACGTGCTCGCGCAAGATATCGTGACGTTTCCACGGCCTCTCCGCACCGTAGCTCCGTTGGTGATGCACAAGCGGCCATTTTGGTAGCTTTGGTACGTGACGTCATCACAACTAGCCACACTGCTGCTTGAGGTCACCAGAATTAGTAATGTAGCCTGACGTCGAACTGGTGTCGATATCGGTTGGTGCGCCATGAGAAAATTGACTTTAATATCAAAATAAAATATCAGCATTTGCGGAGCTTCACATCTGCTCAGAACTGTCTCTGTATACAGGAGAGTTGTATGGCAGAGTAAACTAACATTCGAAAAATGGTGTCAGGACCCCTTTAAGAAGTCGGAAGAGGCCCCGCCCTGACGACCGAACCACGGCAGCCGATTGCCTACGCGACTAAAGAAATAGTCCCGCTTATACGCGCGACAATGTACTCGGAAGACTGGCCGTTCGGCTCATGACGTCAGACAGTCGCCGGCCGTCCGGCTCATGACCTCAGTCTGGAGCGCGTGATTATTGGTGCAGACTTGTACGCATCCGCCTTTTAGGAGGAAATGCGGCGGACTTCTAAAGTTGCATCCGACAATAGTAACCTCTATACCGTGGCCTCCAAAACACACGCGCGCCATCCACCGGAATATCGGAGGCCAGCCACTTAACTGAAGAAATGTATCCAGGCAAAGAAATTACAACAAAAATTGACCGGCTCGCATTTATCATTGTAATGCGAAAAACAAAACGGGCGACTCGACAACACACGTATTTATAGCTTCTGCTGCCGTAATAACGTTATCAAGTATCTTATGGTGAGGTGCGAAGTGTTACTGGCGCTTACGTATTTGCGAATGCTATCCCGTCAAAGCACATCTCTTGGCTGATAGCCCATCTTGCATACCGTCGTCACAATTTTAATACGCACACATTTTACACATTTTGCATAAACGTTCCGGATGCAGACGAACCTCGTTATAGCAAACAGTGACATAGCGAAATGTCGGTTACAGCGAATTAAGTAGGAAGTTTTGTTGGTCGCGCTTCATATAAATGACATTGGTTCTTTTTATAATCGAACTGAAAACGCTAGAGACGCTGTAGTATGGGTTGTAATGAACAAATATTCGGTTAGCGCGAGTATCGAAACTCGAAATGGAGCATAAAAAAAAGAAAACTGGTGAGGGGCGAAGCATGTAGGTAAGGGTGTTTCAGCTGCACTAACGTGAAACCTGGGGAGGGGCGAAGCATGCAGTGCGAGCCGGTGTTTCCCACAGCAAAATAGCTGCTAATTGGCACTGAGAGAAAGAAGAAGAAGAATGGCCTGACCGAGGTAATTCGCCACATTGTTTCGAGAGAGATTTCTTTGATGACGTACTAGTGGTGCCAAGCCTGAAAGCCGGCATGTAGGGAAGAGTGTTTTAGCTTCATTAACGTCGTCACAAAACTGCGTTGGAATGCAGCTTACCCTAAGGTGGTTCTTCTTCTTCTTCTGTCTCTCATTGCCCATTAGCGGTGATTTTACCGTAAGTTGTCTTCGTGTCACATAGCGCAACATGCTACGAAGTATGCTTTACAGGAGAAAACTTGCCATTTGAAACCAATTTTGAGACGGAATTTAATAAATTTCTGTTGATTAGTGCAACGAAATCCTGATAAGTCGTCGGCTATTTGTTAGGCTAACTGTTGCCTTCTTCACTTTTAGTGGACCGGTGGCGAGTAGCGGGATTTACCAAATTTTTTTGGCGAATACCCGTTTATGATGGAACATGACGAAGACATGACACGGCGACAAGCCGAGACCCTAAGGTGCCTCACCCCTAAAATTAAAATAAATATTGAAAGACAGTTCACAACCAGATGTTCTTAATCGTTCGAAAACGTTGCTGGAATGTCGGCCATTCAGGAGAAAAAAAAAAGAACACGTGACTGCATTCGCCACCCGAAGAACAGAAATGGGAAAACATTGTTTGAAATGGCGCAAGGAGACAGGCAAAGGTTACCTCGCTTATAGTGGGTTTGAAGCCTACAATAATGCATTTTTGTATCTAGGATTCTTGCGCGAGCTAGAGTGCTGGTTTATTATAGGTGATTCTTATCTCTACTGTTACAACGAATACCGGATATTACGAACTAATTTATGCTGCCGATGCTACTTCACTATAACGAGGTTCCTCTATCTACAAAGTCTCGTTACATCCATCATTTGTAATTTATTTCTCCATTGCGAACTAATATGACCGATTTCTCAATGCTCATAGACTACACCTAGTCGACCTTGCTCCGAGAACTACATGCGAGCATCATCAATGTCAAGGTTAACTTCAAGCGTTCAAGCTCTTTCGAAGCTTCGCTGCAGCGTTTAGAATAAAGTTGCTGCGAAGTGTGCGTCTTCAAAAGTGGGACTAAACCTCGTTGCGCAATCATTTCCACACCAAAAGCGTTGGGTGGTAAAACGGTACACTTACGATCGTAGGTTTGGTCCCAAGAGTGTGGAATGTCGAGCACTGTGTAGTCGCAAAGACCCGGATGGGGCAGGACACTCCCGGCGAGTCTCGCTCTTTCGATGACGTCCTTACCGTAGTACGGGGACATCATGTGGCACACCAAGAGCGGATTCTCTGTGCAAAGAAAAAAAATGTCACTTTCGCCGCAATGCCGAAGGAATGAAGCCGATAGCAACAAATTGCAATGTTACACGATGTAAGACTAGCAGGCCACTGCTTTAGTAAATGCAGCAGTTGCAGCGAGCGAAGTGACCCTCATGCTGTCTATGGCTTCAGCGCGAACTTTTCCAACGAGAGAACAACAGGTACAACAAAGGTATGAGCCGTCTGCTGATCGCCTCTAAGGAGACGGTGCGCACGACCGCAGGCGAATATGCCCGGTCGTTAGAAGTACGCATTTTCTGCCGGAGCAACGCAGCCCCCTCCTTCCCCTAACTCAACGCGCTTTTCGCGCTAAGAAAGACGGCCGGCGCGTTTCGTCTCTGGTTGAGCAGCGATAGTTGGCAGCCATCGCACGCTTTCACTCGCACACAGAGCCTTCGACGCGCGGGGCGATGTTGTCGATTTGGACTTTAAACGGAACATTACAGCGACGGCAAAAGTGTGCCTAGAATGTCCGTATAATTTCCATCGCAATAAAATCGGTAACGCAGTTGTTAAAGAGGTTGAGGTCAATTCGCTTGCAAGCGGTCTCGGCTCCGTGGAGCAATCACTGGGCGTTACGAAAGCGCGATACACGGATGAGGTGATACAACGCGATGCCTCTGATATCTAAATAATACCTAAATTAGTAATACATAAATACGTAATATCAAATAGGGTCCTCCTATGGGCACAGCGATGCTCTACGATGACGACGTTAATGGAAGTGCTTAGGGCACGTCTACGGCCTTACCGAGATAACCCAAATACCGATAAATAACGCTCATGCACGTAGGCAACTCTACGTGCGTAACAGTTACATCAGTAGGGTTGGAAGTAATCTTACGGACGTAAGGGTGACGTTCATTAGGGTCACGTCCACTGGGGTTAAAAGTAACTATACGTCCGTAAGGCGAGTTTAAGGGCTCGTTTTCTTTGATAGACAACCAACAGACAATCGAGGCGAATAAAGAATAGGGGAAGTTATTTGTAGTTATTATGATATAAATGAGAAGAAATTAAAGTGGACAAAAAGACAACATGGCGCCGGCAGGGACCTAACCCACAACCTTCGATTAACGCTCCCGATGCTCTACCAATTGAGCTACGGCGGCGGTCGTCCTCCCGTACACTTTATGGGGTATACCTGTGCATTTAAACACGAAAGTGTTAGCGCCGTAGAAGTGCCCTTAGGCCCTTCCATCGACGTTAGAGTTCCTTGATGTCAACTCAGATATACCACAAAAATTAAAAGAGCGAAACCGACCACGAAGACAAGAGTACGAAAAAGTTGTTTCCGTACAATTTAAAAACTTTACAAATACCTTCATAACATTCTATCCCCCTTTGTTGGTAGTGCCACTCACGTTCGCCATTCTGAGGACCTCATAAACAATGTTCGCCATTTTGCTTCCTATGATCAGGATGCACTTGTCTCGTTCGACGTCATGCCGCCTTTCACAAGCGTCCCTATTCGACTAGCCACGGAAACGTGCGCCGCCCCCCTCGAATACGACCCTGCGCTGCCGGAAAAGACACCTATCGACATCCCTGACTCGAAAAGCCTCCTTATATTTTGCCTGGAGAAAACTTCACGATTGAACTGAATGCGTCTTCTGCAGGCAAGTGCACGAGACACCGATGGGGGCATCTATTTCAGTAACCGCTTCAAATTTAACGATGAAATTGAGTTATAATCGTGCACTCGCCACTTTCAACACACCGCCCAAGGTCTTCCTAGGTTACGTGGCGATGTGCTCTGCATAATTCAACGAGAACAAAATTCCTTGATTTCTGTCCCATTTAAATAATATTGAAGCACCTATTCAATTTACAGCCGATGTAGAGAGAGAGATGGTGAGGTATACGATTCCTGGACGTCCTCGTCAAATGTGACCAGCGCAGTATGACGTTTTCTGCGTGCAGAAAGAGCACACATACCGGCAGCTATCTGCAATATGATTCAGTGCACCCGACAAACCAGAATAGATCGGTGCTTGCCTCCCTTGTCACCGGAGCCAATCGCACCTGCACATCGCCAAGAAGCAGGGTTGCTGACATACGACAAGCGCACGGAGATCTCTCGGCATGTGGCTACCCGAAGTCATTTTTTGAATTCGATGGAACGCCAGCTGCCTCAGACGCCAAGACCTGACCGTGTGCTCCCAAGAAAACGAGCCGCTATACCATACGTGCCTGGTGTGAGCGTTCTACGCCATTACGACGTCCATGTAGCCCACGTTCTTACGCAGAAATTACGTCATCAGCTGGTAAATGTGAAAGACAAGCTTCCTAAAGAAAAGTTTCCTGGCCTCGTTTACAGTATCCCATGTAAAGACCGTGAATGCGTACATATCGGCGAAACGGGAAGTTTTGAATAGAGGGTAAAACAGCACGTCAATAACGCTAACAAGAAAAAAAGTGTCTTCAAATGCATTGGCAGATCACGCAGAAAACGTAAGCCATCAAGCCGACTGGGATAACGCCATAATTTTGGAAAAAGAAAAATCTGCCTTCAAGGCACTACTCAGAATCCATTCCGATTCAAACGACCGATAATGCACTGAAACGAAATGACGGAACCCTTTTTCATATTCACACCCGCTGCTTACGTCACATCTTAAAGCCTTCATAATCATCGCTTCAAATGTCCTTGTTACAGCGAAATCTGTTTGAGATCACAACAAGGGACGTTTTTGGCGCCGTAGTTGTCCGCCGCAGCCGCCGGTGTCCGTTACTACTATCGCACGAAATAAAAAGAAAAACGAAATAAGATCCAGGCAGGGACGAGGTTCGAACCTAGGCCCTCAGCGTGGGAGCCCAGTATTCTCCCTCAGAGCCACGCCGGTGCTTGAAACTGCTTTGCAAAAAAAAAAAAAAAAAAAAACACTACACAGGCTTCATGTCGGGAAGGAACCAGATCAACATATGTAATGTAGTGTGATAGAAGAGTAAAATAACAAACAGGCGTCACACAACGCGAATTCTGTAACCAGGCGTCATGCAATGCGAATTGCGCAACGAATGAGTTGTTGAATGCTTCCAACCCATTACAAAGGGCTCTGCCATAATTCTTCATCGTCATCAGCCACAGCATGAACAAAGCGCACATAATGCCTTACAGGTGTTCAGCGGATACCACGGTTCTCCACAGAATGACGAAAAATTGCATTGTGGCTGCTTCCTTATTATACAAAAATTGTGATAATTTAGAGCGTAGTGGGTTCCTCGCAGGTGCACCTCTATTGGTTGCCAAGGAAGCCCATAAGGCTCCCATGATCCATTTCCTCAGTGTCTCAATAAAGTTAATCCCCTCCCTCTCTCTTTCTCACGTTAACGTATGTTATAAAGCGTAATGGGAGAAGTCAGATAACGACCGGGCGTCACACAATGTGAATTACGTAACTATATCATAATTATATGGACAGTCTCGGCTGAATTTTGCCGTCGCCGTCGCCGCCGTCATGCACCGTATATGTATTTTAAATAACGCTTACTGTTGGGAAATAGAGGACCGAGCGTTGTCGTTGTGGCGGTTGGCAGAGGGTTCACAGACGTTGACGTCGTCCTTCGACCTGGTTTCATTGAAAACGAGGGCAAAAAAAGAGAGGGAGAAGAGTTTGCACCAAACCAGCATTCTAAGCTGACCTTATGGACAAGATGGACAGTGGATTGTGCGTGAACCACCTGTACGCTTCACTGCTTCCGACAAGTTAACTAAACGGTGTAAAGGATTCCAGGCCACCTGCTCTGGCTGTAGTATACGACTTTGCGTTTCACCTACAGCCATGTACAACTGCCTCGAGTCGAACTTATAACGAAGAACGTACTTTATCACAAAAAACATACCATGTCAAACTTATCACGAAGAAGGTACCAATGTGGTTGTTCTGGCTGGTTGGTACAACAAACTTGAAAACGAAAACCTTTTTTAGTGCGCAGAATTCTTGAAGAAAAGAGAGGACATGATGGGACAGAGGGCACTGTCCTTTCTTGTTTTCTCTTTTCTTCCAGCATACTGCACACTAAAGAAGGTTTTCCTTGTCTAGTAGTTTAAAACGAACACACGTAATTCGCTCTTTCTATTGCTACCTCACTTTAAACAAACCCAAGTACAATCTAAGAAAAGAGGAGTGTGTGTTATTCCTTTCGGGGAGTCTTGATTTGCCACGTATACGACTCTGTATAAAGAGGAACGTGAACTTTCTTGTGGGTCACATGACTCTCCGAAGAGCGCTTAATGATCTGCAAAGAGAGTTGACGTGCCTCTTTAAAGGGAGATATGTGGCAAGTCAAGACTGCCCGAAAGGAGTCAGACGTACTCTTGTTTTTTCTTAGAGTGTAGTCATTGCCGACGAGTGCGCAAGGTACGCCTGCGTCAATAACTTCTCCATGTAAACTCTACAGAAAACAAGCACACACACGCACATACACACGTACGCACGCATGCACGTACACACGTGGAAGCGAGACGTGAAGGACCACAAAATGAACGCGAAAGAAGGGTCAGTCAGCACACATCACTGCAAAACAGCTGTTGACTTCTTTTCTACCGAGTTGAAAAATAAGAAGAAAAATGTAGATAAGAACGAAAACCTTGTTTCGCTAGCCTTCGATGTAGTTAATTGACGTTAGGCTTCAGAGAAAAGAAGTGCGAGGCTTTTCGTACTTACGCGTACTAAAAATCCCGCCTGTCATGAGTGAAACAGAAATATATTGTTTTTACGTGCGAATGGATCAGTTCCGGTTAAAACGTTATACGTTTTCGGTTAAAACGTTAAACGGTTAAAATACTCGAAGGTTTAAGTTAAGCATTAACATATTACGAGCATCTCGTAAGGCAGGCACAAAGTTAACAAGCTTTCACTTTTCAACGAGCGGTATAAGGAAGCCTGGAACACGCAATACGAATGTAACATCGGTTCACAAATAGAGCACGTTTTCGTGCATGCCAAACACGTTGGCACGCTGCGAAACGTGCATAATGACGTAGAAAGGTTGACAATAAGCGGATGTAGGCGATACGACGTGATTGAACCACAGGCAAAGACACACTCACGACGAAAAAAAATTGAATTTGCAAATCCGTTGTTTCTCAAACCATAATGGCAATACTCACCAAATTTCGACGCAATGCACTAAGGTGCCTCTTGTAACCAACTGATCGCTGGCAGCGAAATGCTGTGACTGGTCCTGGCTGTACAAACGACCACAGCACAGGGAAACATGTCGCAAAGTTCTCGCTTAGATCAATCTCTATATAATTTCAAATTTACAGCATTGACAAATGCAGTTGCTTTCGCGATAACGTGATTGTTGGAATGAGCTCGAGGTTTCAGGACAGCCGCTAGCTGCAGCTAAGTGCAGCACGCGATTGATATGCAAGAAAGCGTAGGGGAGCTTGCTGACGTTGCAAGCAGATCACGACTGGAACACAGCGCGCACCACCAGTCGCCTCCATGTAAATGCGGCTATTCAGGGATGCTGAGGATAAGATGACACACACGAAGGATGCAAGTCTTGAGGAAACAAAACGCCTTACCGCCGATACCTTACCGCCGATAGGACTCGCAGCTCCCCTTGGGAGGTTCCAGACCCACCCATCTGAGTGGCACCAGCATCTGTACTACGCCGTTCCGGCACCGACTCAGTAGGGCGACCAGCCGCCCAGCAGAGACCGAAGAGCGCCGTTCGTGGTAACTGCAAAGAAGCAGCGAGAGAAACCTGAAGAAAGACATAACACTGGCAGCAGTATGTGTCCGTTCTTCTTCCGGAAAGGGTCCGATGTTCGCTCAGCAACCAACTCCATCGGCAGTGCAAATGGAAGCTGCAGACGTAGGCGATGACGATGGACCACGTTAAGGCACGTACGCGGTGAGGCAGATCGGTCACGACCCGGTGCCCAGGAGCACGATGATGATCACTAAGCCAGCACCGGGGTGACGTTTACGTGATCCTTAAGCCTTTAAGGTATGTTGACACCCACGAGAATCATTTAGGATATGAACATCCGACATTGTATCAACCCCCAGGGTTCGTTTTTTATAAGGCATCGCTGCCAACTACGGCACCTAAGAGAGGAAGAAGAAGATGGAATAAACAGTGAGGTATTGATGTCTCCGTTAATTGCTGTCATAATCGATATGCACAATATAACAGTTTTTCCACCGCGTGTACCTAAAAAACGCGTGGAACCACGCGTTGTTTAGCTCCATTCGGTGAACAAACTACGTTTTTTTTTGGGGGGGGAGGGGGGAGGAGGCAGAGCCTTGTTCCCTCCCCCACCTCGTTCCCAACGCTTGTGATCAAGTACGTGGTCTCTTAACGCACCAAAAGTGTGGTCGCACAGACCAATCTGTCGGATCACAGGTGTTTTCGCTTTCATGTCAGAATGGCGATTCTTAGTCCTGCCATATTTTCCGCCACTGCCACAGCACCTCGTGACCATAGCGCCGTGATGCTACTGCGCGGGACGCTTAAACGATTTAGCCTAGAAAGCTGGCGACAAAAAAGTTTCAAGCCTTTATTTTCTTCAATACTACTCAATGGTCAGGTTTCACAAACGGCGACGTTTGGCCATTGAGAGGTACTTCTCTTGAAACATTTCACTTAGGCATCTTTATGCCGTTACTATATTTTTGCCGTTACTCCTTTACTTTAACAGAATGACTTAGGTTTTAGACTACAAGAAGGGCCGATATCAATAGCTACCAATCTCTAACATTTGCCGAATACCGAGCTTCATTTTGCGCTGTTCACGTCGTCTTCAACTTGCGGCGTTTGCTTTTGGTTCCCGAAATGGGGAACCCTACAAAAACTCGTCAAAAATCAAGCAATACCGTCAGTCTTTTTAGGGCAGAGATAAAAATAAAAAAACATGCCCTAATCTAAACGTCAGAGATATTTATATATATAATGTCACAGTATGCGTTGGTATACACAGCGTGCACTTGTACGCAGCCCCCCCCCAAAAAAAAAAAAAATTAGCAGCAGCTAGCTTCCATGTGAATTTTTCGTTTGAGGTCACCTGAGGTCATGCGATGCGTTGCCGTCATACATACCCACCCGTTCGACTTCAAGTACGTCCAACCATTGTCGTACCGGGGCACCCTGCAGGTGAACTTTGTTTCCGGCCATGCCAAATTCACCAAGGTCGCTCCTAATAGTGCAGCGGAGCTTCAACGGCAACAATTACATTAAGTACATATACGAAAGTGATCGCCGTATTTAGTGCAGATGCCTTGGGAAGCCAAAAAGACGAATTCGATTACAAAACGATAAGTTCCCAGGGCTAATTTATAAGATCCCTATAAGGACTGAAATTTTGGCTACATTGGTGAAACGGGAAACTTCACACGACTGAAAGAACACAAACGATATGTTGAGAATCATCACCATGTGTCCACCGCACTTGCGGAGCATGTGCACAAGGGTTGCCACTTCATCGCTTGGGAGAATACCACAATCATAGCTAAAGAAAGAAACGTGCCAACGAGACTCTCTCCGCTGATACAGACGACACCCGATACCGTTAACAGGACGTAGGGAAATGCCCCAAATTTATGGCCGTTCATTGCGTCATATACTGCGTACATAACTGGACAACGGCGCTACGTACGCTGCACTGTGAACAATGAAACTGTACAGGCTCGTGTGTGTGTGTGTGTGTGTGTGTGTGTGTGTGTGTGTGTGTGCGTGTGTGTGTGTGTGTGTGTGTGTGTGCGTGTGTGTGTGTGTGCGCGTGCGTGCGTGCGTGCGTGCGTATTGTACATCGTTTGCTCTCTGTAGTGTCGCTGCTAACGAAAAGAAAGAAAGGGAAAAAAGAAAACATTCACAGATCTCCTCCTCAACCTAGCTGCAGCCTCTTTCGAATCGCTCTCGACTCGAGTATAGACTCGCGGTATTTGCTCCCTGTTGTTTCGCGCCGGCCGTCCACCGGTCGTACCTTTCCATTTCTTCCTCTTTTTTCTTCTTTTTTTTTCGGATAGCCTTCACCTTTCTCCTTACTGCCCGCTCCCGCGGCCAGCGACAAATCGCCTCACTTGTCTTCGGTATATATACGGTCCGCTACCACTTTCTTTTGCTTTGATTAAATCGAGAGCACTTTTCATTCTCTTTTAGCTGCCTCGCTGTGTGATCTTATTTCGTGGTGCTTGGCAATGTATATATAGCCTTTTCTATGTATTAGTCACGACCGTAACATTCATCGTATGCAACGCAGTTTTAGTTAAAGAGAGAGGAAGAGGATTGCCGCGAAAGTGCACCAAGGCTTGCAGTCCACCAGCGGCCGGAGCCACACGTGCGATTTAAAACGTGTCCATAATTTCGCGTATCTTCATCAACCGGTGCATCGAGCCGTTGCACTGTTGGGGTGCCAGTCCACCGGTCACATTGTAGACCAACCATCCCATCATGTGCCGGCCATTCGTGATTTGGGCAAGGTAACTGATGGCGTTCATCATCTGCGAATACAAAAGAAACAGGTGGCATGCTCTGTAAGAACCATTGGGTGTTATATCGAACGTTGAATTCGGTACGACATTTGTTGAATCACACCGGCACCATCGGCAGTCGGGAAAAGGTGAAACTTATAGAGACCGCGGCGTCATCGTGTACAATGACACGTCCACGCGGAATGCTTTTCGGGAGGTGTAAAAATGCCGGAAACAGCACCAGCATGCTAATGCTTCATGATAGGACGTCTTCAATATGTTGAGGTGGAGACAAGCCGGTTTTGCAATAAGCCATACGAAGATATATTTACATTGTGAAGGGTAGAACAACAGAGAGCTGAGCTAGTTGGTAAGTATTCATTCTAAAAGACTGGTCGTGCAAACGCGGACACAAGGAGGAAGTCAAGACACCTCAAACGCCGACTAACAACTCCAAAGGCGCACAAGGGCGGAAAAGAAAGAAGGCAATACCTATCGAGCAGCCGCGCGTGATGGTCTACGTGAGAGATAGCTGCTCACTCGACATTTCTCTTGTGTCTGTGTTTGCACGTCCTGTCTTTTTAACAGGCATGCTTACCAACTAGCCCAGCTATATTCTAAGTTGTTCATTGCCTTTGATTCTATACTTATTTATTGATTTACTCGAGTAAGGATGAAAAAAAAAAACTGTGCTAGCGCATCGACATATATTGCTTATATATTTTATTTATCTACGCAAAGTGTACTGGGTCCAAGACTCCAAGAATATGCTGCCCAGAGAGTTGGGTCGTCGCCCTTTAAGGTTGGAAGACGCGGCAGCGTTGAGGTCAGGCAATACTCGTGAGACTACTGGAGGAGAGAAAGATACAACTTCCGCGGCGCTATTCTCAATACGTCCATTCAGAGGAAATATCCACAGTCCATTTCGGCAGAGCGCATTCAGTTACTCGAAAAAGCGGTGAGCCGTGATGTCACCTCGCTCTTAACCACGTCGACGCACCGAACCCGCCAGCACATTCCCAGCGTAAGACGAAAGTGGACAAAATGTACAGAAACAGGAACTTGTCGAGCCTGAACTTGCATATGAATGTGTCCCAGATGTTTGAGAACGATGCAGGGAATGCGTACCGACCTTCACAGGTGCGTTAGACTGGCGGCAGCATTAGACCTAATTCAATGGCTAACACGATCAGAGTTCATGCATGGCCTCCGAAATGTGCTCCCAAAAGCGGATCTCTGAGAGTTGCGTTCGTTGCGTTGAAGCGCATTCCGTCCCTCTCATTTGTGTGGAAAGTTGTGAAAAATTCGTGACATCAGACTGTACTAGAAGCGTTAGTGATGTCAAGATGACACTGCACAACAAGAAACGGAAACAGGGGGCGCGCTGCTCGCCGAGCTCCCGTCTATCAGCGGCGGTTGAAATGGACATGGACACACATGGAGAAGAGCTCCCCCAGCGAAGTGATGTATTTTATGCCCAGATTCCCCGTTCGGGTTAGAAGAAATACCTAACGGCGGCGCGCCGCAATTATGGCGCGGCGGCGGCGGCGGCGGCGGAGGCTTGATTACTCTTGGGATTTCGGCGGCGGCGCGAACGGCGCGAGGAAGAACAGGCGGTGGCGGCGGCGCCCAGGTCTACTCCAGTGACGCAAAGCAGTTAGCCTTCTCTGAGAGCTCGTAATTAACTTCAGAAAAAAGTTAAATGCTTTTTTTATCGTTACTTTGATCTCAAATTTTGCATACAAGTAAAAACTCTTACGAACCGTTACACATTTTTTTTTCTTTCCGGAACAGAAACGGAATGGAACTTTTTCCTCTGGAACGAAACTAAAAGCGAAACGAAAAACATTTCGTTCTGACACTCTGGTCACCAGGCGTCAACGTGTGTATGTCCCCGTCAAACGGTGCTATAGCCGCCATACACCAATAGACATTGTGCAAGCTCTCATGCATCAGTGCAAAATAAAGAATAAACTACTTCTGTGAAGACACGTTTCACTTTCGTGTTATACCGATTCCTCTGACGGAGGGATCACTCATGTTTTTTTTTAACAGATTAAGAACACCAAGTTATCACATCACTGTCCCTTTGAAGGCGGGTAATACTTTCGGAGCAGCTCCCTTCACCTTGTATTCCAGTGTCTCCGCAGTCTCGAAGCTTGCCGCGTCGGTGTTACCAACCTCGGCGAAAGCGCACCCACCGTTACCGACATACACAATCGTCGGTGTCGAGCCACGTCTGTACACCTTGTGGCATTCCTGCAAACGGCATGGCACCCACAAACAAGACAGAGACGGCTGATAAGCGGGCCGCGAACGATAAAAGAGGCCGTACGACCACGGTCACGCAACTATGCTCAGTGGGATGTAACTGTTTGAGACCCAAGCCAAGGCGAAACGATAATTTATACAAAACATGACGGCGACGCCGACGGCAACAACCGACCGGGAGTGCCTATATAATTGATATCGCAATAATAATTATTGCGGTTTTACGTCCCAAAATCATGATATGATTTATGATTATGAGAGGCGCAGTCATTGGGGGGGGGGCGGGGTGTCCGGAGATTTTGACCACCTGGGGCTCTTCAACGTGCACCTAAATCTAAGCCCACGGGCCTCTGACATTTTGCCTCCATCTAGATATGGCCGCCGCGGCCGGGATTCGATTCCGCGCCCTTCGGGTCAGCAATCGAGCACCATAACCAGTAGACCACCCCGACGGGCCCAAGGCGAAGAGAGCATAAATACCTATTAGTACAAGTGTAGCATTGCTTCTGCTTGAAGTAAAAAAAAAAAGAGTCCTGCCGTTACGACCTTATAAGGTAAACAATGTATTAAGATTCCTGCCTGCTACTTAAAATGCCTAAGGCACAACCCGAATGGGGTCTATACATTGTTTACGTGAACTGCTCGTCAAATTAATATCAGATGTTAAGTTGTACCGACCACCCGTAGAAATACTGGCGCGGCTCTGTGATAAAATGCTTAGCTGCCACGCAGAATGCCTGGCTTCGATTCCAGCTCTAACTCCCATTTTTACGGCAGAGCTGTATATAGTTAGGGTCTCGTGTATTTTTCCTGTGCATAAAAAAAATCTGCCAGTTCCACGCCGTGATAACCCTCTGACAGCGAAGCTCTAAGCGAGCGAGTTTATTTGAGGGTAGACTTAGGTTAGTCTCATTTCAAGCATCGTCATCATTATTTAGAATCATATTCATAATCATTTCGTTTTATTTATTTTTCCATTCGCTACCTCTCTAGTGACGTGACCTGCGTGATGCCTGCTACCATAGGTCGACAAACTCACTCATGAGTCGACTCACTCAGACTCAGGTGAAGCCGTGAGTCTGAGACTGAGTCAGTCCGGCTGAGTAATATGTTGGTGAATTTGAGTCCGAGTGAGTCCGGTTGCGAAAATGTTTAGTGAGCCTGAGCCCGAGCAAGTCCGTTTGAGGCAAATTTTGCTGATTCTGAGACCGAGTGGGCTCTCAGGGCAAAATATAGTTCTTGAGTGAATCTGAGTGAGCTCTGATTTTTTTGCCGACCCATGCCTGCTACTCGTGCTAGTACGACAACGGCACAGGGTAGGGTAAGACGACTTCTCTGTAAAAAAAAACACAAAACAAAAACAAAACAAATGTATGGGCCACAGAAGTTGGGTAAACCCAACCACCCTCCACCTGTCCACTAAAAATGAAGAAGGAAACCGCGTGCGGCGAACACAAATTAAGGTCGTGCACGAAACGCCAAGAGCATGCGGCAAGGAATACGATCCGACTAATGTTGAGAAACGGAGAATGGGGTAAAAAAGACGCCAGTACCATGCTGTTTAACTGGAATACTATAAAGGAGCATGCGCTGTATTCAAGAGGGACTGTCTGGACAGACAGTTCGGATTTGGTTCCAGGGTGTGTAATCGGCTATGGTCTATAAGTTCAGTGTCACCTCTGCGCCGTGCGTTAAACAGCCTTGCTGGTCATCCACCTTCACGGAGTGGAATGGCTCATAATTTGTGGTTGCATCCATAGGGATTTTTAGCTCAGGGACAATGCCGCAGATGTCGACGCAACACGTTCTGTTACACCTGCTCTTTAACACTATCGCGTTAAAATATGTGGCGCAGAAATGATATTAGAAGCCGACTAAAAGATCACACATATCTTGGATATAGGAGTTCAACGAAGTGGATACTAACAACCATTATGGAAGTATTGTCTCCACCCTTTCCGTTTACGGTGAGCCGCGACAGAAGGGACCACGAACAAAATTACGTTTCTAACAGCGAAGCGGTTCTGAAGGTCGAGCCTTCGCCGTTGTCGTTACGCAGCTCGGTGAAAGGAATGTGCCGATGCGCAGGAGGCGTATAAGAGCGGGGGTTTATGTGCGGAGCGGCCTTTCCGAAGATGAGCAAGACTTCTCGTGCGCCCGAGGAAGAAGCCGCGAGCGGCAGCGAGAGTTGGCACGAGAGCGCTTCGCTGTCGGAGCACTCTCGTGCCATCACTGCGTGGAACTGGCTTTAAATTTAAGACGAAAGCATTAGGTGCATCATAAAACGCGAAATTTGACCGTCGGCGACCCGCGGCGTCGGGGACGAGTGATGCAAAAAAATCATCACGTGATGACGTCCCAATATCTCGTCACGATGATTCACAGACCGCCAGAATTTATGACGTAATTATGAAATCACTGTGACGTCACGTGACGTGACGTCGCATGATGACGTCATCCCCCAGCATCGTAGCTTGGTCAAACCTGGTCCGATCACGGAGGCAATGCAAAACCACTTCAGGTGCAGGAAGCTTTCGTAAGGTGGCGGTGCAGGATCAGTACATCTAAAGCCCCTTGATGATGGAAAGTAGCGGCGCTCTTTTATCCACGCCGCTTCACCCTCGCCGCGCCCTCAACCTCCTCTTTCTTCACCCTCTCTTTCGCGGAACCGGCGCATCCGCAACGCTGAATAGCTGCGACGCGCGATACCTCCCAGTCAGGTGACCCTGACGTCACGAGAAGCGAGCGCAAGCGCACTTCGCGCGCTTTCAGTTGCTCACTCACGCCATGAACCCTCCAGGCGTCAACCCAGTCAACCCTCCAGGCGTGTGTGTACGGGTGTGTGCAGGTGTATGTGTGCATATGTGAGCCTGCGTTTGTATGTGCGTGTGCGCACATATTTGCGTGTGAGTGCATGTGCGCGACTGAGTGTGCGTGCGTTTGTGTGCGTCTTCGCGCCTGTGTGCGCGCGACGTATGTGTGTGTGTGTTGTGTGCATGTATGCGCCTGCGCACGTTTGTGCATGTCTGTATTGGTGCGCGTGTTTGTGCGTGTACGCACGTGTGTGTGTGTGTGTGTGTGTGTGTGTGTGTATGTGTGAGCCTGCGTGTGCGTGCGTTTGTGTGCATGTATCGCATGGGTATGTGCGCGTGCATGTGGTGCCTCTCTGTATCGTGTGTGTACGTATGTACGTGCGTGCGTGTCTGTATGCGCGTGTGTATGTATATGTATGTGCGTGCGTGTCTGTATTGCGTGTGTATGTATGTGCGTGCGTGCCTGTATTGCGTGTGAATGTATGTGCGTGCTTATATGTATCACTTGAGTATGCGCGTACGTGTCTGTATCGCTGTGTATGCGCGTGTGTGTCTGTATCGCGTGTGTATGTATGTGCGTGCGTGTATCCAAGTATATGCGCGTTTGTATGTATGTAGGTGCGTGCCTGTCTGCATCGTGTATGTATGTATGTATGTATGTATGTATGTATGTATGTATGTATGTATGTATGTATGTATGTATGTATGTATGTATGTATGTATGTATGTATGTATGTATGTATGTATGTATGTATGTATGTATGTATGTATGTTCATGCGTGTCTGTATCGCGTCTGCATGTATGTGCATGCGCGTCTGTATCGCTTCTGTATGCGCGTGTATATGTATGTATGTATGTGCGTGCGTGTCTGTTCGCGTGTGTGCGCACTTCAGTGTGTATCATACGTGTACGCGCGTATGTGTGCGCGTGTGTGCGTATCTGTATCGCGTGTGTATGTGCGTGCGTACTGCCGTGTGTATCTATGTGCATGCGTGCCTGTATCGCGTGTGCATGTATGTGCGTGCGTGTCTGTAATACGCGTGTACGAGCGTGTGTGTGCGTGCGTGCCTGTATCGTGTGCGTGCGTGCGTGTCTGACAGCGGCATTGACACAGAAAGGCTTCGGGCTCACTCATTTGGCCCAATTCAAGTAAACTACCACATTCGTTCTTGGCTGCCTTCTTTGAGCTCATCAAGACCACAACTATGAAAGAAATTCTCGCCTATACTATATGCTGGTTACATTATATGTTGGGGTGTGCGAATAGTGAAATTTCATCTCGAATCGAATAGTGCCGAATAGTGGCCAGAAATATCGAATATCGAATAGTATATTTACACGAAATGTGTACCGCCAGTTACGGCAAGACAAAGGAAAAATCAGGGACGCTATACGGCGTGCTGACAGCATCATTACGCACTTGTTTGGGAGTGGCTTTTGTTTCAGCTTTTATGGGCGCGCAAGCATGTTGATAGAAGAGCCGCCATTCCAGTCAGCAGCGCCACTCCTAACCTCCAAACGGCTAACTGAGGAGGGTACGATAGCTAGTTTTCTTTCACTATGGTCGAGGAATAAGTTACTGACAACGATAATGTTGTGCTTCATCGCCATGTGTGCTCCGGGCCCAAAAGTCTTCTGGCGCTCGTTCACAGCAGCGTTTTAACTGCGCGCCGGAACGACGGGATTTTCTGAACTAGTGGTGCGGTGTGGCAGCGGCGACTGGCCAGCGTGGACAAATTTTTAAAAGCAAAGCCAATTACCGAGGGTTTCGCAGGCCAAAGTCAGGTCGTTTTACGGCGCTTGCGGGCATATGCGACCGAACTACGCAAGAAGTCCTTCGTTTCTGGAGCGATGTTGTGAAGGACTTGACAGTTTTCTCATGTGTTTTTCTACTTGCGGAAATGACATAATCTCCTTTAAGACCAACATGCGCTCGCTTTTGAACCAGGATGTCAATGAAAGTTTAATGAACGGCGACGTTAGCGTTAGCTTTAGCCACCCCACCGTAAACAAGTTGCACCATTGGCCTTTGTCACGTTTTAGATATTCGTCCTGTCGAATTGTTCGAAACTTCGAATACCAGCTATTCGAAAGTAGAATCGAATTATTCGATTAGGAACTAGTCGATTCGAATTCGAAACTCGAATATTCGCACACCCCTAATTATATGCGCTTAATACACCTCTGCGTTACGGACAGCCGAAGCGGCGACGGAGAGGTAATCCGCTCAGCCGCCAGTTGGTATACTAATTTTTTTTCAAAGCGCTTCCGTTTGTATTTATCGAAGCGTCTTAAATAATATATTTGTCACTTTGTTATATCGGAAGCCCACTTTCGTCACGACTATTGCTTAACAGACAGGTTCTCATTTAATGCTTCATGGGGCCAATTAAACAAGCGGGCGCAATGATTCTAAAGCGGCTGCAGCGAGGCAGTGGTGCCATGCGCACCACGCCGGCCAGGGGAGAGGAGAAATCCAAGGAGAATTGAGGAGGAAAACGCACGAGCGGAGGACAGTGTCGCTACTTTCAAGATCAAGGGGCTTTAAACACATCGACTCATACCAAAAATAAGATGGCTTTCGCCTTCGAGTCATCTGAAGCGAATGCATAAAGGACCCTGTGAGTTTCTTTTTTTTGTTTGGCTTGTTCAGATAATGTGAATTTGTAGTTGTTTTTTGCAGTTTACAACGTATCAGTGAACTCTCACTCCTTCGTAGCGGAGAGCACGATGCCTGATGCTATGAACACTGTTGAGCTTCTTCCTGCCCAAGCGACTGACGTCGACGTCGGCGAAATAGTCCCAACGCAGGCTCACGGTCACGGCGAAGGTCACCACCGGCGACTTGATTCCGGCAATGGCATCCACAGCTTCTTGCTGTGATGGTTTCCAAAAAAAAAAATGACATTGCAGTTTTTCCACAGGGGCGAAGAAATGAATGCGGTAACAACAGGATGCGATAGCAACGAATTGGAAAGTTGTACTAAGTATAGGCAAGCAGCTAACTCTTTTGGATCTGATCTCGCGCTGCTCTACAAAATGCTGCTGTAAGGTGACACGACCGCTACAGAGAGCGAAGCGGTTTTCATGCTGTCTGTCGTCTCAACGCGGAGTAAGCGGTGAGAGGACAGCACGTACAAGGGCATACGAGCCGCCTACCGATGCCGAGAAAGCGACCGCGCCCTTTTGATCAACGTTCACGGTTGCTCCTTGAGGAACGCAGCCCCTCGCCCCGCCCCACTGGCGCCTCTTCCATGCTACTTCGCCCGAAGAAAGGCGGGCTGGGCATTTCCTCTCTGCTTGAGGAGCCATCGACGGCAGGCCTTGCACGCGGGCCAATGTTATCGCATGCGCCCTTCGTGCGACGGAGATGGCCGGCTCGTTTCACCTCTGCTTCAGCCGCATTTGTCGCCAGCGCTCCCGCGTAGAAGATACTATACGCAAGTCCGTGTTATCGATTTGGGCTTTATACGGAACATGACGGCGACAGCGAAAGCCCGCCGAGAGTGTCCATATAATTGCTATCGCTGTAAAATAATTATTATCCTAATATGAAAGGAAGATGGGCTGTCCGAGCAATAACTGATGCGCTCACTTAATTATTCAGATAAGCCGATATTTTTTTTTCAAGGAGTACTGACATAAAAATTTCACATCTTGTTTTTTCGGTTGCAGTAAGTGGAAGATGGTGTACTTATCATGGCCGGAAACCTCGCTTGCTTGAGCGCGCAATGATAAATTATTTGAAGGCCCTTTTTTTTGTAGCGCAAGTCGCCTTTGGATGGGTCTAGATAAGAACTAACACGATGTCCCGGTCACCACTCCCGATTTTGATAAAACTTGCTCCGCACGCAGGTTTTAGACGTATAACAACGGCTTCAAAGTTATCTTTAAGGGAAACACTTTGTTTGCCTTGAAAAATATACAAATTATAGCTGCAGAAAAACACTTTTCAGCTAATTTCGCGATTTCTGAACTTTGAGCGCACCTAGCGAAAGAACAGTACCCTTCTTCGTCACAATATTTATTCCAATCAAAGAACAAGTGAAATTTATTGTTATGAGCATCTCCTTTCATTTTTCTATCTATGGACTTCCGAGGGAAAAAAGGAATCACAAACATGAAAAATGGTACAAAATACCTGCACTTCAGGAATTTGCTGCGGCAGGCAAGTGAGGATAATAATACCATGTATATATTAACCTTGACACTTGAGCTTTCTGTTTAAAAATGTTTGTGGTTTTTGCATGAGATATTATACTTCAAAATTGTGCTCAAACTTATGCTGTTTAGCAGAAACGCCGATGTCCGAAAATAATTTTCTGAAATCTCATTTCTAATTCTTGAAAAAAATCTCTGATCGAAGTCAAGGAAGTTCTCTACCATTCTGCATTAAAAAAAATGTTCATTATTTGATTTGTAAGTAATGCGTATTACTGAACTCGAATCTAAATATAGTGCTGAGAGTTAGCGCTGTGTATGTGTGTCTATTTCGGACTTCGTCTCGGCTTAGATGTGCTACGCCAATGACACTAAATACAATGCTACAAAGAGGAGCGGCTTGAAGGGTTGTCAAGGTTAGGGACCTACTATTGAGGCGTCGGCGCGGGACAAAAGGCAGGACGACCCCCAGGAAGAAGAAGGCACGACTGGCAAATCCGTTTCGCTTGTGATGGTCAACAACATCACGAGGCGGAGGTCCCCACTGCAAGAAGAACAGTGAGAGGGTTCGAATGTGTTACAGCATGCCTTACAAACTGCTACTATTGGAACACAGCACCGATGATATACAGTATAACACACAAATGGAGCATCAACATGGACAAGGAAGGGGCGCTAGCAGGGACTGCAAGCTATCATCGCAGCTGCTGAGCAGGGAGCCCCGAGTTGCCTGCAGTATTTACTAGAGGGTACTGTGGCACTGCCACTATGAGTTCAGCCACTACGAGAATGATGGGTATATAGTACATGGATTTGCCTAGTCTTCGTGCTTGCGGCTTCGAACGCAGTTGAGGCATTGTTTGTTGCCGCGTTTTGGCTTTTTTGGGGGAGGATAAAAGAACGGCTCGTTGTGAACCGCGTGAGCTGATTTGGAAAGGCGAGCCTAACAAAGTCAAGGCGGGGAAGTGGGACCGCTGAACTTTTGCTTAACTTTATCTTGCGACAAAGCGGCTGCAGGCCACATGGAGCCCAGTGAACGAAACTTAAGCAAATCCATGTACTATCCAACATTCCCATGCTGTCTAAAGCGTCATGCGTTGTAGACACTAGCGCTAGATTTCTCTCTAGTGTGCTATCATGAAACTATGGCAGGAAGGGTTCGAAACTTACGCTTCAAGCTGACTTTGTTCACAAAGGCTCCTGGCAAGACATTCGTGAACTTTTATTCGAGAACGGCTGCTTTGTATGTGCAAAGCTGCAGTCCTCAGAACACATGAGTATTTGGATCCGCGAAAGCTAATACTCCATGATGAGGCCCTAGTCCTTAAGAAGTTGCATAGACGACGACTTGAACCCGCGGTTAACATGTAATCTCGAGTCCTTATTGTTATATTGGCTGCACATGCGACATTCAGGTGCCGAGCACTGAGCATTGGCTTCAAATACAACCAGCGACTACCATATTTTGATAGGGACAGGGTGCAAACACGGCCTGGTTCTGTGCTTCGTGCCTCACTGAGATGGTGAAAGCCTAAAGGAACACCAAAAGAGCTGTTGCAGGTGCGTAAGAAATTAACACGTCGCAATACCAAAAGCAGCACTCTTGCCGCCAGAAGACGTCTGGTAAGCGAGAAGGTTCGCAGAAAGAAAACAGAAGCGACGACGCCACCTCGAGGTCCCCACACCAACTCGCCATGACGTTAGTTTTGGACGGCGTCTCCTCCTTTATAAGTAAAAATAAATAACGCTGACCTCTAAACGAGCGAAACACTAAGCACGGCATATGTAGGGAAGTGTAATTGGACCAATGTTGCCTAAAACGAAAAAAAGAAAAGAAAACATTAAGTTTCGTGACGTCACAATGCCCTTCCTGCGCGGAGATTTCGACTCTAAATTCGAAAATGAAAGTCTAACCTTCATTTTCCCCCTATAAACTTACGATTTCGCAGTTAGCACCTCAGAGAATAACTTATCAGTCTAAATTAATTTTCTAGTTACTGGATGCTCCGGAACCGATTTTCAAACTGCTTTGGCGTTTGTGTGTGCCTGTGAAGCAGCAACCGTCCGCTTTGGCGTCTTGCATCCCTTGAATTGCCTTGTAAAGGCAAGCCCAATATATTAATCAACGAACAAGCTACCTTGAATGTGTTTTTTACTCAAACACACTATGTGGTCAAGTGGAGAACAGCTACTCCATAAAAGGCCCATTTCCATCCATTAAGCTTGCTATCGACGCTGGAAATTTGTGGGCATCTATCTTAGTGCTTCGAGCCAACTGACACACACACTGATTACCCACTGAACAATAATTCTCAGCTTATCTGCTTTTTTTTTTAGCTCGAAACATTCCTGTATTCCTCGGTTCAGTCAGTTCCTTTAATAAATAGCATTCCTTTCTTCCAGACTATTTGTTTATTTCTTAAAAGTTTTCACTCACATTTCTCTGACATGACTAAGACGTTCGTGTTCTCGGGCGCATTCCTTGAGTTAACCTTGCGTTTCGACGCACTGCCGATGTGGATCTCGGAAGCCACGTAGAAGAAAACGCGTGGTTGAGATCTGCTCCACCAGGTGGCGCAACGATCCCAGCTGCTGTCGCGAAAACCGTCTGCTCTTTCAATAACCCCATTCAACTAATTTTCATCAATTATCTCGACAGTTAATTGGAACTTATCTCAGGCACTCTCATGCCCAGATATCGTACGTGTTCAATACAACTCTCGTGCCAGTTTAATTTTTTAAAACACGTTTCCTGGATATTCCGAAAGCCGGAAGCGAATGCTCGACCGGAAGTGCTTGGAATAGAAACAAGAGTGTCCCTCATTGCTCGTGCCACACACACAAAAAAGATAACACCAGCAGCAAGAACGTATTCACGATTCCTCTTTATCTGGCGATAAACGTAAACGGGCACTAGACCACAGATCAGCGTGAAAGCGAAGGAACAGTAGTAATTTCGTATCGTTTACCCGGTAATGCTGTTAAGGCCTTCCAAGAGCCCTTGGTAAGGCCGTGGTCTTGCGGCCAGACTGACTGTTCTAAAAGCGAAGAAGTTGGCGACGTCGCTTCTCTGAACACCAAGCCCCGTGATGACTTCGGTAAACGCCTGCGAAGCGTAACCGATCATTCAGAAGCGTCATGTCATCACAAAATAAAATCCGCTTCAAGTTGTCGATGGAACTGCCTACAGCTCAAATATTTCTATGCTAACTAAATCAGAGAACTGTTCGTGCGTCACGTAAAGCAGTCGCAGCTACACAGAAATAAATGCATAAAGTGAATGAGTTTTCTTGTCGGTGGTGGTGTTTAAAACAAGGCCACCACGCTCAGAAGGCGACTACACTGGACGTGACAGTATAACTCCGTCGAACGGCTTTCTATAGGCTGTGCTTTGCTGCTAAAAAAATTGCTCTTTGGTGCGATAACCTACTTGGGCTACGCTATCTATCTATCTATCTATCTATCTATCTATCTATCTATCTATCTATCTATCTATCTATCTATCTATCTATCTATCTATCTATCTATCTATCTATCTATCTATCTATCTATCTATCTATCTATCTATCTATCTATCTATCTATCTATCTATCTATCTATCTATCTATCTATCTATCTATCTATCTATCTATCTATCTATCTATCTATCTATCTATCTATCTATCTATCTATCTATCTATCTGCCTGCCTGCCTGCCTGCCTGCCTGCCTGCCTGCCTGCCTGCCTGCCTGCCTGCCTGCCTGCCTGCCTGCCTGCCTGCCTGCCTGCCTGCCTGCCTGCCGAGGCGTCGCACAAATTTAGTTTTCATGGAGTCACATCCGGAACAACAAAGCCGTGAACATCGCTCGCACGCCTCATTAGAAAGAAATGTTAAAACAGCTAAGTCTCCCAGCCGCAACTCACCTCGTAGAAACTCTTGAGGCCCTCAGCATTCATCCTCAGTTTGTCGCGGCTAAGCGTCGCCGCGTCGAGCCAACGCACATTGCTAAAGAGACCAAAGCCGTACAGCGGTACTGTGCGCCGTATTTCTCGTGCATTCCTGGAGAGAATCGGCTTGTAGACTCTAGTCCTCGAAGGGAAAATCTGACCGTTGTTTAGGTCAACGCTGAACACGTACTTTGACATTACGCCATGGTCTGGCAGGAATGAGTACCCATCCTCTGAAAAGAAAAATTGGGGGACCCTTAAGCTTCGCCTTTTACAGTTGAACGCGATAGCAAAATCCGGCCCCTAGTGCGCACTTCACCACTAAGTGCAGACTTATTAACGTGTGTTGTTACACACACACGCACACAGACACACACACACGCGCGCGCGATGTATCTATAGTAATGGTACAGGTTTTCGATCTAAAGCAATTCCCTGTGCTAGAGTCGAGACATGTTTCTCACAATGCCTCACAGATGGCAGCACATTATTCTCATTTGCTTGATATGTTTTCCGGTAGATAGATATAGTTGGGTATTTTTTGAGCTGTTTGTAAGTTCGTGTGTGTTTTTAGCGGCAATGGGTGCACTATTCAGGCTTTTTTGGAAGTATGGCGTCGCGCAAAAAACGTAGTTTTATGGCCTTGCCAATGCGCTACAAATCGCCGAATGGGCTCATTTTCGTCGTAACACCTGCCGAACAAAATGCGTTAAGGAGATTCCTTCCACTACATGACATTTATGTAGCGTTTTTTTTTCAAAGCAGTTGCAAGTAACATCGTGGCTTTGTGGTAGGACACCTGCTTGCCACGCAAATGGCCCGGGTTCAATCCTCAATGGGACCGAAGATGTTTATTTTATTTGCATATTTCTCTATTTTTCGGTCACGGACGATTTTTCGCTCACAAGCGACGCCGACACCAAAAGCGGAATTTCTGCGAAACGCGCTCTCTAACGCTATCGCGTTAAAGAAAATTACACCATCTCCCGCTAAAGGGGACCATGAGGCGATGCGAAGCCGGAGCACTTGCACGATCGCGTTCCGTTGGCGTTCGTTGGGCATGGTACCGACCTCGGGCATGTTACCAACCTCGCGTCGTGGAACGCGAAGAGGAACACTACGCGCGTCGTGTCTTCTCTCTAGCCTGACCGTTAATTTTCACAGGGTGAGCGGGGAACGCGGTCGACAGGCGCACGAGAGAGAGGCAGCGTAGGAGAGGAGAGAGAGGGGAGGGGACGCGCATGCGCTGGCGCTCATCGCGGCGCTGCGCAGGAGAGAATTTCGGCATGTCGAGCCCGCATTTCATGGAGTCAACCGAGGTAAGCGCTGGACTGAACGCGCGCAGCGCTCTACCACTTGAAGGACAGGAGACTAGAGGAGGAAAGTAGCGCATGCGCCGCGAGAGCATCAGCGAGAACGCAGGAGAAGCGCAAGCAGGTGCTGGTAGAGAAGTGGAGAGAGTAACGCGCAGCTGTTGGAGAGAGGGAAGGAGGAGAGTTGCGCATGCGTAGTGTGAGTGCGGACTACCAGGCCGCGGGACATACCCCCGAGCAAGAGATGCTTCGCATCTAAAAAGCGGGGCGTAATGTGAGGAGTGTTGGACAGATCTCCCACGGATTTTTCCCCGCGCTTAAGGAGCTGATAAGGGTGTCCTGCAATACTAGACAAAGAGCTTCGGCCAACGCGTTTAACAACCTTTCTTTAGCGTGGTCGCCTTGGTACAAAAGGCGCTCAGGCACACAGGGATGAAAAGAACGAGGACACTAGTACTACAAGACCTGCGCGTGCACAGAGAAAGGTCCAAGACTATCGAGATGTGTACATAAATGGTTTATTGAGGCGGAAGTCTTAGATGCCTAATTAAACGCGAAAATTGACCATCGGCGGCCTCAGCACGAGTGGTGCGAAAAATCATGTGATGGCGTCACCTATGACATCATTTTGACGTAACAGGCCCGCAAATTTTGTGACGTCATCATTAAGTCACTATGACGTCATATAACGTCACATCCCACGATGGCGTAATCAAATGACATCACTTGCCCAAAGGTGGGCCTATCACGGAGGCACTGCAAAACAGCGTGAGGCGCACAAAGCTTCCTATTACTGTGATTGTTGACAACCACGTTGGGCAGGGAAAGCTCTCGGGGTGGGGGGATCAATACAATTTACTGAGAAGGAACAGAAGAAGATGGTTTTATCCTTCTAGTCGCCTTAGGCAAATGCACAAAGGACCGTGTGACATTTTTAACAGTGAAGTTGTTTAAGCTATCGGGAACTTGTGCTCCGTCGTGCAAAGCTCCACAGTTGTGTATGCGCCACAGGAATTGGGCAAGCCCAACTACCGAGTACAGCGGATGCGAGCGTTAAACGAAAACTGTGCTCGGAGAAGTGGAGCACGTGAAACACGTGAAAGAGAGAAAGAAAGAAAGTGATAGAAAAAGAGAAAGAGAATACAGAGAAGTAAAGAGAATAAGGACATAAAAAGATAGAAAGACAGAAAGAAAGAGATAAAAAGAAGACACAAAAAAGCAGAAAAGAAAATCAAAGAGCAAGACAGAAAGAGAAAGAAAGAGAGAAATGAAGAGAAACAAAGAAAGAAAGAGAAAGAACCCGAGCGAGAGAGGAAGAAAGGGATAATTTCTTGATGTAGCAATTATTATATGGACATTTTAGACATTTTCGTCGCCGTGAGCTTTCATATCAAGTCCAAGGGTGATAATATCGCCCCGCGCGTGGTAAGTTTCATGTGCGAGTGAAAGCGTGCGGAGGGTTGGGGGGGGGAGGGGTGCTACAACCTGCTCTCTAATTAACCACGGCAGGCGCCATTGTGCGTGAACCTGTCAGTCTACAGGTGTCCCCATGGGTCGTCGCTCGGACAGAGGCACGGAGTGCAGCATTTTCCTGGAGGGGGCTTTTGACAATGCGAGCCGGGAAGGCCGCCGTGGACGGGTTCCCAGCAAACGACGGGGAATTTACGGACACCCCTTTCTTGGTGCGGTGTTTACAGCATGGGATGGCACCTCTGGAGAGGTTCTCATCAAACCACTGCATTCTTTTACTCGAACGTAGACATAGAAGTTTGAAGGTAAAACTGTTAAGCGCTAATAAACGAGACAGGGACACAGGAAGAATGATGAAGACGATAGCCTTCCTTGGGGAACCTAAACGCAGATATTTTGGTCTGTCTGTCTGTCTGTCACCCGATTCAGCGACCCGGCCAAAGTTGAACCACTTGCTTACTGCCCACCCATCTTGAACTGCTACGGCTCTTCTTACTTGTGAACGTTGTCCATCAAAAAGTAAATATTACGCATATCTGAGGCGCAACATCACTAGGTAAGCATTAGGTGGTGTGTTCCTTTAATTGAAAATACATAGATACGTAATTCTAAAGACCCTATAGTTTCTTAAGCTGCGCTGAAAATGCGGCTGCGCTGAAAATGCCTATGTGCGCCGACGTACGCCCTCTGCCACGGAGGAAGGAAACCCTCTGCACAGGCTCATGTTTCCCGACGTATTGCCAGATGGCGTACATATATCACGCAGCGCCTGCTCTATCGTCTTTATACGGCATTTGCAGCGGAGCACGCAGATACGCGGCCAATTTTTGCGCTTACGAGTTTTACCTTAACGTATGAACCAACTCGCCTACTTACAAGTTTTATTGAACCATAAAAGTTTGCACGCGCCCGAGTAAGCTGTCTCCATGTCCTCCAATGTCTACACCTTTCTTTTCGGAGTCTTTCTCATCCGACCAGTGGCGCCCGGTTGGATCAGAAAAGAGTTAGCTGCTAGCCCTACTTCGTATATCATTGAATGTCTTGCTATCGTATTCACTGCCTCGCCCTTGCGGTGAAACTACGACTATTTGAAAACAATACATTTTGACTGCTGCGGGGGCTGCCGGTCATTTTTCTTCACCCAGTGCCGCAATGACCGCACCTACACGAATTTATTGAAGGCTTTGCCAATTTGCCCATAAATTCTCCGTTATCATTTCTTGCATGTAAGCAAACCTTTTTTTTACCCTAATTTGGTTGTATGATGGCGACTACATGCCAATAATTTCTACCAGTGTGGCATCGTAGTAATTACGAGCACGTAAGAACAGAAAGTTGCGAGTGAAATGTCGCCAAAACACTAGATCATGTCTATTCTGTGTTACTTCAGAACCCTCACTTAGATTTAGGCGACGTGTTCACTAGTACAGGAGCCAAAAGGAAATTCAACCACTGCAAACGAACTGCTGCGAAGACTTAGTCGTAGTTGTATATATGCATAAGCTATCTTTACTTTTGACATGCTAGCAAACGACATTGCACATTCGCAAGGAACATACACGGTGGTCTAGTGGTTACGGTGCTCGACTGCTGACCCGAAGGTCACGGGATCGAACCCCGGCTGCGGCCGCCGCATTGTCGATGGACACGAAAATGCTTGAGGTCCGTGTACTTAGATTTAGGTGCACGTTAAAGAACCCCAGGTGGTCGAAATTTCCGGAGCACTCTACTACGGTGTCCCTCACAATCACATCGTGGTTTTGGCACGTGAAACCCCAACAATTATTATTATCGGAAGGTACATGCCTGTGTCGGATACAACTTTAGAAGTCTGCGGCATTTCCTCCTCAAAGGCGGATGTACACTAGCCTGCACCAATGGGCGTGCACTCCAGAATGACGTCATGAGCCGCACGGCCGGTGGCCGCGCCTTCGGAGAACATTGCCAAGTGCATGGGAGGGACTATTTCTTTATTCGCGGAGGCGGTCCGCCGCCGCGCTTTGGTAATCTAAGCGGGACCTCGCCGGGCTTCTTAAGTTGTACCCGACTATGAACTGAAATTGTGACGAGGTTTACCCCTCCACATTTCAGAACATCATCAACTGAAAGCGTATATCTCGAGTTCACAGCCAATCTGATATGTCGCTCTCGTATGTTTTTGGTGTATATCCATTTTGCGCGTTTCACTGCACAAGGAACGTTCCTTTTAAACATTCCCGCTCTATACATCATTCATGAATTCATTCTTCGATTATCAAATGATCGCTCGGTTGGCACACAATGGCTAGTGCTGGTTCACACGCATACGTTGCACACTGATCATTATCATCATAATCGTCCTCGTTATCAGAGCTAAAGAACTTCGCTAAGCTTCTTCTGAAGCTTAGCGAGGTTATGTTAAAATGAACATTCGAAGGCGAATTTTCGGGTAATTCCAAAGGGCACCCAGAGCTCGTTGAGAGACCGTTTACGCATCGCAGGCATCGTTGTCCGACGAACCACTTACTGTCGAACGTCCTGTCCGCGTTCGGTGGAATGTCGAGCACGATGTAGTCGCAAAACCCCGGAGGAGGTAGAGTACTGCCGCGGATTTTGGCCCTTTCCACAGCGTCCGCCACGCGGAGTGGAGACATCATTTGACACACCAGCGGAGGACGCACTGTCGAGAGACCGAGGATGCAGTTGCTGGCGTTGTCGATTAGATCGGAAGCACTTTACAGACATTCGATGTATCGCTGTAGGTATCGCCATATAGAGACGTGCGCAGGGTTCCTCTCAAGAGGGGGGGGGGGGGGGCGAAGGTTCATCGCGGCGCCCCCCTCCCTATTAAGTCAATATATGGGGCAGACTGCGCCCCCATCTTCTTAGGTGACTAGGGGGGCGGCCGCCCCCCTGATCACACCCCCCTCCCCGTGCGCACGCCTACACTCTAAGGCAAAATTACCCCGAACGAGGAGTAACGGAGCCCAATAGGCCCGCAGATAAACGGTTAGACCGTCGTAGGAGCAAGCGGAGAGGGATGCGTGCCGTGTGCAAACCAGTTAGTCTCCAAAGGGATGAACGGCGCGGGAGATGCAGGCCGTGTGCATGGATACGTTTCGTGTGCAAACCGTTGTCAAGGGTAAACCGTCGTCCTCCTCGCTCGGGTCAGTCTTCGAACTTGTGTTCGAGCTGGCGTGTTGCCGGTTGTGTCGCGCTCGGAGTTCGCCGATCTAGGAACTACGGCTCGCTGCCTTTGATACACACGTATGCGTGGATGAGTGTGTCGTGCTGCTTTTACGTTTCGCCACACCCACGAAGTCTGGAGCTGCTCTCGACACGTCGCGATGCCGCGCTGTATATCTCCGGCGTAGTCACGGCACTGCGTCGCCACCGGCTAGGAATGGCGGCCGAGAAGACAGTAGGCCTATCGGATCCATGACTTCAATCTGAATCGGGGCCCAAATCGGCGCTGGATTCTTTCACAAGTAAGTGATCGCTCTTTACTCTGCCGTGCCTATCGCGTGCGCGAAACTGATCGCTATTATCGGTAACGGACTCGATCGTGTTGTATATCGCGCGCACGAAATGTACCGCGAGGGCCGGCTTGGGCGTGATCTGGCCTGTGCTTTGTGACCGCCTGGATATTGGCCGCCGTTGTCGTCGCCTGTCCGGATGTTCGATTCGCCGTGGTGATGAGCAGCGAGCTCGCGATATTAACAATATTAGGAGGCCTCGCCGCTGTTTTGCGACTCGTCCAAAACGCTGTGCGGTAGCAACGAGCTCGATTGTATGCCGCGCGCTTGAAATGCACCGGCATGGGTTTGCGGGTGTTTCAGCTAGCCGACTTTAGCTGCGCTTCGGATTATTGGTCGCCATGACCTTCGGCTTCCTCGACGCTCGCTCGCAAGCACTTCGCCGCCGTTCGTGGCGTCGACCCGACTTTCGCTCGCTGTACTGCATGGTGCGCGCTCGAGGAATTTGGTGGAAATTGGACGCCGTTATCGTCGGCTTCCCTTCGCTCGCTCGCAAGCAGCCTGGCACCGTTCGGGGCGTCGGCTTCGCGTTCGCGCGCTGGTCTGCTCGAGTTTCGCTGGCTGCTGCGGCGGCTGACGTGCTGACGCCGCTCGCAAAAAACTCGCCGGCTCGTTGGGGCGAGGTGGTTGGCGGCGCCTCGGCGTGATGGCTGCGGCTGCCGCACTTGAAGTGTTTGTTGCGCTGTGTGACTTGAAATGCGTCTTTGATGATGTATGACATCAGGGCGAAATTATTTACATGCCATATTTTAGACGTGCGTTTTTATTTAAGCATTCGACACTATCAACCACCACATTCTTGTTATGCAGCTTGAAGCAATAGGCGTAACTGGTCCTGCACTATTATTATTAAAAAAACTACTTACTCAATAGAGGCCAAGATGTCAGTCTGTTAGGTAATAAAACTATACCTAAAGTAACAAATATAGGAGTACCGCAAGGTTCTATTCTCGGCCCACTTCTTTTCAGTATTTACATAAATGATTTGCCATCTTGCCTTACCAGTTCAGAATGCTTACTGTATGCAGACGACACAACAATTGTTAACACTGATAAATGCCTCCAATCTCTGACACAGAAACTAAATCATGACCTTTCAGGCTTGGCTGCTTGGTGTATCCATAATAAGTTACAAATAAATCCCACTAAAACGAAATTCGTTGTTTTCCACTCTCACCAACGTGAACATAATTATATCCCGCCAATATTTCTAAATCAATTCGCAATTGAAGCAGACGATGAGGCGACCTTCTTGGGAATTAAACTGGACCGTCATTTGAAATTTAATTCGTATGTTGCATACCTGCGAAAAAAATGGCTTACGGCATACGTGTTCTAATTAAATCCCGCGATATATTTTCCAAACCCACATTACTTTCATTGTACTAAGCTTTTATTCATTCTCATATTAATTACTGTATCACATCTTGGGGTAATACCTACAGCAGTCATCTCGTCTCCCTTCAAACTATGCAAAATCACTCTATTAGAATACTTACCCACAGTCATTATCGCAGTGATGCTAAAGCACTCCTGCATGCCAACAACATCCTAACAATCGAGAACACTTTCAAATATAATCTAGGAATACTAGTTTTCAAGCAAATGAAAAATCAGCTTCCTTTGTTTATAATCCCTCCATCAAGTCTGGAGAATACAAATTTGACAAGGTTTGCACAAAATCACAATTTTATCTTACCTATAGTTAATACCAACTATGGCAAACAAACAGCCCACTTCACTGGAATCTATCTCTGGAATACTATACCTTCAGGAATAAAAACCTCGGAATCAATCGGCATATTCAAAAAAGATATGAAAACTTTCCTCTCATCCATTCCTTAATCTGGATAGTTTTCGTCACTTCTATTACTCCCGCTCCCTTTCATGCCTTCTCACAACCTAATGTTAACGCAGCATCGCATCATCCTATATTGCCGATATCAGATGTGTCTGTTTAGCTTTCTTTATCGTACTTTATTTTTTACTATCTTTCACCATGGTAATTATCTGAAAACTGTTTAGGATAGTTGAATTACCTCTATTTTTTATGTTGTCTAATTTCAGTTTTTGTTGCTGCTTTCTGCTAATGATTTTCTTAAGTAGAACTCCTTTTTTTCTTTTTTACCTGCGATGTATTTTATTACCTGTTTTCTGTACCACTGTTTGCTGCATCAATTAATTTTTTCTGTATTCACTACTGTAGGAGGTCCCGATTCAGTCTCTGACTATGGGACCTCCTTCTGTACACACAAATTTTGTAATTGATTCGATGACTAAATAAAACGATTTCTGATTCTGATTTCACCTTGCACGTATTTGCCATGTACGTGCGTCTTCATCCCTTTTGTGACGTGTCGCAGAATATTTGCAATATTTTTGTGCTTCGCAGGGGTGAAATTATTTGCGTGCCATGTTTTAGACGTGTTTTAGTTCACCTTGCACGTATTTGCACAGTGCGTGCGTCTTCACCCTCGCTGTCACGTGACTTAATATTTGCAATATTTTTGTGCTTTGCAGGATGCAGCCGTTGCCCACAACGAGCACAATGCTGTGTGCCCTGGCGCGTACAACGCCTGCCATCTATCGCTTCCGTTGGAGCAGCTTCACAGAAAGGACTGTACGAGATATGACAACGCGGCTGAACCTGTATTGGACATATTGTAGTGAATTCAATGAAAGAAAGCAGAAACTTCATACGTATAGAAAAAATAAAACGTTTCATTGTCTTACTTTTGTCTTTCGTTGTCGCATTGAATGCGAAAGCAGTGACGCACGCATGACTAAATATTCTTTTGCGTGTTGTTTCCGCGGCATTTGTTGCTCACCGCGGAAAGAAACACGCGAAAAAAGCATAAGACTTGCGGAGAGTAACTGTAGAAAATCATCCCCGGGATAAAAAGTTCATCCCAATGGAGCGTTTGAGTGGACCGACCGTTGGTCCGGCGACGTGCAACTGCGAGGACTAACGGTTGCCCGGTAAGGTGTAAATGTAGGGACCAAATGTTAGTCCATTGAGGTGATCTGTGAGGACTAACAGTTGCCCGGTAAGGTGTAAATGTGAGGACTAAATGTTAGTCCATTGTGGGGACTAACTGTTAGACCCCGTGCCGTTAGTCCTTAAAGGGATTAATGGTTGTGGCAGCCCCATTAGTCCCCAAAAGGACGAACCACACACCCTTTTAACACCCTTTTGCCTTAGAGTGTATGGATATAGCCGACTACACCCCAATACCCAGATATATCCCAATGACCCATAGGGACATCACGTGGCTTGACGCCAACGACTAAACCTTGTGAAATATCACGTCGAGGATGATAACGCGCCTTGGCCAAGCATAGGCCTATACTTATCTTTGACCAGCCTGTCTAAAACACCTGATTCCTCTTCACGCAACTTCTGTATAGCGCACTGTGTTTCCTTACGTTGGCTACCACCTTTACTTTGGATTTCCATGTAATAGAAGGACCAACACACTCGACTAAGAAAAAGAAGGCTTTCGGCTTCCAGCCGTCTTAGAAAAATGCGTAAGGGACCATGTGACTTTTTTGTCACACCTCCAGACGAAATCAAATGTAGCTTCAGAGAACGCTTACTGTTCGGAGGAGCAGACGTCGTTGTTGGGGTTGTGATCGGAGTCGTGGTCGTGGTCGGAGTCGTAGTCGGAGTCGTAGTCGGAGTCGTAGTCGTAGTCGTAGATGGAGTCGTAGTAGTGGTCGTTGAAGGGGTCGTTGCCGGAGTCGGGACAGTGCTCGCTGTTCTCGGCGTTCTTGTCCGGGTAAGTCTCGTGCCCCTAGTGGTCGTTGTTGCCGCGCCTCTCGTCGTCATCGGTGCCGGAGTCGGCAGTGGGGCCACAGGCGCTCGCGGCGTTGGATCTGATTTTGGCGAAAGCGCGCAAAACAATTCGGGACCCCTAGCGTCACAACAATAATCTGCACGTTATCTTACGGATAACATGGGCGACAGCTTTTCCACCAACCACCTCTTAGGCGTGGTGTTTTCCCCACACATCGACCAAAGGCTGTAACGTGTTCTAAGCCGTCATCTGCGGCCACAGCGTACAGCAAGTCCGCTTCGGTGAAACTAAATTAGATCTTTCTCTGTTGTTAATGCGAAGCGAATAGGACATAGAATATACCGCATTTGTTGTTTCGGATGTTAGCTTAATCATATAAAAAGTATGCGTTAATTATCAACGAGCCCGTAACTTACGCGAGCATGACTGTCGCTTCAGAAACGTTGATTGAAATGCGCTGCACGTACGCATTAACTCACAGGGTGCATACGTATGACTCACGGATCGAAAAGCGGAATTTGAGGGCTTGGAAAATGCCCGTACGTTTGATTCCAGCGTCTACAGTTCTTGTGATATCGGCTTTATTTTTACTCGAACACGTATACATCAGAGCCAGCATTGCCTTTAGCGGCCATACTTGCAGCTACATCGGCTACATGACGCGTTTATCACGGGCAGTTGCTCATAGCTGTGGCTATACAATGATGTCGCGTTTCAATCCGTGGGTACTGTACTGCGCATCCAGAAGATAAAAAGTTCGAAACCGCGAATTCATTGTCGGATCCGGACACAGCTGTTACGCCTCAGTCTAGCCTATTCGTGGAGTATCGATGTCCCAAGTTTAAGATGGGGAAAAAAAAGGTGGACAAAAAACGTACGCGTCGGTAAACACTGAAAGATTTAATGCACCTCTGCAACGGAAAACAATATTACATTTCGTGTACTTACGCGTGCTCTTAGGCTCCACTGCCGAAAGAGGACAATGAAGATTTTAATTCCCGGACAAGTTAAATCAGCTTCATTTAAAACTTCAGGCTAATATAGCGAACGCCTAATGTAGATATCGTTACCTATTCTTATTGTCGCGATTGGCAGGTATAATATCGCATTTTATTTGTATGATATAGGCAAACTTGAGCCAGGCAACGCGAATGCAACATTGGTTCACATAGAAGACACGTTTCCGTTCATGCCAAACATGTTGGCACGCTGCGAAACGTGCATTATGACGCACAAAGGTTTCATAATACGCGGTGGATTGCGAAAAGATGCGAGTGGACAAAACCCAAAGGAACACTCACCAAAGCAAGAGATTGAGCTTGAAAAACAGCTGTTTCTCAATACGTAATACAAATACTCACCAATGCACGATGTATACTGTACTAAATTCCTACTTGTGGGCGACGAACCATGGGGCGGAAAAATGGTGTTTGCGGTCCTCGCGAAAAGCGCCGCACAGAACAGGTTGCCACGTCGTCATCGTTTCAGCCTACATCAACGCGCTTTGAAATGTACAGCATCGTGAAATTCACTTCCTTTCGTTTGTACAACGATTCTGGGGATGAACTGCAGACGTTAGGTCTTAGGTGCACGTAGATGGCAAGTGAAAGTCATGAACGAGTCAAAAGTATAAAAAAAAACTGGGCGTTAGTGTATAACGTTGAATGAACGCATTACTGCTGAAAATCCAAACGAGCTGATGAGTGTCACATTTCAGACACCAATAGCAGTACTTCATAGCTTTTCTGTTAACAACATAGAAGAGACAAAGTTAATTCGGCAATACGCAAACGTAACTTTAGATGACTGCGAAGAATTACACCGTTGCTAGGTGTTCTGCCCTTATAAAAGGTGACACTTGAACCTCCAACGAAATTTTGAAATCACTCTAACGTGTCCTGTTGTGAAGAAACATAACAGTCATCAAAATAGGCCTCAAGTTGCAGGGAGCTAAATGCTGCGTCACCTCTCGGTGTGTACGAGGTATTAAGATGCGGGGGAGAACCTTAGTCACTGAATGCAATGTTCACAAATAATTGATGGTGGCTACCGTATAATACTCGCACATATGGCATGAACAGCGTCACCTTAATGCATGCTCAAGGGTGCTCGTTATTTTTCTCAATTATGACAGATCATACCCATAAACGTGACTCGTCACCCCTTTCTTACAACTCTTCCTGGTTATCAGTCACACTGCAGTCGCCACAATCGCTTACGTTACGGTTGCTGCACCGATAACGTGCCCCTCAGTATCATTGCAGGCTTGGTGTGAACCTGCACAAAAAGCGTACATGGGAAATTTATGCAAACCATTCGTAACTTCTTAAAGACCAACAGCTCAATTGGAACTAGTTAAGAACCTCCTGAATATCAATAGCTGTACGCAAAGATCTATATATTGAATAGTAGTGGGGCGTTAAGAGGGCCCCGCAACACTTTTCCAAGTAATCGTGCGGCTTCAAACGCGCGGCTTACTTTCAGTACGAGCGCGAGCGCGGGCATGTGGCGGCATGCCGCGGCGGCCACAGTAACTATGCAGCTCACGATTCAGAAATGACCCAATGGCCATAGACTTTGGGTTTATGGCGCAGACATTTCGGGTCTATGGCATCATTTGTCGAGAGATGAGGGAACGATTCCTAGCTGACTTTGAGAGTTATTTGTAAATTTCAGGCCGCGTGCTGCGCTATAAATTCGGGCTCGAGTGTTCTCGGGAGCCTCGACTACCGATCGGCAGCAGTTTCTCACCATGCTTATTAAGTGTTGCCGGACCCCTTTAAGAGTAAGGATCAGATTCGCCCAACAGGGCTTCACAATGCCGCGTTGGCACATCACAGTGTAACGATTAGTTTCAGCTTAACGACTGACCAACAATATGCGTGCGATTACAGGTCGTCCGCATGGACTGGCGTAATTATTTAACTATACCATAACGAGTGAGTGATGATTATGGCTGGGGTTTACGGGCCGAGGCCACGATGTGATTAAGACAGACGCCGAAGTGGAGGGCCCCGGAAATTTTGACCCCCTGGGGTTCTTTAACGTGCCCCTAAATCTAAGTGCACAGGCTTCTGGCATTTTCGCCTCCATCGCAAATGTGGTCGCCGCGACCGTGATCAAACCCGCCGCAGCCTGGAACCGTAACCACTGTACCACCGCGGCGGCCTACCGAGGCAGTGCGTACGCCATGTTTCCTTCGCATCGCGGTATTCTTACCTGCGCTTTGTAGTTTTCTATACTAGAACCGGCAGTTCAGTGGTTCCATGATCAAGAAAACTGGCTGCTCCTCCTCTACTACGTAGGTGAGTGGCATGGACGTCTCACACCTCGTAGGAACGAGCAGGGACCAGCGAAGTGTGTTCTGCGTGCGTAATCCCCATATAGTAACGCATCCGCAACGACTCCTCTCGCGGTGAGTCAAGGTGCTAAGATGGCCACATGGTTGGCTATGGGCGGACAGGGCCAAGGTTGTGCCGATGAGTCTCTGGATGAATAGTTGCTCCTGCACAGGTAACGTGAACGTCGCTTAAGAAACTTGTACCAAGTGGAATCGAACAAGGCACTAACTAGAAGCGCCTGCCGTACTAAGATATTCCTTTCGATAAGGCCGCAGCTGCTCACCTCAGCCGTTGGCACAAGCCCGGGCCAAGAATGGTTTGGTTTGCCTTTGTGACTCATACCCACTTTAACTGACGGGCGATGAAGTGGTACCTAGTAAAAGAAACCTAATAAAAGAACTAAGAGGTAAAAAACAAAAAGACAGAGACCTGACTGAAACTGGCAAAATAACCATTAGTGCAGAAATGACTAACGCTGTCAACTTACTTTAGGAAGAAGAAAGCTGATAAAAGCAAACAAAAAAAGAAGAAACAAGCTAAAATCGCTCACCTAATGTTTTTTTCCCCATTCACAAATCCTACTGCCGCACGATTCGTGGCCGATCCCCCGTGGTGGGTTGTGTCCTCTGGGAACAACCAACCAACCAACCTTGGGCTGTCAGTGAGACCCAATGCTACGCGTCGCTGTCATCGTCGCAAAAAATGAGAAAAAAAATGTCAGAGCTCTTCCAACACTGTGACGATGGAGGCCAGCGGTTGCGGCTGCACGTCCTGCGTCAGCGGCTTCACGTCGTCTTCGCGTCCATTCGGCCTTCTGTGCGCGCTGACGCTCCATCAATTCGCGCTCTTCTTCCTAGCGAGCAACACGCGTCCGTCCCGTCACGATGCCAAAGGGCCACTGCTGATAACAGCGCTAGCGCGATCTCTACGTCACGAGACAAAGAGGCACAAAGACTGGTGGCAAGTGCTGCAGCCGAGTGAAGACGCATCGGCGGTGGAGAGGTGGCGAGGGGCGCCGAAAATTGTTGGTCTACGCGTATTTTGTGCACGGACGCGAACCGCCAGAACCTAGCCATATTCATCTTCGCTGTAGAAGTTTCGTCTGCTGGAACTGCAATTTTTGTTGCATTCGGGCCACGAGAAATGGCGGTAAAGGTGCGATCGCCTTCGATATGAGTTACAAAGTGTCAGCCGCGACCGGTGCGGCCGCTCCCGAGAATGAAGTGCAGAGGCTGCTGACGCCGTCGCCATTCTGGCAATACTCATATCCCCCCTCCCCTTAGGCCCACAGAGCGGCTATCATTCCAAAACGAAAAAAAAAGACAGAAAAAGAAAGAGAGCAGTTACGAGGCTAACGCAGCGTTGCCCCTTGAAAAAGCATGCTGCACTATATAGGCCAGGACCGTCTGCTGTGCTTTGCAGGCCAGTGTTACAGTTAGATGTATTGATGAACCGGCGTATAACTCACCACTTTATTCTTGAGAGAGGTGCTGTGGCCACAGATTACACAAGGGGGCACAGAAAGGTGCGGTTCTGCAGTCACCCCCAGAGCGGTCGAGCGCGTGGCTGTGGACGCAGGAGCCGTCCGCAGCTGATGCCTGAAGGAATAAGAAAAATAAACAAAAAATGTAAAGATACATAGTTGCCTGTAACCTTACGTGCATGTCTCACACAAATTCGCTGCTCCATAATTCGACAAGTTAAAACACGCATACAACTGTGCTCGCATTCCACACTAGGAGTGTTGCGGGCCTTGTGAAAGCCCGGACAGGGACTCCAGTAGGTGATCCAGCGTTGCCCCAGCAACAGATGCAACGCTGAACCACCTACTGGGAACCTGTACGGGACTTCAGAAGGTCCTCACTCGCCACCTATGCGGCCTTCACCCCGGTCGACTAGCTCACTCAGCGCGCTCTACGCATGGTCGTCTTCATCGACCGCTCCTGGATTTTATCCAGGATGCCAAAACGTTCCTTTTAACTGCGGAACTGTTTAAGCCGGCCGTAAAAACTTTGGTGTCAGCAGAAAACCACATGTGGGTATGCGCCGCACGAATTGGGCAAGCCCCACTGTCGAGTACAGCAAGTGCGAGCGTCAAGCGAAAACTCCGCTCGGCGAAGAGGAGCACGTGAAACATGTGAAAGCGAGAGAGAGAGAGAGAGAGAGAGAAGGAAACAGATAGAGAGAGAAAGAGAAAGAAAGACATAGGAAGAAAGAAATATAAATTAAAAGGTACAGAAAACAGATACAAAAGACAGAGAGAAAGAGAAAGAACGAGAAGAAAGAAAGGAAGAAATCAGGAGAAAAAAGGAAGGCCACCCATCCCCGCTCTTCAGGCTTCACATCACTAGTGCGAAGCGGCCATTTTTAGATGCGAAGTATCTTAAGGCGGAGCTCAATCCGGTGGTGGTGGTGGTGGTGGTGGTGGTGTGCGGCGTGACCACCCTTACTGAGCATGCGCATACCCTCTCCACACACCTCCTCTCCACTAGCCCTCTCCCCTCCTCCTTTCCACTTTCCCTCTCCCCTTCCCCTCTCCACTTTCCCTCTCCCTTTCCTCTCACCCCCTTTCTACTCTTCCTCTGAAACGCGGGCTAGACATGCCGAAATTCTCTCCTGCGCAACGCCGCGATGAGCTCGAGCGCATGCGCGTCCCCTCCGCTTCTCTCTCCTCTCCTACGCTGCCCCCCTCTCGCCCGCCTGTCGACCGCGTTCCCCGCTCGCCCTGTGAGAATTAACGGCCAGGCTAGATGGAAGATACGACGCGCGTAGCGTCCCTCTTCGCGTTCCACGACGCGAGGTCGGTAGCATGCCCAACGATCGCCAACGGAACGCGATCGTGCAAGTGCTCCGGCTTCGCATCGCCTCATGGTCCCCTTTAGCGGGAGATGGTGTAATTTCTTATTTAACTTATACCGTAGGGCATACTGGCGCCAATAAAGAAAGAGCATCATAATCCGAGAACCATCTGTGAGCGCGCGCTGCGTGCCCATAGCAGAAGAAGACGAGTGGCTGCCGCGTGCATTGCAGGCGGCCGTTGCGATAGTTCTTATCTAATTTTTCTCCTTTTTTATTTTTTAGCCAGCGTCGTGTAAACCATTTACATTATAAAGTACAGTGTGGCCAATCCCCCTTGTGGGTATGTGCCAAGATCTAGGCGACAAGACAAGACAAGCGACCCGCAGTCGGTCATGGGCAAGGCGAAGAAGTCCAAGCATAAAGGAAAGGCCAAGAAAGGAAAGGCCGGGTCCAAAGGAAAGAAAGGCAGGCATGGCAGCAAGGGGAAGAAAGGAAGCAAGAAGTCTTCTCCGCATAGGAAGCCGCACTCGGGGTCTCGCAAGGGGTCGTCCTCCAGCCATCACACCAAAAGCTCCGAGCCGACGAGCACCTCGAAGAGCGCCGGTGGTTCGACACCCAGCCAAACAGAGGCAAGCGCGGCGCCCTCGGAGGGATACTTCAAGCCTTTACACCGGCAGCCATTACCGCAGCTCGTCTTGCCCGCGGACCTGGACTTAACGCTGCCGCGGCGGCCGTCGACTATCTACTTGTGGGACTGGTGAGTGCGCTGCCTCCGCGAGAGCACAGATGCCTATTCGAGAGGTGTATGCTCTATAACGCGGCTTATTCGCGCGGCGTGTGACGTGATCTCCGAGTTAAAAAACGAGAGAGTGGTTTCTTTCTCGCCTTCATTACACTTCCTAAACGTGCTACTTCCCACTCGCCACTTATTATAGCGATAGCAATTATATGAACACTCTCGGTAGGTTTCTGCCATCGCCGTCACCGTCGCCGTCATGTCCCGCATAAAGCTCAAATCGATAACATCACCCCGCGCATCGTATGTTCTATGCACGAGTAAAAGCATGCAAGTGCTAGGAACGAAACCTGTTGAAGCAGGAATGAAACGAGCCGGCCATATCCGTCACACGAAGGGTGCATGCAATAACATCGCCCGAGTGCGAGGCCTACAGTCGATGGCCCGTCAGGCAGGAAGAATACGCCCCGGCCATCTTTCGCCAGGTGAAGGAGCGTCGGTAGGAAGGGGGGTGGGGTTGTGTCGCTCGAGCAACAACTGAGAAATTTGTTCCTAATGGCGTGGTCGCGAGCGCTATCTCGACAGACATCGAGACGGCTCGCAAATTTGTGCTCTCAACGCTTCGCGTTTAGAGGGCTGACAGCACGAAAACCGCGTCGATCCCTGGAGCGGCCTATTCCCTTAAACCAGCGTTCGGTTGAGTTATACGTGATATCGGATCCGAAAGTGTTAGCTGCTAGCATTACTTCGTACAACATTCCAATTTGTTGCTATCGCATTCATTACTTCGCCCTTGCAGCGAAACTGAGGTTTTTTTTTCTTCATAAACTAGTGGACAATGTCAGTACGAAGCGAGCCTGTCAGGATTTCGCGTTTTTCGACTGCATGATGCCATCCCCGATTTCGCAGTCGAAGACGACTAAAACGAAGTGAAATCACTTAGTCAATCGCGCATGGTAGTCATGCGAGACAAGCCAGCGTGCGACCGTACGGCAAAGCAGGGTAAGAGACAATTCATAGGTGATATCCCTCGTATACATGAACCAGTCGAGAGCTTATTACCTCCTGACGTCACGTAAACAAGCTGCTGGCGTCACTAATTGGGTCTAAATGACGAGAAGCGCCAGCAGGGAATAACGTGCTAGTTCTTAGAATGATCAGAGGCTGTTTAGGGGCGCTTTAGTAATACGGGAAGATGGAGTGCTCCCAAACAGGGGCGTAGCCAAGGGGGGGAAGGTTCAGCCCCCCCCCCCCTGGCGATGCATGTTCTTCGGCAAAGGAAGGACGACCACCCTATTCCTGACGTTGCTTGGTATGTCGAGTTTGACACCGTGTTGAGCCTGATACCCAATTCCCAACTCCTCTAGCAGGTATCTGCCCGTCGTGCTCTTGGAAAGGCGTTCATACTGCGATATATGTTCTGTGCCTCTTTCAATTCTCCCAGCGTGTTTGTAAGCATTTCTCATTAAGCTTTCCATCAGCGCAGACGGAGAAATATATCAGTATGCACAGCACGCTCCGCCATAGAGTTTCCTGCAATATTTTCTAGAGCGTACTGTGGCGCTGCGATCGTTTAGCCACAACGGGAATGATGGGTAGTACATGGGTTTGCCTAGTCTTCATGCTTGCGGCTTCGAACGCACTTGTGGCTTTTGTTTATTGCTTTGTTTTGACTTTTGTTTCAGATAAAAGAACGGCTCGTTGTGAACCTCGTGAGCTGATTGGAATTGGTGAGCCTGAAAGGGTCAAGGCTGTGGAGCGGGACTACTGAACTTTTGCTGAACTTCGTCTTGCGAGAAAGTGGCTACAGGGCACACGGAGCCGAAAGAACTAATCTTAGGCAAATCCATGTGCAGCCAATCATTCCCATGCTGGCTGAAGCGCCATGCGTTGCATAGACACTAGCGTCAGATTTCCTTCCAGTGTATTATTCTGAAACTATGCAAGCGGCATCTGCGTCAGTTCAAAAACCTAATTCTTTTGCAGGGGCAACGTCTGGTTTTTCCCGATCGGCGTCCTCGCCCTGGCAATCGTCGTGCTCGGCATGACCGTCATGTCGCTCAGCATTCAGTACGCCGACTTCCAGGTACAGAACGAGACCGCCGCCTCGGGCAACGAGACGAACGCCACGCTGGCCGAGTCTACCACTGCGCTTTCTGAGACTACTTTCGAACGCCCGCGACAGTGGATGAATGTCACGAAACGCCACCTAATGGAGCAGACCCACCTGCCGGCTGCTCCTGCGTCGTCTTCGAGCGACGACTGGGCACGGCCGAGCGCCTTTGTTAAGTCGACGTCTCCGACTGAAGGCGCGCCTCTTGGAACGGAGACGCCGTCGGCGACGCCGTCGCAGGCCGGGGATGAAACGGAAAACGCGACGGCGAGCTCCGGGAAAGCCGCGACGTCTCCGACTTGGCTACACGCCCCGGTCGTGTACTCGTTGAACGCGAGCAACTTGAGCTTCCCGCTCGACGAGTCGACGGCGGTCGACAATGAAGACCTGATCCTGCACAACGCGTCCAGCGTCTGAAAGACTAAGAAAGCCTTCAACGTGACCCGTTTGGTGAACGATGGTTGGTTTTTGCCGTTTTTGTAAAAGCTAATAAAATCAAACGACGAATGGTTGTCTTTCGTACCAGGCGATTGTCATGCATGCTTTTAATGCCGTAGAGAATGGGGATGCTTCGGTAGAAGAAAGGCGTTGGCTCTGATAGTGACGGATAGGCAAGGGACGCGGCAATTATCCCTACCCAATTGTTGATGGTAAGTGTGAGTATTGCAACTCATTATCGACGCTACCTGAAACGCAACATACATGCTCCTATGTTACAGAGGCACCATTTCCATCAGTGTTGGCGGAGCTCGCAGCTATACGGGACGGCTTAACACTCATGATACCCAAGGTGGATTGCTTGTGACTCAATAGGCTGCTCGTCTATATGGACTCCACGCAGGCAGTTCGAGAGTTGCGAAAAGTGAGCAGCTCCCTCGATATAGCTTCCGATGTGCACCGACTAATTTACTCGTGCGCCTGCCCTGTCCGCGTGTTGTGGACCCGTCGGTCTACACTGGCTCAAATGGCCGCAGATGCCGCTTGCCATCCAGCGGAAGTTCAACACCCGCTGCCTCTACTTCGTTTGTCCCCAAAGGACAGCTTGCTCCTGCACAAAGAAACCCTCCGGCGCTCCACGCGTGCACTCATTCCTCCGCGTGGATCGGACCTTCCCGGCGGCTTAACTCGCCGAGAGGATGTTGCGCTCAGGAGGATTCGTGTGGGCGCCGCGTTGACTCCTGCCATCCGGGCTGCATGGACATCCGGTGCACAGCCTCCCCCAACGACATGCCCCTTCTGCGTTGCTCCAGCCACAGAAGCAACGATCGATCACCTACTTGGGACCTGTCCGGGCCTTCACAAGGCTCGCACCCGCCACCTACGAGGCCTTGACTACCGCCCCGGTCGACCACCCGACTTAACGCGCTGGACGCACGGGCCGTTGCATCGACCGCTCCTGGCCTTTATCAGCGAATCTGAACTCTTTCCTTTTATTTAACTTATGCCGTAGGGCATACTGGCGCCAATAAAAAAAAAACTCATTATCGACACTATGGGTCAATATCGACAGACTTAAACGTCTGTCATAAATGTCTGTTGTTGTCATTTACGTCTGCTGTAAGATGTTCTAAGCAACGTTCCCGTTACACTTGCAGTTGTTTAATTTCGACTATTTGCAGTTTGTATTACATTTACTTTATAGTTTTTCCACGTTTTTAACATTGTTACAATCGAGTAGTAAATATAACACATTTTCTGACAGGTACAGCGACATCTTGCAGTACTACAGGCTAGGCCGAAGAACTCGCTCGCCAGCTCACCCCAGCCTAACTAGGGAAGAGGCAGTAACCCTCAGGAAATTGCAAACAAACGTTCACGGTTTATTACTTCACCGTATCTCACCGACTAAGCACTCGTACATCTGCAAGTACTCTGACGTCCCGGACACTCCATGCCACATGGTTTGGGGGATGCATACAAAACCCTGGCACCGCTACACTAACTGAAAAGCAGTGGGAGGCCAAGCTATCGGACCCAGACCTCAAGAATCAGCGAAGCCTGGTTCAACGGGCACGAGAGATGGCGAAGGCCCTCGGCAACCTGGAATAAGGAGGCCGCTCACCTTGGGCGCACAGTGCGCTTGCTCAAAATAAACGTTTATTCTCTCTCTTTCTGACAGGAGGGACCCCTTCGGCCAGGTGCACTGGGACCTCCACCTGTATACTTCTGTCATCATGTATGTTTTACAGCGAAAGCTGTTATGAGGTCATTTCACCGGCCGTTTTTGGTGCCGTATAGTTGTCCGCCGCCGCCGCCGCCGCCGCCGGTGTCCGTAACCAGTATCGCTCGAAATAAGAAAAGAAACTAAATAAGAAAAAAATTCCAGGATGGAACGAGGTTCGAACCTGGGCCATCTGCGTGGGAGCCCAGTATTCAACCTCTGAGCCATGCCGGTGCCTGAAACTGCTTTGCAAAAAGGTCCTATACAGGCTTCATGTCGGGAAGGAACTACATTAGCATATGCAATATAGCGTGGTAAAAGAGTAGAATAAGCACCAAGCGTCGTACAACGCGAATTCTGTAACCAGGCGTCACACAATGCGAATTGCGCAACGAGTAGGTTGTTGAATGCTTCCAACCCATTACAAAGAGCTCTGCCATAATTCTTCATCGTCATTACGCACAGCATCAACAAAGTGCACATAATGCCTTACATGCGTTTAGCAGGTACCACGGCTGTCTGTAGAATGACGAAAAATGGCACAGTGCCTACTGCCCTACTTCTCGAAAATTACAATGATTTATAGCGTAGTGGGTTCCTCGCAAGTGCACTTCTGTTGGTTGCCAACGAAGCCCATAAGGCTCCCAGGATCCATTTCCTCAGGGTCTCAATAAAGTCAATTCTCTCTCTCTCTCCCGCTCTGCGTTTCTCCGGTTAAAGTGTGTTATAAAGCTTGGTGGGACAGTTAAATAACGACCGGGCGTCACACAATATGCACTACGTAACTAGTGGGTCATTTGAAGCTTCCAGCCCATTACAAAGGGCGCAACCATAATTATTCATCGTCATCAACCGCCGCATCAACAAACTGCACATAATCGCTTACATATGGTACCTCGCTTCTCCGCAGAACAACGAATAATGTCGTGCTGGGTGCTTCCCAACTTCCCAAAAATTACGCTTTGTGGCGTAGTGGGTACGTTGCTAATGTACCTGCATTAGTAGCCACAGGAGAGTTTATAACGGGCTCTAGAAATGCCGCTCTTCCAGCTTTCGCTGTGACTGTGCTGCGCTTTCCGCGCAGGCCTGGCGTTTTTTTTTATACGGAAATATATAAACTGAAACTGAAATGAACTGAAACTGACATGCGTGCAATTACGCCACCTTGTCCGTTGGCGACTCGTCACGTTCAATGCAGAAGCAAGTGAATGTGCGAGTGACAATTCTATTTCGCTTTATAGCTCCAAGGGGTTAACTTCTGAGCGGTTTTTTTTTGCATATTATTGAATTTTGCCCTTGTTTTGTGTGGGAGCGCGCGGCAAATTCTGTTGATATTGCACTGACACTTGCAAGCGTGATGGAGACGTTAAGGTGAATGGAAGTTAAGTGTCCTTGTATGGTTGTGCTTGCTTCATGCAGAAGAATATAGGCAAGTATAAGCTTCAGATGGCCCACAAAGATGTCCTTGTGTTCTTGCATGCGAGACATAAATCCCTTGTGTGAAATTTAGTAAAAATCCTTAAAGATGGAACGACGTTCCATTCAGACCACCATCATTTTATTATCGTAGTTTAATTAGGCAAACGTCGTCATTCTCTCAAAACTTATGATCTTGGCACATATTTTAACGTGATAATGCGGCCTAGGGATGACCATTTTGCCTTGGTCACTCCAAGATGGAGCGATGAAGATGGAGACAGAGAGACGAGGTGCTATTCAGTACACTGCCGAATTCTGACACCTTGTCAAATTCGCCATCTTGTCAACTCTGATTGGCCCATAGGGCTGCTGCGGCCTATTTGATTAGTTGAAAATGCCGCCATTAGAGAATTTGACAATATAACTAAATTCGACACTGTCAACAATAGAAACCCAGAATGCTGTTTGCGGCGATGACGACAGCCTTCTTGTTGTCCGAAATGCAAACATACATCTATCTCGTAAATAAACTTTCATTGAAGCCCATTGGTGTGCGCACAAGCGCAGGGTGGCAGGGGGTGGGGGACGGCCCCCTTTCTAATCATTCAACAGGGCGCCATATCCGCCCCATACTATTACTTAGTCTGACCTGTCTTGGCATTGTTTAAAGGGCAGTGTTATGGTCATGCAGATTTTTGATGCGAATGGCGGCCTCCTTCTCTATATATTGCATTCCAAAAGCTGTTTACTTCGCATCGTTACCCTCTTAAAGACGTGTACCAAAGGCAGGTCGTTGTAATAAGTATGTCATGGCTTTATTTTCATTTTCGCCTCAATAGTCAAGCGTCTTTTCTTTCAGACTCGACCAATATAGCGGAGGGGATGCTGCGTAACTTTGACCCCCCCCCCCCCCTTCCCCATAATGGAGACCCCTGCGCACGCCTATTTTGAAGATCAATGTAAGAAAAGTGCGCTGTGGTGCAACCTTCACCATGTGTGTGTTAGGCGGGACAACTTTTGTTAAGCCAGAAATAAAGAAAAAAAAAGCATGACGTCACATAGAGAAGCGGCAGTACCGTCATGAATTTATTCTCTTACTCACCAGTATTTATACTCGGACTTCAAAATTTTAAATTCACAGGTCGCAGGCAAGGCTTCCAACCTGGAGTGCAATCAGAGCAAAACAGGACAGTGAAGTTCCATGCGTAACTATCGATGAGGTTAGAAAGACTCTACGAGACACATTCCGCATTGTACGCAGGTAGAGTGATCAAATTCGTCATTTTATTTGCCTACAATAATTAGATCGGACGTGTTTCTGATTGCGAGTAAGTCACTAAAGTGTAAAGCAGTACGTTTGCCGCTAATTGTGTTGACGGCGTCCTTTTTTGTCAATTGTCAAAAAATAAAAACAACACAGATGAGACAAGAGTGAGATAATGAACATCATTTTCACTTTTATTCTCATCATCATGAGTCGACGAGCAAAACACCAAACTTTTTGTGACGTGGATATCCCTCACTGAACTGAGTAATGTCTGTTCTACACATTTCTGCATTGCAGGAGATAAAAGAAGACGGCATGCTATCGCTTTGCTTACGGGATTTCGCAGAGCCTGGGACGACACCGCATGAAGCCATCACCAGGCTGCGTTGGGATCAAGACGTCGTTCAGAGGCACACACGGCGCTTCTGACACTCGCACTGGTTGCTGATTTCATTCAATGTTCTGTAAATAAACAACAAACTATTACAGTTTCATTCGTCTTCCTTGGAATTTACTTAGGCAACAGAAGCAACATTGCGGTAATGGTACCACAGAACAATTAGCGATACCTCAAATGACAAACTAGTACATACGTGAAAACTTATAACCAAAGGCTCTCACTATGCAAGTATAGTTACGCACAACTGTTAAGAGTAGTGTGAAGGAGTCGAGGTAACAGTAGCACCGCATGTTGTAACTGTCGTAGGCTCCGTGAGGTAATAGAGACATATTTTCTGCTGCACCTATGGCAAAACTATGGAACTAGCTAGCAGGTTCCACTTGTTTATTTGTTACGTAATGAAAACAGTGTCACTAAAAACAGAAACTGCTTAGTAATGACAGGAACTTGTTTGTAAGCCGTATGCTGTGTACGTTACTTCTGTTGCGAAGCGTAAATTCATACGTGGTTGTTCCTTCCCCACTAGCAGCAACCGCACAGAAAGAATGAGTTGTTGGTTGGAAACCAAACTGCACACAGGGGGAGGCACAACAGAAATTAAATCTGCCATTAGCGTGATCAATATTTGGAAGTCTATTTACGTGTTCATTTCAACTGCGTCCTTAGATGCCTAGAACAGAATGCAGCTGGTAATCAAGGCTGCTAAGATGTGCGATTAGGAAGGGCCGAAGATCACACTCAACTAGTAAGAGGGAGGGGCAAGCGCAACCTTGCCCCCTTCCCAGGACTGACACTTCTGGCTCGTGCAAAACCTTGGGTGCATTCCACCGCACCACCTTGCGAACGCTTCACATAGCCTGCAATTTCTTTAGGCAATAAATGTGCCAGTGCACTTGCCTCGGGGTGAACGTAAAACCGCTAAAAATTATACAAACATGACAGAAAAAAATTAATAATTTCAAATTTTTGAGTACTTTTAAGGTGCAGCCTTTCAGTTCACTTGCTTCTGCTGGCTCCTCGCGTTTCGAAAACGTCCTCAATTGTACCTCTCCTATGGCATTACAAAAGCAAGACAAATTTATGTCGTTACATGTAAATAAGGCCCAATGAGCCACCTCACTGATTACCCACCTAAGTACTGTCCTAAAAACGTTTCTTTCACCCACTAAGGAAACAGAACGCTAGCACACGATTTCTATTTCCGGCTCTTCCCTTTTTCCATTTCAGAGATTGCGAGTGCAGCAAAACCTAAACATACTTTGTTCGGTGTATGTCTACAATGAAGATAAGAATAACACAAGGCACTTTCATGATGGTTTCAGCAATCCACGCCTTCGTTAGTGATATTTACAGTTCGGGAACTTCGAAGCGCGTTCATATAAATAGAGCATTTGCCAAGCTTTGCATTATAGGAATGCAGTATTTCGAATAAGCAATATCTGATGGTGCTGGGTTTCAATGCGTATATATCGAACCATTCAAAACGTTCACACGCCATACGACTTCGTATTTGCAAAGTAAAAAAAAAAAGAATTCCAGCTAGTTTTCTTGTAGTGAGCATTGTAGTGAGCAAGGCACTGAAGGGACTCAGACGCCTGCGTAGAAGAGCACATCTTTCTTTTGTCACATTGCCGGACAGCCAGCACTAGCTAAAACTAGGCAACATTTAGCCAAGACTAGACAACTTTAATCGAAAGTTATACCCAACATCAGGCTGCGCTAGCCATTTACTTGTTGTCATATGCAAGCAAGAACCCCAGACTTCACAAAAGCAATGTACCCTTTTTTTGTCAAAATTCATTACTGTTCCGTTGTATCTGTTGCCTCGACTGTACTTCTGTATAAAATTGGACGTTTACATGTTCCATTTTATATTACGGCAAGTTGCTTTTGTTAAAATTAACATAAATTCTTTCCATGAAAAATATTTTTGACGTTGACCAATAAACTGGGTCTGAAGCCCATTCTATCTTCTTTGGAGTGCTCAAAGTTTAAAGTGAGGCTCCAAAAACGTTGCAACCGAAATTTCCGCACTTCGTACAGTGCGCACAATCCCTGAGACTTCCCTGCTGTGAACCCGCGTAGCTTGTAGTGCCAGAAGCTAAACTAATGGCTCAAGTACGATTGCTAATGAGGCTGTGTAAGTATTTTAATGCACACTGCACCCTCCCGCATTAAATGTGGGCTCTTTTTTGCCTTTAATTTGGCATCATACACCGTGAAATGTCGGCTCAACTTGGTGCTTGGAAATGGTTCATAGTTATTATTCTTGAATATCTCTCATGTCACCTAAGAGGGAACAGAAATTTCTATAAATTACACCAATTAAAAGCTGTAAGTGTCACCTAAATTTGTGGAGTAGCATGACGCATAAGATGTTCGTTGTATCGTCTTGATGTATTCGTAGAACCGCTAATTTTTATTGCTTAAAATGCTGGGCGTGCGGCGGAGTGCGCTCCTGGGAGACCTGAGCCGGGCCGTTAATCTGCCGGACAATCAATAAAGCTTTTCCATCCATTAAAATGCTGGGCACATATGTGCCAAAGGCAAAGAAGAAATATTTGTTTGCCAACATTTTGGTCACCATGTTACGTAACTTCATCTGGTTCCATGCTTGATGCTGCGGGTAAGAGTGACTATATATACGTCTGTGGTATGTGCAGCAAACGAAAGGCAGATGTAATTGTTGAAAGTGAACAAACAGTGTTGTCGATGTTGGTGACTTCAAATGTATTCCCAGTTTTATGCAAAAGTGTGACTATCCGACAATGTCCAATGGCAGCACCACAGCGTCCCCACTTCTTGCCTTTTGAGGTTTTCGCAGCTCTCTCCCAACTGTCCTACGTTGGTACCGCACAGTGTTTTCTTCGTAATAGAATGCAGCAATAGATTACCTAAAGCAAGAATAATATGCCTTAATTTACTGTGAGAAGGGTAAGGTTGAGTCAAAGTAATGCAAAAGGGTAGGCGAAATTTTTGTTACAGTCTAACGTAACAGTAAGAGAATGTCAAGAATAACTGAGCAATGTAAACAAAGCAGGGGTGGAACGATTGCACCTCGTATTGTTGGCCTCGTGATAGATGTGTGATAAGCCCGAACAACTTATTGGACACCACAGCTGCAGCCACCTAATCGTAGTGTAAGTACCTACAACGACAGACATATATCATTATATCAGCATTTAGAACATTTTTAATGTTTCGTTAAAGGGCCCCTCACCACGCCACATAGCAAATTTTAGTTAGACGCTGGAAGTTGTTGTGTGCCGAATGAAGAGCAGTATGCCGCAATAATTTTTCAAATCGGTTTATTACGAGCTGAGAAAAACAATAATTTGTAGCGGCGCGAAACCATGATGCGAGGAGGCGAGTTTCAAACCCTTGCCACTCGCACCGTGTAGCCTTCGCAAGCCAAATCCCTTCCCTGCCCTCTTCACTTGACACATACGCATGAACACGTCATGCGCATGCATGGTCACGTGCACATGACGTGGCCGAGCACGCGAGCGGCGTTGCACGGCCGCTACCTTTTTTTTTTATGTAGCGGCCGCGGGCGTTTTGTCGGCGTTCTCTGTGGTGTACTGCCTGTTTCTGCGGGACGGGCATGAAAGTTGAGCCATTTGTACGGGCACGGGAGTGGCGGTATCATGAGCCAGTGCCGCATTACCGTTTACTTGGACGCTGTAGAATAAATGAGCATAATGAGTGCTCGAACGCGCCAGAACATTACTTTTGTTTCTAGGGCTGGCGTCTGCTCGATGCGCTAACCGCGGGGACACGAACGCATGGGAAAGGTAGGCACATTAGCCCCGCATCTCGCTGCAATTCAAGAAAAAAAATGAAAAAGACGCACACATTCCCTTTGTGTATCTCATTATTTCTCTCAAGTTTTATTAGTCTATTCAAGCAACAAATGACACAAACTACACATGTCGTGTCAAATAATTATCCCAGTGTCACGCGCAAATATTGGCAACGTCAGAGCACAGTCGTATACGTAGAGGAGCGACGTCACAGCACTACCATCTACGTAGGGCCATTTTCTCATGTACGTCATCCCCTCATTCTCTAACGCGCGCGCCCGCGAGAGGAAGGGCAAGCAGCATTCACCTTGAAATTTCACCCCTTTCCGCGGCGCGTAGCGTTGCAAACTTTTGCAGACGTGATCGTGAACGCCCAGTGTATGCATTGGGCTCGTTAGCTCAAAGGTGCCCTTTAAAGTGACATTTTGACATCAATATTCCAACACGTTATTCACATTGATAAACGACAGAAAGTACCACTCAGTCAGCATTAAAGTACTATAAAGTATGCTTAAAGTTGCAATCGTACATTTTATGTTCATCTTATACACCTGGTCGTTCGCTCTTGGACACTGTATAGTAAAAACGATATCCGTCTTTCAATATCAACGCCTTATGAGGCTTCCGATATATGGACAGCAATATGTGAACTATAAAACACTTTAGGTGAGCGTGGTCCACATTTGCCTTTGTTTATCTGATTGCACCTTTCTATGCTAGGAAAATATTGTAAGTTTCACAATTATTGAGTAGAGAGTGACCATGGGTGTATCTGAGTATGGCGCATCATGGACATTCATTGCACAGCACAAAGGTGATCGCCTCTTTGCTTGATGAATGAATGGATAAACTTTATTTTGGTCCCTCGGAACGCGCCCTAGCACGTTGCGGGTCGCTCCCACGTCGGAACAGCAAGACCAAGTTTCTCTGCTGCGTTCAGTAATGATATTGAAGTCCTTGCGTTTGAAGGCTTCAACCTGCCTCTTCACTCTGTGAGTTTTAAAAGGGAAGGCATTTGCACCCGCACCATTACATCGTTAGTTTGAAAGAAAATACTCATAGGTTGTAATGAGCCTCTCCAAATTACATCTTTTACGGACTCCATACCGAAGCATACCAGGTAAATACTATAGTTAAATCCCTTAAAACTAGACAGATGTCATATCGCTGATCCCTTTCACAGTCGTTCTATTGCGATATGTTTCCTGCTTTACCATGCATCTTTGTTATTGATGCAAAAACTGCAGCACTCTTATTTTTATTTGGTAGGTGAGTTATTTAAGTTCTCCAACATTCATTTGAGAGCTTTCAGTGCAGTTCACTGGAACTACCGATAGATAACAAAATGATCATTATTTCTGAGAACGCTTTCGAGAGATTGCCACTAATAAGAGGCGGAGTGAGTGCGCTACTCAACGAACTCAAATGAACGATTCTGCTTGTGTGAAGGCCAAGTATCTAAGAGCTCCCGTAATATGCAGAGAGAACTGCCCAGTCAAGGTGATATTCGCCAGATACAGACAAGTTGAAATATTTGATGTCTTTGTTTACTTGCAAATGTCGCGCCTTCTCGGCCATTTTGTTATTGCTTTCGGGCGCTATAGAATCTAATCCTTGCCCCATGACAAAAGCTGAAGCAGAATCGTTTGCCCAAGCGTTAGATGCCATCCGCAAACTTGAAGAATGCCAGGCTTCTTTGATGGCAGAGTTGAAAACTGCCAAGGAGAGGCAAGTCGAAGCTCACAACAAAATTAAACTTTTAAGCGACAAAGTTGGGTCCCTGGAAAGAGCCACAGCGTCAAGACACCCATCTGAAGTTGCGACAGATTCTGACGCTGTACGTGTTGTGTCTGAGCAGGTAGCGGCTATTAAGGCCCGCTGTAACGATTCCGAGAACAGAATGCGGCGTTCGAATCTGCTCTTCTTTGGTTTGGACGATGACACTAAAGTGGATTGGGCAAAGTCAGAGAAGAAAATAATAGACTTCTGCGCAGATAAGCTTGGTCTTAAAATGAATGAACAGCAATTTGAACGCGTACATCGGCTGGGAAAATATAGAGATGATATGCGAAGACCTATAATAGCCAAGTTGACCCTTTTTAAGGACAAAGAACGTATTCTGCCATGCGCGCACAAACTTAAAGGTACATCAACTTCCATTCGTGAAGATTTCTCGCCGGAAACTCGACATGCCAGACGAAAACTAATTGAATTTGCGAAAGCGCAAAACAAAGTGTTTAGGCTTTCAGTGGACAAACTGCGCATCGACTCGATAACTTATATTTATGATAGTATACTGGAAGCGCAGTTGTTCCGCTGAATAGATAGCTCCGGTTGGAAGCATGCGCACAGAGTCACATAGCACCAAAGCTATGCCCTATCTCACCATCATTGTCTCTATCGTTCGCTAACATACGAAGCATACCATCCAAACGAGATCTCATTTCTTCCTTTTTGGAAGATAGTATAGATCAGACATTATCGCATTTACGGAAACATGGCTGCACCCTGCAATAAAAGATGAAGAAGTTTTTTCCTTTTCTAACACGTATAACCTATATAGATGTGACCGCTCTTTCAAAAGAGGAGGCGGTGTCTTGATAGGTATTAAAAAGACCATCACGTCACCTTTGATCAACACACATTCTGATCTTGAGATTATCTGGGTGGCCTGCACGATTTCGTCCTCCAGGATATTGATAGGCATTTGCTACCGTGCACCGGATTCGAACGGTTCCTTCGTAAGTGCTCTGCGCGACAGCATCAACAAAGCCTTTGAACTCTTCCAGGCTGATTTAACTTATCTTCTGGGTGACTTCAATTACCCGCTAATTGATTGGGGGAAATTAGCATCTTCCTGTCATACATCAACCGAATTCATCAATTTATGTTTAGATATCAACCTGTTTCAAATTGTTTCTAAACCTACACGCGGTACCCATGTTCTAGACCTTCTTCTCACGAACGCTCCTGAAACTATAGGTAACATACAACACCTGGATGGTTTCAGCGCTCACCATCTGCTTCAAGTGACGATAAACATAACACCACCCATGGCAGGTCTCATAACAAAGCAAATTCGAGACTACAATAAAGGTAATTTTATTGCAATAAATACGGAACTAAGAGCATTTTTTGAAAACACAATGTGGCCATCATTTTACAATAGATCCGTGGAAGAGAACTGGTTGTTGTTTAAAAATACTTTGTGCGCGTTGGTAGACAAATATGTTCCACTCGTTTCTATAACGAACGATAAATTAAACCCCTGGTTTACAAAAAAGCTCAAGCGCATGAGGAACAGAAAGAAATGACTTTATAATATCGCTAAGAGCCTTTGCACATCATCTTCGTGGCAGAACTACAAATGCTATCTTAAAACATATTGCTCAGCTTTAGGCCAAGCAAAGGACAAATATTTCTCTAAAGACCTTCCTGAACTACTTAAAAACAATCCAGCTAAGTTTTGGAAAGTAATAAGCCCCAGCCACGAATCTAATGATATCTGCTTACACAGCAGCAGCAATATTCCTCTTCCAAATAGCGAGTGTTCATCGGCTCTAAATTCATTCTTCAGTTCCGTATTCACAAAGGAGGACACTTCAAGCGTACCTTACGTTTCTGATTTCAGCTACCAATACATGGAACCTATAGAAATCACATTGGAGGGACTATCATCACTCATAAATAACCTTAAGATGTCTTCTTCTTGTGGCATAGATGGTATAAACTCAAAAATGTTACGAAATACAGTAACAGTGTCAAGTGAAATTCTTCTTCACATATTTAAGCAGTCACTTGCGACTGGCCTCCTTCCTACAGACTGGAAAATGGCAAAAATCATACCGGTATTTAAAAATGGCAATAAATCATCATGCGAAAATTACCGTCCAATCTCCTTGACATGTATTTCTTGCAAGTTACTGGAGCACATTATCGCCTCGCAGATTTACAGACACCTTGAGAATAACAAGTTCTTTTTTCATAATCAGCATGGTTTAAAAAGGGCCTATCGTGCGAGACACAGTTGCTTGAATTTGTTACAGACCTACACACTAACTTGAACAACAACCAACAAACTGACTGCTTTTTTCTGGACTTTTCGAAGGCGTTTGATCGCGTCGCACACTGTCGCCTTATTTCAAAACTTTCAGCTCTTCAATTGGACTGTCTCACTTTATCATGGCTCCGGAACTTTCTTTCTAATCGATACCAGTTCACCATTGCAAATAAGTTCTCGTCCTCCTTAACTGAAGTATCCTCTGGTGTCCCACAAGGAAGCGTCCTCGGTCCGTTACACTTTCTCATCTTTATTACGATCTTCCACATAACGTGTCCTCCACTATAAGAATATTTGCTGACGACTGCATTGTCTATCGCACAATAGTTAATACAGACGACCATCTGGTTCTTCAGCATGATCTCGAACAAATTAGTAACTGGTGCAGTAAATGGCTAATGACATTGAATACGTCAAAATGTAAAGTAATGTCATTCACTTGGAAGCCTATACCTTCCCGACATTCATACAATATCAATAAAGACATCATTGCAATCGCTACACAATATAAGTATCCAGGTGTTATATTCACTACAAATCTTTCTTGGTCAGAACACGTCACCTCCGTTTCAGCCAAAGCCTCCCAATCTTTGGGTTACTTGCGACGAAACTTAAGAAGTGCTCCTTCAAATATTCGAAAATTAGCATACCTTACCCTCGTCCGCCCTCAACTCCTATTTCCCATATTTGGTCCCCTCACCAGAAATACCTATACTGACATGTTGGAACGAATTCAGAACAGGGCAAGCCGCTTCATTTCTAACGATTACAGCTATCAGTCTAGCGTCACACAAATCAAACGTAACCTTTCATTGCAATCTTTGAGTACTCGACGTGACATTGCCTTGCTGACACTGTTTCACAAATTCATTCATTCATCTCGAACAACACTAGCATGCTTGAAAAGACCCTACTCCACGTCACAAAGGCTTCATAATCAGTTTAGTTATGCCCGCATTTTACAGATCAACACGTGCATTCAACTGCTCTGCGCTTCCACGTGCAGTCCGATGTCGGAATTCCCTGCCGGATAGCATCGCATGTCTGACAGACATTGATGCATTTCGTGACTCACTGACCAGTTATCTGGCCAACGAGGTGTAAAAATGTTTGCCATTATCGCAGTGTGCTCTCTGTGTCGTAACATTTTTGCGATTTCTTATTGTATAGCACCGCAGTGTCGCTTTTCTTTTTCTTTTCTTTTCTATTTAACCCTAGTACTGTAAGATTTCAGTTGTGCTTGACTAGATGAATATTTCCTTATTACATGTTTTATATTTGCTAGTGTTGATTTTTTTCTTTTTTTATTTTTTTATTTATTATTTTTTGTTACCATTGCTGATGAACTAATTAATTATATTGTACGGCTCTTCTTATGTGATCTGCTACATGACCGCTGTTCATGAACTTTTGTGTTATGTTACGGACCTTGTGTTATGTTGTGTTATGCTTCGAAAGTCCACTTTTTTGTACTGCCCCCCTTACACAATGCGTCAACAGAGGCCTGTAAGGTATTTTTAAATAAATAATAAATAAATAAATAAATAAATAAATAAATAAATAAATAAATAAATAAATAAATAAATAAATAAATAAATATTCTTACTTTGGCGCGACAACGGCAAGTCCCGTTTCTTTCACCAATATTGACGCTTGTAACAAACATTTAAAATAATCAGCTGTTTATAAACACTATAACATTACCAGTCATAGCGATAGCAGTGTGGTAGGGATACATATCGATGAAAATTTTGTTTACACGATTATCGTTTGAGATTATCCCATCTCCTTCAAAAATCTGATTTGTTTTACTGCATATATCGCTATCAAGGGCAACCAATATATTCATTTCACTGCATAAAAGTGTCATGTACAGTATACCTACGTAGTGTTATGTGTCACCAAACTGCGGTGAGAACATATTGTCTCACGAAAATTAGGGGCATACTATTTATAAAACATGATTCCTTCTTGCACTTAAAAAATTTATGAATATTACAATGTTTCTTTTCCACCAAGGGTTCACACAGTGTTCACATTACAATGACATTCCAGTGATAGCTTGATATCAGACAGTGGGCTACTGATGATAGTAGAAAAATATCCACTCATAAATGATTGATGGACTATGGTATAGCCACAGAGATTTTGTTGCGACTAGGCAAGAAAGCAAGACTATTGGACCACGGACTACAAAATGGAAAGTGTTCCCTTAGGAACACCGGCTACAAAATGGAAATTTGTGCAGGTTCACAAATAAAGGTATGTAAAGGTAAAGGATTTCGATTGCTGTGTCACTTACCTTCAGTTTGGTAGTGAGTTTTCGCGAGCACAATGCATATTCAAAACTGCAGAAGCTCGCTTGTACAAAAAATGTATTCGCTTCTTTGGCGTCAAGGCCACATCACAATCATGGCACCAGCAGAAGTTCTGAAACATGTGTAAAAGTTAGGTATGTTAAATGCTGCCACGTATTCCTTAATCTCTTTTGACACACCGTACTCCTTTTGACACATGCACAAAGCATTTCCTCGAATGGGAGACACCTCAGCAAGATCACGAAGATGAAACTATTAGACACCCATCGAACCAGGAGTTTCTCAAAGCAAAGATTACTGTACAGTTTCACCGCTAAGACCGCGTACACTCTTCAATGGGAAAGCCCTAGAACCAAGACAAAGCGGCGGGAAGAGTCTCTTGAAGCAGCTAGAAATAAAAGTGCTTGAAGCAAGAGCAAACCGTTACAGTGAACGAATTTGGTGTGAGTGAATCAGCACCCTGAAGTCACGACTGATGAAATGAGGAGCAAATCTTTAATAACAGAGGAGGCACAGACTGAGCTTGAACAATTTGGAAAGACACTTGCACTACTCAACTGGTGCGAAACTTTCATGGTACAGTCTAAAGACAGAAGGTACAGCATGGAAATTTAAAAAAATGCCGCAAGACCACATTATTACTAATCCCGTGCATATGACTACATCAGATCTTCATTTGTCATCCCTTGTGTGCATTCTACGCGCCAGTGGCTGAGTTGTTGGAGGATAGCCTGACCTTGCAGCTGAGGCATTAACAGCACTCAAAGGAGCAAAACTTCCCTGCGCGCAATGTCGGAGGCAGGCACGTAGGCAAGGGGGGGGGGGCCTGGGGGCCCGGCCCCCCCCCCCCCCCGAAATTTTTCCAGCCCTCTATATTCCCAGGCAACTTTTTTTGTTGTTTTTGCCATGGAAAAATTGTCTTTCGAACAATTAGGCCTTGGGCCCCCCCCCCCCCCCCCGAAAAGAAATCCTGGCTACGTGCCTGGTCGGAGGCCATGATGCGGGCCCTGGTACTGTGCGGAACTGTATGGTGGCGTACAGTCATGGGCACGTTACCAGTAAAAAGTAACAGTGTTACAGTTACAGTTACCTAAGCCAAAAAAGTAACTCTGTTACAGTTACAGTTACAGTTACAGAGTTTCCGAAAGTAACTTGTTACAGTTACAGTTACTGTGCAAAAGTAACGTCGTTACTTTTCTGTTACTGTATAAAATAATAGATCACAAATCAAATTATAGAATTTATTTAATAAGGGTTGCACGTCGTAAAACCCTAGACGAAGGAAACCTAAAAGGGGGCCCAACACCAGCAATCGTTTTGAACGCCTCTTACTTGAAGCGGAAAACGTGGTTGATGTACTGGGACGACGGCAGTATCCTAAGACGTTTATTAACTATACCCAGAAGCGCATGCGAAGAGCAGCGGGGAGTGCATCACGTGTGGGGACGACATCCATTGTGTCTGCTCCATATGTTTAAGGTGTGTCAGGCTCTGTTCGGAGAGCTTCCGGTCCGCTGGGCATACAAACCATTTTTAATTCCCGTTATTATACCTTGGAACGTGTGTTCACGAAATCCTAAGACTGCACACCTGCGGACGATCATGGCGGTATCTAAAAGTGCGATGCGGGGATCGGCAAAACGGGCAGGAAATGATCAACGAGGCCTAAAGAACATAAGCGGAATGTTGCTAAAGCAACCCATGCAACGCGTTCTAAGACCGAGCTTGTTGAGCACTGCTGGATGACCGGTCATAGCTTTGACCTAAACAATGCGACGGCGCCGGTTTGTGAACGAAGGTGGGGGAAAAGAAACTCCTGGAATCGTGGTTCATTCGCCGCGGCTTGCAAAAACAACCGCGGCCCCCCGCTGGAGATTTACAAGGACATGTGTGACTAGTGGACTGGTTAACCTCGGCTCATTTTTTTTTTATTTTTTAGGATGCTACCTGCATTGGGGGCGAAACGTCTGTCATTTTGTTAATAATTGTTGCGTTAAGTCGGAGTAAACATTTTACAATCAGTTAAAAGAAGTTTTTAAAAATCGCTTCGCTAGTTCACGGAATTTCTGGCCTTAGCCGTTTCGCGTTCTGCTGTTTTCTAGCCACCTGTCAAACACGATTAGCTCGGAGTCTCAGACGAGGGAGACTGTAAACATGGCATCCTAATGCTCCTCCACCTGTACACCAAGAACAGAGCTAGATGCTCAAGTGACGAAAAGGATATATATGCTGAAAAAAAAAAAAAACGGACGCGAACTTAGCAGGCTGTTCAGTTGAACCACGATTGATTTACATGTTGCGTTAATGACAGACCTCCAGCCTCGGTATTCTGCAGGGAAGATAATCCGCTTATAGTCACCTCCTCTCCTAAACTGCGAGGGGAGCCCTATTCTGGAAAGTTGAGGGGTGGAGAGGATATATGGTAAAGAAGAAAGTTCTAAGAAGTGTTGCTGTTGGATAATTTTTCATAAAGACAGAAGTAACTGTAACGGTATTTTCCGTTACAGTTACTGCGAAAAAAGTAACAGTGTTACAGTTACAAGTTCCTCTAACTTAAAAGTAACTAGTTACAGTTACAAGTTACTGAAAAAAGTAACTAGTTACCGGTAACGCGTTACTAGTAACTAGTTACTGCCCAAGACTGGTGGCGTAGCACATGGCTTGGCCGGGACGCCTCATTATGCAGTCGAGCGCCCGCGGCGCATAAACACCCGTGCGCCAGGGCCGGTGCCAAGCCCACAAATAAATTTCCGCTGAGAGAGAGAAAGGAGGAGGCAGCATCAGCGCAGTACGCGCATGCGCAGGAGACGCCGTAGCGGACGACGCGATCTTCTCCCTCGGCGTGACCACGCGCGTCTGCGCCGCTGCCATGCGCAGATTCAGTTTTTCGCTCTTAAGGAGGAGCCAGCGGCGTTGGCGCGAGACGCGCATGCGCCAGAAACTTAGTAGCAGACGACGTGTTGGTCCCCTCCTGTGCAAGAACTCGCGCAGTGCATAATCCGGAGCGCCCATCTGCGCGGCTGTAATTGGGGGAAAGCCCAGCCACGGTGGTCTAGTAGTTATGGCGCTCGACTGCTGGCACGAAGGTCGCGGGATCGATTTTCGAAGGGGGCGAAAATGTTTGAGGCCCATATACTTAGATTTAGGTGCTAGTTAAGAACCCCAGGTGGTCGAAATTTCCGGAGCCCTCCTCTACGACGTCCCTCATAATCAAATCGTGGTTTTGGGACATAAACCTCAGATAATTATTAAAATTGAGGGAAGGGTCCCCAACTGCAAATGTCTATTGTGCCTATTCTTATTAAGTGAAGCACCTATGAGTTAGATTTAGGTGGAACCGGCGTCAACAGCATAGCCAAGAGAGAAATCGGGCGCCGGCGAGTGCAAAAAAAATGCGGGTGTACACAAATGAGGCCCTCGAAGGTGCGCCGGCCACATACGTCTTTTTTGCGCCGCTGTCCAAAAACCGATGCTCTCTTGATCGTGGTCGGCGATCAGTCGTTTCTAATATGGCAAACTGATCTTTTATCGAGGTCGCTTCATTTCACGTTGCCGCATTTCATTGCTTCATTTCACTGTTTCACGCATGAACGTCGTTATTGCCTGTAGCAACAGAAGTGTTGCTCTGCTAAGCACGTAGGTGAAGGTTCGATTCCAGACATCGAAGAAGGAAATAGTTAGGAAGGAGTACCGCGATAGAAAGAAAAATATCAGGTCAGGCACGCACACGAGCTTCGCTTATCCCCGTTTTACCGACCGAGGAAGGGTTCCTAACTTTTTCTTCATTTCTTATGTTTATATATTTATTAGGTGCGATGCTTGCGTTTATTAAATGTGAAGCATTTCTTTGCGAACCATGCGCACTTTGACTGTTTTCTTCCGTCCGTCCGTCCGTCCGTCCATCCGTTCAAACATCAATCCATCCATCCATCCATCCATCCATCCATCCATCCATCCATCCATCCATCCATCCATCCATCCATCCATCCATCCATCCATCCATCCATCCATCCATCCATCCATCCATCCATCCGTCCATCCGCCTATGCAGCCGCCTACGTATGGGTGCTCTTGTGGTCGCCTCCTTAACTTGGTATATATACCAAAATTGGCATTTGAGGGTATGAGTGTATGACGGACACGACTGGCGGGTCATGAAATGAATAACATGACACGCCTCTCGTCGCGCACGTCATAAAACTATTTCCACCAGCCACGTGTGGCGAATATCGGATTACCACTCCACGATGCATGTTTCACATACTGTGCAGCGGTCCTCTCGTGTGCGCAATCTTATCCACTTCGACTCATAGTTGGCAGAAAAAGAAGTTGTTTCGACAAAAAAAAAAAAAGAGTCAAGGCCAATTTATTCGAAACACGCGAACTCTATTCCTGTTTGTTCCTGTTTCCTAAGACAACTGGACTTGAAGTGGTTCACTACTGAACTTGGTAGAAAATATCTGCTTATTTATTGCTTTTTTAGACAAGATTACACTCATTCATTATTATGCATCTGCCCCAGTTTAGTATAGTTAGAATATTATTTCATATCCCAGCATGCATCTGTGTAACAATCCTTTCTCTCTTTTTGTGACATACCTTTTGGAACACAGCACAAGGTTTGGGTGACATGAAGGTGGCTGCTGCATAGTTATGCCATAGATGCCACATTTATAAAAGGGGTTTGCGTTGAGGATAAGTTTTTCTTTAATTTTTAGCCTCCTTTATTCTGCAAAACCAGAAATACCACAGGACATTTTTTACTGCTCTTGCCTGAATATTATGAAGCTTTACTTTAAACCTGATGCAGTACCGTCTTAAGCACGCTTCGTATAAATATTTACTAAATACAATTTTCGAACTGTTTCTAACATCGGCCTCTAGTTAAACCCGGCGTACTATCTTGTACATGCCGTTGAAGTGATTTTAGTGATGTACAATCATATGAAAGATGTTTCGGCTGAGCCTTGCAGAATCATTGGATGCTCCCAACAAAACACAGAAGTTTCAGAGCGCACAAATTACACGGCACAAAAGAAAGTCGAACACGGGATAATCGGTACTGCCAAACATTTATTCCACAACGTGATTAATAGAAAAGCAAGGCAAGAGAAATACGAAAACACACAAACAGAACGTCTGTCTGATAACCACGTCAAGTTATCCAAATTCGTTCTTTTACAAACACAAAGATCGTTAACACCAACCTTTTACGTGAAATTCTCGCATTAACAAGGGGTTGACTCATTTTCGCTTTTGCCAAGAATGCTCGTGTATTCAAATAATGCCTTACACCCACGTGCACCGCCAAAGGAGTGTCTTCATTCTTATCTGTATATATTCAAGGAGGACTTACGGAATCGGTCATTCGCGCACCTACCTTTTGATAGACATAACCTTTGCGAAATGGCAATCGCATGTAATACAGCTCTCCGCGGGCACTTTCAATGCAGGGCAGTAGTAAGCCCTCATAAACTCATTTTCAGCGAAATATTGTTTATGCAACATTTGCCAACACAAAACTCCGCAAATGATACATATAGCCCAGACACTTGCTATTCTGCCCTGCGTTTCAAATTTAATTTGTACACACACTTCGCTAATGTCAAGATGCCTCACGGCTGTCCCTCAAAACTCCCACGTGCTATTTCTATGTGGGGATTTTCCAGATACAGGAAGACGAAATAATATATTTGATTTATGTTAATGAAAGAATAAAAACCGAGCATGCTATCAGGAAAACACCATTTTTTGTCATTTCTGCAATTACGAACTGCTGCTACACTGCGAAAGTTTGGGCTCCTAAGGAAACTACGATGCTTCATCATTCCATGCTGTGTGCAAGAATCTTGTACAAGAAAGGCAAACCACGACAAGGGATGTTCAGTCTGTAAATCTCAGAACAACAAGCAAGAAACATTAGTAGTCGTAAAAGCTAAGGCACAATACGAGAATCATAGATTCTTTCCTGACATCTATCACGACAGCACCGGCAATGTCTTTGGTCTAGAACCTGCTACACGCAAGCACATGCTCTGTGAATGTGAAGCAAATAAAAAAGACATCAATCCCGATGTGCTCTTTGCTAAGGGGGCCGATGCCCTGCACAGCTCAGAGCTCATACCAAATGTGGACTGTTCAGCAGGTCCGCAACGTGCCGACTTGGCAAGGCCTGGACGTCCCGACGTGGTTTAACTGAGCACGGGTCATCAAGCTGGAGGATACTCAATAAAAGTTTTTATCGACCGACCGACCGACCGACCAACCAAGACAAATCAACACAGTTCAAGAACAAATCTGCTTAATAAGAATTACGGGCGAAAGAAAAGGTAAGCAACCTTATACGTCACAGTGAAGACCCTCTATACTACTTCAACTTTCATGCAGTGTAACTAATAGCTGAAAGCACGCGTATGCTGTCCTATTCTGAGCATCTTTTACCTTTTCACAAACAAAAGAATGTCATAGTTTACCGAACACTTCTGACTATCTGCCATCACACCGCTACAGCTTCTGCCTATAGCTTTATTAATGTGTAGCTTTAATGAAAACTTTATGAACAGTCAACGCCCGCTGCGGGAGTCATGCTTTTCAACATGGTAATGTATTTAATACAAGTGCCATTGAGGCTTGCTCTAAAATGTAGGTATCATTAAGCAATCTCCTTAGGTACCTTCAATTTTTATTCAGCAGCAGATGCTGTGGACCAGGCAGTTTACAGCATTTCAAACACGTCAAACATAGCTAGCTGAGCACAAAGAAAATTCTTCTCATTCTCTTGTGAAAGACTTGAACACACATTTGAACGGCTCTCTGCGTAGAATCATACACCAGTCTTATCAACAACCTCTGCTATAAGCTTCCCAAGTTGAGGCTATTGTCTAGTTCCAAAAGCAGGATTAGGAAGGAAATGACGGAAAGGCAGGGATGTCAACCAGACGCGCGTCCGCTTTGCTGCATGCCCTACACGCTAAGGCAAAAGGGTGTTAAAAGGGTGTGTGGTTCGTCCTTTTGGGGACTAATGGGGCTGCCACAACCATTAATCCCTTTAAGGACTAACGGCACCGGGTCTAACAGTTAGTCCCCACAATGGACTAACATTTAGTCTTCACATTTACACCTTACCGGGCAACTGTTAGTCCTCACAGATCACCTCAATGGACTAACATTTGGTCCCCACATTTACACCTTACCGGGCAACCGTTAGTCCTCGCAGTTGCACATCGCCGGACCAACGGTCGGTCCACTCAAACGCTCCATTCGGATGAACTTTTTATCCCGGGGATGATTTTCTACAGTTACTCCCCGCAAGACTTAATACTTTTTTCGCGTGTTTCTTTCCGCGGTGAGCAACAAATGCCGCGGAAACAACACGCAAAAGAATATTTAGTCATGCGTGTGTCACTGCTTTCGCATTCAATGCGACAACGAAAGACAAAAGTAAGACAATGAAACGTTTTATTTTTTCTATACATATGAAGTTTCTGCTTTCTTTCATTGAATTCACTACAATATGTCCAATACAGGTTCAGCCGCGTTGTCATATCTCGTACAGTCCTTTCTGTGAAGCTGCTCCAACGGAAGCGATAGATGGCAGGCGTTGTACGCGCCAGGGTACACAGCATTGTGCTCGTTGTGGGCAATGGCTGCATCCTGCAAAGCACAAAAATATTGCAAATATTTAGTCACGTGACAGCGAGGGTGAAGACGCACGCACTGTGCAAATACCTGCAAGGTGAACTAAAACACGTCTAAAACATGGCACGCAAATAATTTCACCCCTGCGAAGCACAAAAATATTGCAAATATTCTGCGACACGTCACAGAAGGGATGAAGACGCAAGTACATGGCAAATACGTACAAGGTGAAATCAGAATCAGAAATCGTTTTATTTAGTCATCGAATCAATTACAAAATTTGTGTGTACAGAAGGAGGTCCCATAGTCAGAGACTGAATCGGGACCTTCTACAGTAGTGAATACAGAAAAAATTAATTGATGCAGCAAACAGTGGTACAGAAAACAGGTAATAAAATACATCGCAGGTAAAAAAGAAAAAAGGAGTTCTACTTAAGAAAATCATTACCAGAAAGCAGCAACAAAAACTGAAATTAGACAACATAAAAAATAGAGGTAATTCAACTATCCTAAACAGTTTTCAGATAATTACCATGGTGAAAGATAGTAAAAAATAAAGTACGAAAAAGAAAGCTAAACAGACACATCTGATATCAGCAATGTAGGATGATGCGATGCTGCGTTAACATTAGGTTGTGAGAAGGCATGAAAGGGAGCGGGAGTAATAGAAGTGACCAAAACTATCCAGATTAAGGAATGGATGAGAGGAAAGTTTTCATATCTTTTTTTAATATGCCGATTGATTCCGAGGTTTTTATTCCTGAAGGTATAGTATTCCAGAGATAGATTCCAGTGAAGTGGGCTGTTTGTTTGCCATCATCATCATCATCATCATCATCATCAGCCTGTCTACGCCCACTGCAGGGCAAAGGCCTCTCCCATGTTCCGCCAATCAACCCGGTCCTGTGCTTTCTGTTGCCACGTTATACCTGCAAACTTCTTAATCTCATCTACCCACCTCATTTTCTGTCTTCCCCTCACGCGTTTGCCCTCTCTTGGAATCCAGTCAGTTACCCTTAATGACCACCGGTTATCCTGCCGACGTGCTACGTGGCCGGCCCATATCCATTTCTTCTTCTTAATTTCAACTATGATATCCTTAACCCCCGTTTGTTCCCTGACCCACTCTGCTCTCTTCCTGTCTCTTAAGGTTACACCTATCATTTTCCTTTCCATCGCTCGCTGCGTCGTCCTCAATTTAAGTTGAACCCTCTTTGTAAGTCTCCAGGTTTCTGCTCCGTAGGTAAGTACCGGTAAGATGCAGCTGTTATATACCTTCCTCTTGAGAGATAGTGGTAGACTACCATTCATGAGTTGATAATGCTTGCCGAATGAGCCCCATCCCATCCTTATTCTTCTAGTTATTTCACTCTCATGGTTTTTCACTCTCATGGTTGTTTGCCATAGTTAGTATTAACTATAGGTAAGATAAAATTGTGATTTTGTGCAAACCTTGTCAAATTTGTATTCTCTAGACTTGATGGAGGAAGCATTATAAACAAAGGAAGCTGATTTTTCATTTGCTTGAAAACTAGTATTCCTAGATTATATTTGAAAGTGTTCTCGATTGTTAGGATGTTGTTGGCATGCAGGAGTGTTTTAGCATCACTGCGATAATGACTGTGGGTAAGTATTCTAATACAGTGATTTTGCATAGTTTGAAGGGAGACGAGATGACTGCTGTAGGTATTACCCCAAGATGTGATACAGTAATTAATATGAGAATGAATAAAAGCGTAGTACAATGAAAGTAATGTGGGTTTGGAAAATATATCGCGGGATTTAATTAGAACACGTATGCCGTAAGCCATTTTTTTTTCGCAGGTATGCAACATGCGAATGAGATTTCAAATGACGGTCCAGTTTAATTCCCAAGAAGGTCGCCTCATCGTCTGCTTCAATTGCGAATTGATTTAGAAATATTGGCGGGATATAATTATGTTCACGATGGTGAGAGTGGAAAACAACGAATTTCGTATTAGTGGGATTTATTTGTAATTTATTATGGATACACCAGCAGCCAAGCCTGAAAGGTCATGATTTAGTTTCTGTGTCAGAGATTGGAGGCATTTATCAGTGTTAACAATTGTTGTGTTGTCTGCATACAGTAAGCATTCTGAACTGGTAAGGCAAGATGGCAAATCATTTATGTAAATACTGAAAAGAAGTGGGCCGAGAATAGAACCTTGCGGTACTCCTATATTTGTTACTTTAGGTATAGATTTATCACCTAAAAGACTGACATCTTGGCTTCTATTGAGTAAGTAGTTTTTTTAATAATAATAGTGCAGGACTAGTTACGCCTATTGCTTCAAGCTGCATAACAAGAATGTGGTGGTTGATAGTGTCGAATGCTTAAATAAAAACACATGTCTAAAATATGGCATGTAAATAATTTCACCGTGATGTCATACATAATCAAAGACGCATTTCAAGCCACACAGCGCAACAAACACTTCAAGTGTGGCAGCCGCAGCCATCACGCCGAGGCGCCGCCAACCACCTCGCCCCAACGAGCCGGCGAGTTTTTTTCGAGCGGCGTCAGCCCGTCAGCCGCCGCAGCAGCCAGCGAAACTCGAGCAGACCAGCGCGCGAACGCGAAGCCGACGCCCCGAACGGTGCCAGGCTACTTGCGAGCGAGCGAAGGGAAGCCGACGATAACGGCGTCCAATTTCTACCAAATTCCTCGAGCGCGCACCAGTACAGCGAGCGAAAGTGGGGTCGACGCCACGAACGGCGGCGAAGTGCTTGCGAGCGAGCGTCGAGGAAGCCGAAGGTCATGGCGACCAATAATCCGAAGCGCACCTAAAGTCGGCTAGCTGAAGCACCCGCCAACCCATGCCGGTGCATTTCAAGCGCGCGGCATACAATCGAGCTCGTTGCTACCGCACAGCGTTTTGGACGAGTCGCAAAACAGCGGCGAGGCCTCCTAATATTGCTAATATCGCGAGCTCGCAGCTCATCACCACGGCGAATCGAACATCCGGACAGGCGACGACAACGGCGGCCAATATCCAGGCGGTCACAAAGCACAGGCCAGATCACGCCGAAGCCGGCCCTCGCGGTACATTTCGTGCGCGCGATATACAACACGATCGAGTCCGTTACCGATAATCGCGATCAGTTTCGCGCACGCGATAGGTACGGCAGAATAAAGAGCGATCACTTACTTGTGAAAGAATCCAGCGCCGATTTGGGCCCCGATTCAGATTGAAGTCATGGATCCGATAGGCCTACTGTCTTTTCGGCCGCCATTCCTAGCCGGTGGCGACGCAGTGCCGTGACTACGCCGGAGATATACAGCGCGGCATCGCGACGTGTCGAGAGCAGCTCCAGACTTCGTGGGTGTGGCGAAACGTAAAAGCAGCACGACACACTCATCCACGCATACGTGTGTATCAAAGGCAGCGAGCCGTAGTTCCTAGATCGGCGAACTCCGAGCGCGACACAACCGGCAACACGCCAGCTCGAACACAAGTTGGAAGACTGACCCGAGCGAGGAGGACGACGGTTTACCCTTGACAACGGTTTGCACACGAAACGTATCCATGCACACGGCCTGCATCTCCCGCGCCGTTCATCCCTTTGGAGACTAACTGGTTTCCACACGGCACGCATCCCTCTCTGCTTGCGCCTACGACGGTCTAACCGTTCATCTGCGGGCCTATTGGGCTCCGTTACTCCTCGTTCGGGGTAATTTTGCCTTAGAGTGTATACACTGGGGAAGAGATGAAGGGATTAAAAGAAAGAAAGAAAGAAAGAACTCAGCGAAAACATCCGGGGCAAAAGTGTAACAAAAGTTACTGTGCCACTGCCAATGTGCTAAATGCTCCAATAAAATGGTGATGTCGTGAATCGGCGGGAGAAACGACATTTAATGTGTATAATCGGTGTGCTACGCCTGCTGCTACATCCTAATTGCCATTTTGAATATTTCAAATGTTTAAGTCGGTTCTTGGTCCTATAGACCCTTTTCATAATTGTAAAACTAGCTTTCCTGCGATACAATTAACCCAAGTAATTGTCGCTAATCACTTCATGGAAACAACGTGTTTAAACGCAGTTTTATTGCGCTATAATTCAGCAAATGCAGACTCAGCTCTCTTGACATAAACACGCATAATAGACAAGCCCCAGTACGCACAACTAGAACGTCGTCTGCACTTGAAAGACGATAGGTGCCGTCATTAGTTGGGCGAATATGCAACACAGGGAAGTGTACCTGTGGAATATGAAAAGAGTTTATTCAGATATGTTACTGGTGTATTTCTTAGCGAACCTTTGGCACTTTGAGCGTTTCTATCTATCTATCTATCTATCTATCTATCTATCTATCTATCTATCTATCTATCTATCTATCTATCTATCTATCTATCTATCTATCTATCTATCTATCTATCTATCTATCTATCTATCTATCTATCTATCTATCTATCTATCTATCTATCTATCTATCTATCTATCTATCTATCTATCTATCTATCTATCTATCTATCTATCTATCTATCTATCTATCTATCTATCTATCTATCTGCCTACGTCTGGGTGCTCTCATGATAGCCTCCTTAACTTGATGTAGACCAAAATTGGCATGGAAGGGTGAGACGATTTGACGAATATGACTGTTGGGTCATGACAGGAATAACATGAAAATCCTGTCGTATACGTCGTCAAACCCTTTCCTCCAGACAAGTGTGGCACATACCCGTTTAATACGGGCCGCGGTGTACGGGTATGCACCACAGGTGATTGACAGTTTATAGCTACCGAGGAACGGTGAGGACAGACATTGGTAATTTACGTTAAGAAAAACCGACATCGGCAGCATTGACCCGATGAATTGAAAGAATGAAAATTAGGATTCCAGCAGCAATCGAACCCAAGAATTCTGCGTGGTGATCAGGTATTCTACCACAGAGCCACGCCAGGTCTATAAACTGGTTTGCAAAAACAGCCTATGCAGGCGTAATGCCAGTGCAGCGTCAATTGTGGTTGTGCTGCTGGCTATCTAATTTTACAAGAAAGCAATAAACACTGCATATGTACTCCTACAATGCAGGCGTCATATCAGGTTAACGTGCACATCTGGTTCCAGTGCTGGCTCCGCTTTTACAGCAGTCGAATAAAGATTACTTTTGTATTTATATAGTTGAGCAAGCTATATTGAAGCATTGCTCCACCCCGGAGAAATACATTAAAGAAAGGTACGTATGATATTCACATGATTGCACCATAAAGTGCACATAGCTTCCATAATACTGACATATGTACTCTAACGTAGGGCTGACGTTACGTCGCACCATAAGTTACCCTTTAAACGCCAGTGTTGTCGACGTGCCTGGTAAGCCCACGACGTGCACACAGCTAATACACTTACAAAACCATGTCGATCCACCTTGTAACGCTTGGCTCAAAGCCATAAAATACAACATAGAAGTACTCGCTGACTGCTTCGCATGAAACCGATTCCCACAATGCGTGGGATCTGCCGATTTTTTTTGCATCCTTTCCTTTCCATTATCTAATATCCAAGTCATTAGTACCACAACTTCACCCTCTGGCCCTACCAGACTTCTTACCACAAAGAACTCCCCCACCCTCCATTGAAGAAAATGAAATCTTCGGTGTGAGCTCTTGCACTACTATATATTTCAGCAGCTTAAAAGGTACAGCACAATTTCTTAGTAGTTTTATAAGTACTCGTTAAAGCGTAAAGGTACCACTGTTGTCAACGCCCATCACTCCTTTTGAAAGAGCGTGTTTTAAGCAACACATGACATTTCATGTCTTTAATCTCATAGCATCGAGTGACAACATAAAGCAAGGGTCTCTGTGTTTTAAAATGACAAATTTAGATAGTATTTCAAGGCAGTATCTGTATTGTCGTGAAAGCCTCCGCTAACAGCAACGACGAACTTGACACACAGAATTTACTTACATGCATGTAGACTTTACATAGAATAATGTTATGCTTGTTTTCTCTAAACACACACAATTTAAAGTGTGGATCTTTGAAGGCGACATCACCAATAACTGCAGCAATAACAGGAGCGTCATTGCGTATGCGTGATGTGAAAGATACGTTAAATAATGCAGAAAGGCGTGTGGGAACACAGATTTTTAATTCATGATCAATCAGAGAAAAGCCTATGTAGAGGCTCAAAAAGCGGGCCGATTCCAGCTAGCCACAGCGAAGGAGTCGTGCAGTGAAGCACCATGGGGTGCTGTCAGGCTAACTGCTACCGCTGTCAATATGCTTCCGCGTAATATATTACAGTAAAATATAATGATAGCAGTAGCAGTTAACCGGATATCCGCGGCACTGCACAGCGAAGCTTGTCAAAGCATCATAGAAGCCAGATATTCAACTTTTTGGTTGCAAAAGCCGTCGGCTTATCGTAGACTGAACCCCTACATGACCCGATTAAATAAGCCTTTTTTTAAATTACTCTGGCTCATCCCAACACAGTTATGTATTGCGGTCTGGCATAACAAAGCGTAATTACCAGGGGGTGTTACTCTCGTATTGAAGAAAAATCTGGCAACTCTATTGAAAAAACCTATATGGTTTCATACAGGGCGCATATGTTTTCATACCGCACCCACAAGACTGAACATAGGAATTGTATAGGAACCCACAAAGTGGTATATAGGATCCACTTATATAGGACCTATAAAGGACCTATATGGTGGTATATAGGATCCACTTATATAGGACCTATAAAGGACCTATATGGTGGTATATAGGATCCACATAGGACATGTACAGGACCTATATAGTGGTATGTAGGACCTATGTAGAATCTGTGGGTTTGGTATGTGGGTCCCATCAAATGCAATATAGGACCTAATCATACTGAATGGGGGCCCTATATAGAACACGAATGGTTGCTCTATGAGATCCACAAGTCAATACACGACCTGTATAGGACTTATTAGACTGAATATGTAGGGCATGTATAACATTTCTTTGGGATTAAAGGGCCTAAAAAGACCACAAGTTTCTTGGCTCAATTAGTTCAGTGCATACCTTTTCATGAAGAAACAAATTTTATGGTATATATATACATATATATATATATATATATATATATATATATATATATATATATATATATATATATATATATATATATATATATCATGACATGCAAGAATATACTAAAGTATATTAGGTAGGTATATCGGATGATTACCAAATTTGTTCAGTTTCATTCGTAATTAGCTTAGTTGCCCACATGTTCAAGTACATTTTAAAAAATTTTGCTGACTATGCAGCAAATGCATACAAATACTGTATGTGAGCCACCGATAATTTTTTAAATATTCTAACCTTCGAAATTAAACCTTTTTAATTAAACCTTTCAAAACATCTTGTACTTTCGCCACCAAACCATCGTGACCACCAGACTCTAAACCTTTGTGGTATTGAAGTGTTCTTGAAACAAATTTACCAGGAGCTTTCATTTCAAGATTATACGAACTGCTCGATACGGTTCATCCGAGTTTTTGGGTGACACAAGCTTGCCCTTTTGTGATCGATACTTGGCTTTGTATGTAGTGCATGAGTGGCACAACAGCACGTAATTCTCAATGTTTTCTTTCATGTGTGTCCATATAAACCTTTGAAAATACCTTGTCGTACATACACGAGAAACGATCGTGACCACCAGACCCCAAAGCTTCGCGGTACCGAAGTGTTCTTGAAACAAAATTACCAGGAACTTTCAGTTCAAGATTTCCCGGACTGCTTGAAACGGTTGATCTGAGTGTTTGGGTGACACAAACTTGCCCTTTCGTGATCGATACCTGCCTTTGTATGTCGTGCATGAGTGGCACAACAGGACATAATACTCATAGTTTGCTTTCATGTGCTTCCTTCTAAACCTTCGAAAACAACTTGTCGTACGTGCACGAGAAACCATCGTGACTACCAGACTCCGAAGCTTCGCGGTACCGAAGTATTCTTGAAACAAAAGCGCCAAGAACTTTCAGTTCAATATTGCACGCAGTGCTCGAAATGGTTCATCCGAGTGTTTGTGTGACACATACCTGCCCTTTCGAGATCGATACTTGGCTTCGTATGCCATGCTCGAGTGGCACAACAGCACGTAATTCTCAATGTTTTATTTCATGTGCGTCCATCTAAACCTTCGAAAACCTCTTGTCGTATGTGCCCGATAAACCACCGTGACTACCACACTCTAAAGCTTCGCGATACCGAAGTGTTCTTGAAACAAAGTTACGAAGAACTTTCAGTTCAAGATTACACGCACTGCTCGAAACAGTTCATCGAGTGCTTGGGTGACACATGCTGCCATTTCGTGATCGATACTTGGCTTTATATGTCGGGCATGGGTGGCACAACAGCACCTAATTCTCAATGTTTTGTTTAATGTGCCTCCGTCAAAACCAACAACGTGAAAATCCTGTCGCGTACGTCGTAAAACCCTTTCCTCCAGACAGGTATGGCATATATCCGCATACCACGGCCCATGGTACACAGGTCAGCGCCACAGGTGACTGATAGTTTAGATCCACCAAAGAACGGCGACAACGGACATTGGTAAAAACCAACATCGGCAGCGTTCACCCGCCGACGAATGCAAAGAATAAAAATCAGGATCCCAACAGGAATCGAGCCCAAGCATTCTGCGTGGCAGTCAGGTATAGCCACGCCAGGTCTGGAAACTGCTTTGGAAAAACACCCTACGCAAGCGTAATGTCGATGCAAGGTCAATTGTGGTTGTGGTGCTGGCGATCTAATTTTATAACAAAGCAATAAGCGCTACATATGTGCTTCTACGATGCTGATCATGTCAGGTTAACTAACGTCTGTAGTTCACGCTGGCTCAGCTTTTATAGCAGTCTAATAAACATTACATTTGCATCCCTATTATTCAGCAAGCTACAGGCGTCGCTAGACCCCGGATGAATACGTGAATGAAAGTTACGAATGATATTCACATCATTGCGCCGTAAAGTGGATGTCGTGTCGCTAATGCTGACGCAAGTGCTCTAACTTCAGCATTGACGTTACGTCAGACCATAAGTTCCCCTTTAAACGTCAATGTTGTCGACGTGCCTGGTAAGCCCACGATGTGCACACAACTACTGCACTTACAAAAACTTGTCGATTCACATCGTAACGCTTTACTCAAAGCAAAAAACTGCAGCATAGAACTGCTTGCTGACTGCTTTGCATGAAACCGATTGCAACACGGTGTGGGATCTGCCAAATTTTCTTATACCAGCTTTTCTATACCCTTCTGTTCTCAGCTCCAGAAGTCGATTAATCAAAAACTTCTTTGGGGTGAAAGAAGTAGAACCATGGGAAGACTTGGAATACCTGTGAGAGGCTCTGCTAGTGACGTAAGGCCCTGAAAACCAGCTACGGTTGGACAACAGGGCTCGGGCGTTGGCAGCGACTCATGGATTCCTGGAGTGAAGAGGCCACCCATCCTAAGGCTCAATTCGAAGAAGCCTGGTCAAACAATGAAGTTTAATTATCTCTCTTCTACCTCACTGCATTAATCGCTTGGTTGTGACAATAAAGACATGAATGAATCCTTCCACTATTCTATACCTTACTTCCTTCATGAAGTAGCGTCAAATGTTTCAGCTGATTTCAACTTCGGCCAGACAACTCACCGTGCCTTGAATGTCTCTTTCTTGACCGTAATGCTGGTGATGTCTGGTTCTAGTTCCTTTAGTCTTTTTGTAGTTTCCGCAAAGGAAGACCTGATCGGTGCAATAAATAGTTTGCCTTATATTATTGTGATCTTGCAGTCTCTCCCCAGAGAAAGTAAAGGAATTAGAGGATAACTGCAACAGAGGGTGTACATCGGGCAAACACAGCCATCTAAATGTGCTTAAAATATTAAAGCGTTCCTTTTGAATGCACGTTTTTCGTTGATAATTAGCGATATATTTTTCTGATCAGCACACAACTCATCTACGCATTAACTATGGTCTCACATCTATCCAGCTATCCCGTCCACTGTCAAAGTCTACGGCATACACAACATACTTCAAGAATTAAGGTATCCACATAGCGAGAATTAAGTACAGAACCCCTGCAGTCTTTGACACGTGGGGCTGCAAATCCCAGGATTGTTACTTTCTTGGAACCCACTTTTAAATAGGTTGTGACGGCGTTCCAAACACCATCCCATGGGGTGCCAGTGGTCACGGAGTACGTAGTAAGGCGCCTAATGATAACAGCACAAATGTTCCTGCAATAATCAGCTGGACTCAACACCGTTAGATGGTGATGGTCCGGGTCAGTTCTAAAAAAAGACAAGGAACAGAACTCGACTTATCTACTGCAGGTTTCCTGCATTGTTTTATGCAGAACTCATGCCATGCATTAAAATTGTTAGGTACTCAATATAGTATCCTCCTATCGAGAACCTAAACTTCGGCCGTTCTGATTCTCCAGTGGACATGTACTGAGATTTACCTACAACTATGCACTGACCAAGGCGCTAAGAATTGAGGTAGCCCACTTGAGCATCGAAATTCCCGCTTAAAAACCCTGCGTCTCATTTCGCCTCACATAGCATGTCACCTAAAGTATCTGCTCACATCACTTGTCACTTCAAGCGTCACCTAGCAGGACGCCTGGCGTGGCATGACGTGGCATGCCGTAAACATCATCTCATGTGCCCTCAATCTCGTGTCACCTGTCGTGTCACCTGTCGCTAAGTATCAAAATAAACAGCAGGAACGCGCGTTATCATCACCATCCTTATTCTCAGCCAATATTGTGTCCACTGTAGCCCGCAGCTCTTTTTTAATGATATCCATTAATCCTATCTTGTGAGAGCTACTTCCATTTTACTGATGTAAACCTGTTAATTTTGTCGCTCTATCTAACTCGCTGCTCCTCAGCTGATTTCCCCTGTTGCTTTAACTCACCACCTGTTGTGCGTTCTAAGCATTACGTGACCGCCCAGATCAATTTCTGTCGCTCAGTGTCGGCTAGAATACCGGCTATATACTCCCGCATGTTCTCTACCCAACTTTGCTTTCCTTCAATCTCTTAATGTTAGACCTATAACATTCCGTTCCATTGTACTCTATGCAGTCCTTAACTTGTTCTCGGGTTTCCTTGTTACCTCCTGAGTTTCAGCCTCATGTGTTAGAAGCGGCAGTAGGCAATGATTACACAATTCAGGAATGCTTGCTATATGCCCCCAGTCCATCCCCATCCTTAGGTAAATTTCTATTTCTTTAGAAGGTTCCCGTGTTAAAACTGACCTTGGTGTACATACACGTACACATGCATACATGTGTTCGTGTGGTAAAAAGTATTTTCGTCTTTTTGTCGCACCGTTCTTAAACCATGCTTGGTATACATATTCTTGTACAGTTTCCAAGGTTTGGTTGCCACTCGTGAACTCTTTCGTCAGACTGTTGAACATTATTGTTGGCTTCAGTGTATTTGGTTCAGGTATTCGGTGATGTTTTGCAATTCACCACCATCATTGCTGAAGAGCAATGTCATCTTAAAATTGTAGGCTTCTGAGATACAGATATACTGCGTAAATCTTTACGCCTATTTCTTCCAAATATTGTAGTTTGCATACTTCTGGGCGTGGAATGAACAGCGTTGGAGAAATCGTATCACTTCGTCGGACTTCTTTTGTTTATCGCAATTTGATTGCTCTTCTTGTGGTGAAGCAAGACAGCTGTTTAGTCTTTGTTGATCTTTGCTAAGCCGTTTACATCCTCCAAGTGCTTCTTAGGACTGCGATGCTTGCAAGACTCCTGATATTTTTACTAAGTCGAATGCCTTTTCGTTAGTCTTTAAAAGCTACGTGATGGCACTTGTTGCCCTCAGAATATTTCTCAGTCATCTGATTGATCACCTGGTTGTGATCCATTGTGGAGTACTTTCTTTTTAAACGAGCTTACTCTCTAGGTTGGTTGAAGTCAAGTGTTTTTTATCTTATTCGAAATTTACTTCGTGAAAAGTTTGTGCCTTGCTGAAGATACGCCTAGAATTCTTGCAGTCATTTACGGATCCTTTGTGCATTATGTGTGCTGATTCTTGAGACTCACCGGTCCATATGAAGCGTTGAGGCAATGATTATAGGGTGTCACAAGTTCCTGAAACATAAGGCCTCTCCACCTTTGATTAAATTGACTATTCTGCCGTCTCCTCCAGCCGCTTTTCCGCCGGGCATGTCGCATGGCTTTTTTAACCTCGTCGGTAGTTAATATGAAACTTCAGTGTCTGGTTTTACTTTGATTTCAATCGAGGATTGATAAGTTATTTGTGAATTGTACATTTCCGAGCAGAAGATTCTGCAACCTTCACTATTTAATTGAAATTACTAGTCACTTTTCCCTGCATGCTTACCTTTTGTACGTGCACTTTCGTGCTTCCTAAGCCGCGTTTCCTTTAATCTCTTTCGATACTGCCTCCTTTTTTCTGCTGCCTCTACATATTTGACGTTGTAATTCACTGTGTCACTGACTTTCTTCTTGTTGATCAGCTTTTTAGGTTAGCAAACCCAATTCAGACGTTCAATTAGTCACTTTTACAGGTTGCCATTCCTTTATTAAATTTTTTGTGGTTCGGGAGTTTGCTTACTTCTTGTCTTGGTGCTTAACCTCCAACTTATGTCGTTGGTTCATAAATCAGTTTCGTCACAGTTTTGTCCTTTCCTTCTATAGCATTATTTTGGTCTTGTTCTAAAATTTCGCATTTGCTCTTAAGGAGTAAACTAAAGAGATGTGTTTTCACTATGACCATATCTAGATTGGCCTGTTTTGAGTGGCTACTAATTGTCTGGTTCTCCGAAGGCTAAAGGCCTCGCTAACACATGGTGACTCACCCTCATTTACCAATGATGACTAACATGACAATTTCCATTCTCAAGTCAAAAGACTGTCGTCATTGGCGGCCGCACCACGAAAGTACTGAAAATGAATACTGATGATCACGCCTTGCCACAAATAATGGCAGCTGCTCTTGAAATGCTAGAAAGATACATCTTGAGAATCCGAGGAAGAGAATTTATCTCCATAGAACGCTTTGAACATACGACAAAGGCTGCTGTATTTCTTAGAATTAGAATCAGAGCTCTGAAGTGCATAGAAGTATGTTGTTTTGCTAATGCCACGTCAATATGCATGTGCTTCACCACTTGAAATCATGGTGTACATTGTTTTCTTTCATTCTATACTGCCGTGTTTACGTGCTACATTTCGCATATTTTACAAAACAGATCTCCTACAAGATATGGCTTACTTTTCAGGATATGACAGTAGACTTTAAATGTGTTCACCATTTATTTGTGAACCAGACAATGGAATAATGGCTGGCCTAGGCTGTCTGGGCTGGCTGACCTGGCTGACCTTGATAGCTGGCTTGACTGTCATGGGCAGGCTGGTCTAGCTGACCTGGGTGACCGGGCTGGCTGGCCTGGCTGGCCTGGTTGGCTTGGTTGGCTTGGCTTGCTGGCTGGCCTGGGATGGCCAGGGATGGTCTTCGATACAAGGCTGGCCTGCTTCGCTGGGCTGGCTGGGCTGGCTGGCCGGCATGAGCTGGCAGGCCTGGACTGGCTGGTCTGATTGGCTGGCATGGGCCAGATGGCCTGAGGCTGGCTGGCTGGCTGATCGGCATGATATGAATGTATGACGAACACAAAGTATAGCTCATGGCATGCCGATATTTCATGCCTGACAGTATTGCCCTCGTCACTAATTTGATGTGTACCCCGCTAGCGTGAGGTGACATTAATTAATGACGAACACGACATGAATACTATGATACGCATATCAATATTGTGCAGATTATGTTGTGTTTGACGAGATGACTTAATACCGTGGTGTTCGTTTCATTTTCTAGAATGTGCATCACATGATCCGCATGTACGAGAAGCATGAATAACAAGTTACAGCATGAATGTTCATGGTATGCATGCCATCTTTATTGATATGAATGACAGAAATGGCACGATGCATACGTGTTCGTGCCATTTGCACGACGACCTATGACGCATGCGTGGTCGTTTCATTCACATTGTATATACCAGACTGTAAATGCCTTCGAGATGAATATGAAACAACAAATTACCTGTAATGACACGAATGACATGATATGTCAGGCACAGGATGATATTTATGTCGTCACGCATACCACGCATCAAGTTACATGAGTGGCATAAATCACAACATGTCATTGCACTCATTTTTAGCTGTAATATATCAATATGCATGACATAACATAAATTTCAATTCATGGCGCACAAGCCATTGCACGTACTGCATTTACTCGCATAGACCCCGGCACTAGTTGGCCAAATAATGGGTAATGTTGTGAAATTATACAAAAATGAGCATACATGAATGACATGTCATGACATCACTGACATATGACATGAAACGCATGATTTTCATGTTATGTCTGCCACTACATAAATGTCATAACTAGAAGATGTCCATGCAGTTATTTGGCTAGGTGGGTCACCTCTATATTCAACATCAAGAAAGTAAAAATAGACAACCACCCTTATGTAGCACGAAGCCACAAGGACCCAGGAACAGGACGAATTTTTCGGCGACTATGAGGCTTTCTTTCTGAGAAATCCTATGGATTTCCTTCTGACATAGTGCTACAAACGGGTGGTTCTCTAATTTTGCTTCTTTCTTAATCCTTCCGCCACCTTGCGGAATTCGGCACAAATAATTGCAATATATAATCAAACATAAATAATAAAACATGAATGCATGCAACAGAATGTGCCGCATTTACTCGCATAGAACCAACACAAGTTGGAAAATTTTTGGCTACTGTGGTGATGCGGTACCTTTCGCTGGGTAATTGTTTTCTAGCACTGGTTTGTGTTGACAAATACCTTGTTTGTGTAAGCTAATGTTGTCTAGTGGTCAATCGAGATAGCTGGTAATATTCTAACTGCTATAGTGGTGGCTACCATTGGCTAGCACTGGATAATGTTCACTTACTCTCAGATAAACATAGCTGATAATTGCTGATGTTGGCTGATCTGCCATAGTCAGCTTACTGATAACAGCTTCATATAACATTGATTTGCACTGGACTTATGATATCCCGGAATTCGGGTCTAATAAGCTCAGATTGTACAATTATATTCGCTGGTCGGAATACACCTCCACCTCCAAAGCGTCAAGCTGCCAAAACAGCAGATATCACTTTCACGCTTACATTTCTCTCTTTCCGCTCTTTCTATAAACAGAAATAACGAATAAAAATTGAGATTGAGAGAAAGTTTGAAAGTGTAAATTGTGGGTCGAAACTTCACCCCTAAGTATGCGATTTCAAAACCTCACGCCCACAGCAGAATGCATTCCAGGGATCGGGTCATGTTTAGAGGTAGTTTTTTCACAGGTCCCTAAATTTCTGCCAAAGTAGTAGTTACATTGTGAGCTTCAAGGTTATTCAAAAACGTAAATACAAAAACTGCATTAAAGCTTCTGAACCCTCGTTTTGTTAAACGAAGTCTGGCGCAGCTACCAGATCGCCCCTATCCGTCCTCCGGATTTCCCAACCATTTTGTAGCCTAGCAATTCGGCATTGTAAAGTTACTTCGTTGAGCGAACTACAAAGAGCGGCAAGCTGTGATTTCTACAAACCCTTCTCTGCCCACTGAACAGTGTATGTATTGCAGCTCAGTTTACTGTTGTATAATGATATGCAGCCTATCACTTCCTAAGCTTCCTCTTTCCCCAGGGAGGTTATTAGCTGGGCCGTGTCACGCTATCCTGCAAACCTCTCCCCTTTTCTATCGTTTAGTATCCTTCTCTTCTTCATTCCCTCTCAGTTCTTCACTTCCTCTGGTCAGGAGCACAACTATCCTGATGGCGTTTGAATCTTTCATTCATAAGTTCTGCCTGACAGCAAGTTAAGGATGCCAGCAATGTACCAACAGTGAGCCTAGTGTCTGCATTGTCAATAAGTACCAATCGCCCCAGAGCGATGGGCAGAAGCTGTTCTCAGTAAAGATGTTCTCTCAATAAGGGGAAACAAAACCTTCCAGAGCGTTTATTGGAATCATATGGAGTTTACATAATGTACTTAACGGTGACGGTGGGTCCACATCCCTGAGTATTCATTAATGACCCTGTAAACCTCTTTCCGGGCACCTAATACATCACTGTAGCAGGCTATAGTGACTTAGTTGTGGGAAATCAGTCGAAACGTCTCTGACAGCATTACGTGAAATTCAACGGCATTCCTGTGTTCTGAAATGGATAGTCTTGTTTGTTCATAGAAAATGAAGAGGTTGTTCCCGATACAGCAATACCACATGCATGGTTAAATTTGTACTCACACAGGTTGGCTAGCTCTGATATCGCTTGGCCTGGAGTTGCCTTCTCCGCCTTGAACCTGCAATATCAGTAAATCAATTATTCTGCTACAATGTCATTTCTTTCAAACCAGAAACGAAGGCTCTTCGTACTTCACTTCTTCCTGCTTTCTCCCGGTGTCAGAATTTGCATGGCAAAGTACAGCTTGCCGTGCTCTTTTGCCCAGCTATGTTCAGCAGTATGGTTTAACCGATGAATTCTTTTGTATTTTCTCAACCACTCTTCATTCTACTTCAATTTCTAAGTACAGTTGATTTTTTACAATTATCATCATGTTGTCTGCCAGTGATCATTTTTATTTAAATGTATGATTTACGTCTTTTTTGGACTTTTACAAAAGCTCTCATGCTTACCTTGCTACCATGATATTTAATCCTTTTTCTCGTACTCGTTCCCACACGGATGATCCATGCACTCAATGCCTCACTTATCTCCAATAGCAGCCATCTGTCAGAGCAGATAGCCATCAGCATCATTTCTTCTACTGAGAAAGCTTCTACTGAGAAAATGTACGAGACTAATTATTCTGCTGATGAACCCTTGATCGGAAAATTATCTTCAGTGGACAAATTTTTTCTTAGAATTTAAACATTTTTATTATAAACAACACAGTGCAGCAATGTTATCAGTTGAATTCACCTTGCGTCTTATACGACAAACACCAGTTTAAAAAAAACTGTTCAGTTATATCCTCATTCCACTCTGCAAACACCATATTATTCTCCTACATAACTAACACAATGTATACAGAAAATTCGGAGCTCAATTCAAAATGCAGATTACACGCGAACATTGTCTATGCAGAGTGATTTTGCTGCCGTACTCAACGGCGATGCAAGGAAAGTGGCAGTGACAGCAATGGCTATGACTGATAGTAGTAGAGGACGGGCGGGTGAATCAAACAGAGTGCAAATGAAGTTTTTGCAAACGAGCACAGTTAGTTGGATCATTTATATTAATGTGTAAAATTAACTTTGTGTTTGATACGCGGGGATATTCTTTTTTTACTTTTTCTGCGGGTGCAGCCGTTCTTTTGCTGATTGGTGATGATTTTGAGCGGGCAAAAATTGTTCTTGAATAAATTGACCGGTGTGTCAGTCGTATATGCAGGGGCCGATAATAGGCGAGGAAATATGGTATAACTGTACAATTACGTTTCTTTTTCTTGGAATTCATTTACCACAACCGTTCCAACACCGCTGATATCGCTAGACTAAACTTATTCGCTTCAACAAAAGTATTTTACTGGTGGGCAACGTGTGTTATCTTCTTATGTGAATAAGCACTGTGCAACTACAGTAATACATGATGCAGTGCCTAACAATGAAAAACTGTTATAGTTTTCCCGTGCATAGCTGAACACATCTTTGTCTTGATGCCTTATTGTCCCTTGCTCTTTTAAAAGACTCATGAAATGCAAAGCATTTTTTTACTAGATAAAGTAATGAACATCACGAACATTGAGGGTGCAGCAGGCTCCATTAATTAATGATGCCTAATTCTGTCAATTACTCTTAAATTGTTTTATGTACCACGTGTTGCTGAACTTGTATTGAGGTGCTGACAAGCTTAATCATGCTGTGGACATGCATCATTTTCACCCCTAACATACTGATGAAAAGTGTTCTCCGTTATCTACTAATGTGGTGAAAATTAAGTAAATTTCAATCCCAAAATCTTAATATATACACGGTCACTTTGCAAAAATAGCTCTGTGTAACATTTACACCAAGGTGCTTTGCAAGAACTTAATGCAATATACTGCTCACTGAATTCGTAAGTGAGCTTCGTTTCACTTTTAAAGACATGTAACAGGGCAAAGTAACTCACTCACATTGAAAGAAAAGACAGCAACAAGCGCTGGTCACCCCAAGCTGTCCATTCACCCAGGGTGGCAAGGCGCAGCTCCTAGCAGCGGCCTTTCAACGCGTAGCCTCTCAAGGCTTGACCGCATCCATGTTCTACGAAGCCAAGCTGCATTGTGCCCTCGACAGGTAATGGTGCACTTGAAGATAGCACAAGCTCCAAGTCTTAGTTTCCTGGATGTGAAAAAAGTTACATCTTGGCTTGATCGATTAAGTACTTACCATAATGAGTTCATCAATCTGGCTGCAAAGTCGATGTTATGAATATGTTGCAAGTATATTATATATATAATTGGCTACGTAGAAAGCAAAGTATATTGACAACATTCGTTGAATGGTTCCACGCTTTAATAACATACCAACTTCGTCGTCCTTCCATGTTCCTCAAAATAAATAATAGCCAAAAATCTTTCTTTTTATCATGTTCTTGTTGGTAACATTGCGGCAAACCACACAAATATATTGTACAGTGATTAGAAATGTAACACAACGGAATGGAACGAAGAATTGACCCATACTTGTACCTTGACGTGTTGGTATAACAATAAAGCTTTTTTTTCGTGACACTTGGTCTCGTTGAACACATTCAGTATACCGGTATTAAGGACAACCATCCTGTTCCCTTTCGTGTTGCTTCAAGAAGGAACTATATGTGTTTCACTTAACTCTTCCTTTCAGCAAATGCAGAGAAGCAGCTCCTTCGTTATAACTTTTAACCGGAAATCGCAGTGAGGCATATGTTGCATAGGACGAACATCAGCAATCAGAAGGTTTCGTTTTCGTATAATTTAAGAGTTTGGTGGAGCACCGTGATGAGTAGAACCGGTGTACTGGAAAAGTGGCAGCGACATGAGTCATATATTGACAGCACATAGAGCACTTGTGCGCCTTGAATATAGCACAGAAAAGAGATTCAGCTCGCATTATCACATCGCTGAGAAATTGAGCACAAATCAGGGGCTGTCCCAAGATGTGCGCGAGTTTGGGAAGGTGCACGGTCAGCGTCTTTTAACTACTGCATGTATTTACTGTACAAACAATATCTTTATTAACGGACGACAATATGGTTAGGGGACGTTAAGTGTCATTTTTGCAGTTGTTCAATATACGGATACCGAGTACTGAGTGGGTACTGATTGCGGCGTGCTACGGAGCCAGAAACACACGCAAAAAAAAAACAAAGGGAAACGTGCACGTGCAGCACAAGACCCAACTAGCCCCTGCCTTAGCTCTTTCAACAATTCTTCGAAGAGTTGAGCAGCTCTACCACCGTGACACACTACGTGCCTTGCTTTTTTTTTCTGCGTACTAAAAATCCTCCTGTGTGCGTATGTCACTGTGTCTGTCCGATCACAACTTAATCTTTTTCTGGGCTTCTACATCCGTCCATCTGTTTTCATAAATAATTGCACGTAGGCATACGCAATGCATAAGAATTCGCTCCAATGCAAGTGATGGCTCAACCCGGTAGCCGTAATCTTCTTCACCTTATAAGCGATAAGCGAAGTACCAGGCAGTCGTTGCCTAAAACATTTTATACATTGGCATCTTTCAGGATAAGACATTTTTATGCCACTTTTAGATTCTAAAAAGATGTTGTGAATACGTTTTCAGATTTCGTTGTGTTCGAATATATGGACGAGAAAAGTGTCATTAAAATCGAAACGAATACCGAACCACTGAAATCTAATATGCGAAGTTTTGAATATTAGCACACCGCCATTAAATATTTCCTATTTGAGCATACGTACAGTACTCACAGATTGAAATAGGACCCTCGGAGCGCATGGCCACCGGTACATGCAGCACTGCTCATGGATCCTCATGGGACCAAGGTGTTGCATTGTGGTATAGAGCGAGGGGGAGAATATCTGCGCAGCAGGATTGCTGCTTCCGGTCGCCAACGAGCCGGCCTGTAGTTCACCACGCTGAGAATGTGGCGCTGGAAGGCTTTCGCGCTTTCATATGCCGACCGAAATGGCTTGTAGGTGTGCACCTCCCATATTGCGGCGTGAGCAGAGGACGCTCTCGTTACACGCACTTTGGTGATGCGGCAGGAATGCTGCGCAAGAATAAGGGATTGCGCCTTACAGCGTGCATCTAAGCAGTCCATTCTGCCAGCATTTAAGTACAGGGCCCGCTATCGTCGCAGTTATCAATCGCGGTGAAATGAAATAATGTGTGGGTTCTTCCCGCTTCCTTCGCCCATGTTCAACGCCCAATCTGCATCGTGTTGCGATATAGCGTAAACGAACGCATGTAAGGCGCAATCTCTTAGCTGAATCCGGTGTCTTACTTGCACGACATTCGTTCCGCATCGCCAAAGCGCGTGCAACGAGAGCGCCCTCTGGTCGCGCCGCAATTTAGGAGGTGTGCACCGGCGAGCCATTTCGGTTGGCATACGAAAGTGCACAAGCCTTGCAGCGCCACGCTGAAAGTGTGGTGAACTACACGCCGACTAGTTGACGACCGGAAGGAGCAAACCTGCTCCGTTGATGTTCTCCCCCTCGCTGTATACCACAATGCAACACCTTGGTTCCATGAGCACCCACGAGTTGGCCGCGAGATCGAGCGGAGTCGCCGCCTAGCGGCTTCTGGCTGAACCACGCCTAGTGTGGATTGCTCCATGCGTCGTCTGCTATCCACGTTGTGTTCGCATGTGCGCGTACGTCATGCAGGTCCTCAAAAGGCGGTTTGTTCCGTTGCGTTATAGTGCAACTTAAACCGATCGTACGTATGCCGAACACGACGTAAAGAAGCATTTGGCCTTGATCGGCTATATATGTACTGTAATAAGATCAGTGAGCACACATGTCGAGAGTGCTGTGTGTGGTTGTCGTACCCTCCGTTCACGAGAGTCATATCAGTGTAGCTTTCGCGCTGTGGTTCAAGCGCATTGCAAAGTGCACTTGGCGTTCTCATAAAGATGGGAAGTATTAAATCTCATGTGATTATAGCCTTTTAGCGGCTTGGTGGTAAAAAGAGGCTCTCGTACACTTGCGCGTTGGGGTTAGGTGTATAACTTTGGGACTGTCGTTTATAGGTTACGCGACGAGCTTTAGTTGTGTACGGTCCTGGTCCCACTACCCAGAAATATTTCTGTCGAGTCACGTCTGACACTTCGGTACTTAAAGAGCAGAAAATGAAATGACACGGAAATCGCAAAACTGAGTTGCCTTGCGCAATTTTAGCTTGTGGCTAAATTTATACAAAAACACCCGTGTACTTACACTGCAAAAAATCTGGCCCCTAAACACGGACAAAGCTGAAGGTATAGCGGTGCCGAGCACTTTTCCGCGATCTGAATTAAACGATTTCTCTAAAAAGGAGTCTTCTTACGAAGTGCTTTCGTTACCACAGATAAAACAATGCACTCCGTCACTTTGTTTGAATGAGAACACTGTTCCGTGACCAGAATAAAACAATTTCCTTCAAGAAGGTCTTCTTACGTACCTCCTACGTTAAGATACTAAAGAATGGTCTGCCCGTACTGTCCAATATAATACGGCACATTTGCCTTAATGCAAAATAATGGTTTTGTACCACAACTGCACCATAAAATCCCATAGAAGCTTTGCCACCTATGCAGGTGGCAGTCTCGGTATACGCTGGCAACAAGTGAGCGGAGGTCGACTAGTCCACTAGCCACATACTTCCACGTACAGGTTCGGTATGGGTCTGTGGTTGTTGTTTCAAGCAGATGCTTCATGACGCATGAACCATAACTCCAATAGTTTTCCTCCACCTTCGTTCCTGAGGCAGCATCGTCGCATTGTTAAAGTCGAAGCTATAACCTTTCGTCTAGCAGTATTCAACAAGCTGTCTTAAAATGCGCTCCATGGGTGGCTTTAGCAACATTCCCACTTTGTGTTCTTTGAACGTCTTTGGCATTTTCCTGCCCAATTCGCCGATGTAAGTGGTGTCGTGAACCCCACAACGTACTCTGTAGAGTACCCTGCTCTAATCATCCGCAGGTGTGCGGTCTTTGGGCTTTGTGAACACATGTCCTAAGGACAAGGTATACACAAACACCGCCGAAGATTAGAGCGGGATCATCTACGAAGTACAATGCGGGGATTGCGACACAACTTGCATAGGCAAAATGGGTTGAAGAAGGTAATCGAAGGTTAAAGAACACAAAGAGGGTGTTGCGAAAACCACCCATGCAACATGTTCTAAGACAGAGCTTGTTGAACGCTGCTGAATGACAAGGCATAACTTTGACCTAATCAATTCGACGATGCTACCTCGTGTACAAAGGTCGGAGGAAAAGAAAAATCTTGGAATCATGGTTCATTCATCACGGCGCATTGGCTTGCAACAACAACAGCGGCCCTCTACGAGATGTTTACAAGGAAATGTGTGACTAATGGACTGGTCAAACTCCGCTTATATTTGGCAGCGTATACTGAGAATATCGCCTGCATAGGTGGCAAAACTTTCATGTCATTTTGTTAATAATTGTTGTGTTAAGTCAAAGTAAACATTTTACAATCAAGCCACACATCCCGAGCTGGTAGATGTGGGGGTAGCATGCCATGTGTAGATGCACTGTACTGTGTGAACTTGCTGATGACGGAAGCATACCTGCTGGTTCATGCCAAATAAACAGTGAAGTACACTACTACACGCTTCTTTAAATGCCACTTTGGCAGATGTATTCAGGAACATATTTGTCAAAAGTGTTGCAAGCCTGCTTATGAAACTGTGTGCACGGCCCATGGACAGCTCCACTTCGCTCCTTTCTGTACGTCTGAAAAGGAAGTGAAAGAAAACACCTAGAGCAACAGCAATGTTCAGAATTTATACACATTTAAACATTGCCATGGTGCATGTGCACATGGCCTCCCTTAGCATCACTGTTTCAGAAATCAAAAAAGCAGAAACGGTATTTTGCAGACATTTCTGGACTCGTTCTGATCATATGAAGAACAAGCAGCATGATTTCACGAAGACTTATTGCTATAGTACACAAGAATTCAGGGTTAAACACACTACGTTCTAGCTGCAAGAGTATTTATTTACGTGCATTACCAATTCTATTCAATTATTGTCATGATGTTGAAGCAAAAGTCTTAACAGTTACAATTTTTGTACTTAATGCTGCCAAGAAGGCCGAGAGTTATGTGGGTAAAGAAATGAAGAATTGCGCATGTGTAAAATGGAATCAGCTCGCACAAGGCGAGGCAAATTGTAGACCACTGCGAAGGGCTACTGCTGCAGTGCACATATAATAAGGCTGAAGATGACAAAGATTAAAGCGTAAAAGTAAAGGATGAGAATTAAATTGAGAAGTAAGGCTTGCTGTCAATAGCTCTTGAATTCTATCAGAAAACAACATGACAGTTGTATATCCTGTACATCTTAACGCGACAAAAGTTGATCTGAAGATGGCGGCTTGAATGAATGTCAAACCATTGAACAAAGCGTGTTGTTGGAGCCAATTTTTCAACAAATTGATATGTCTAAGTTGTTGCAGCAACCTTGATGCAATTCGTTGCCCCTCTAAAGAGGAGTCCTCTTGTTGAATCACTAGCTCCAACAACATTCGTTGTTCAACAATTATTTCATGAGCTGTACATCTCGTTACATTCATAACAAACCTCTACTGTACCAAATGCTACTATGGCAATGATAGTGGGTGCAATACTTAAGCTGCAGTGTCATAAGCAGGTGACCGGCCATTCAACTCTTTAAATATACCAGATCCATAAAGACTGCAAACCATGAGGCAAGCACAACACAAAGAACAAGCGTAAGGAAATTGAAAGAGGTTAACTTTAATAAACGAGGTATGGAATTAGTCATCCCCATTTTAAGTATAAAAGGTGGTTTTTTAACGAACTCCTTTGCTGTTGAAAAAGATCATGCTGCTAAAAAGATTATACCTGTAGTCAAGTGATAATTTCCAGGACGAAATTTCGTGATGCTGAGAGCATGCATTAAACTTTATGCACGATAAGCGTTAGGTGCAATGTCAGAGAGGTGGAGATGGTTTAATGGATAGCAAATACTAAAAATGAAGAGCTCTGAGTAACCATCGCAAGAATAAGGACGAAGTAAGGAGCGAAGCATATGATAAGCTAGTGCAATGTCTGAAGCGAGTTAATCTTGTCTTAGAATATGCAGTCATAAAGTGAGATCCAGTAAGTAGGCGTCACATGCACTGGTTGTGAGAGAGATATGGAAATGACAGACCACCTTTTAAATAAATGTAAAAATGTCCACCCATGTGCGTGTTGGGAACTGGCTCTCATGAAGCCCTAGGCTTAGAGAAAGCTTGATAAAGATGAACACATCCACAAGAGAAATCAGTAAAAGACAGATGGAGGATTGGTAGTGGAAAAGCAGCGAGAACAGCCAAAAACAAACTTGCAGGGTCTTTATGTATAATGCCGAAAAATAAGCTACCTATTATAAGTTTTTTTAAGGAAAGAAATTTAATTCAGGTAGGAAAGGCATTAAGCCAATTCCAAAATTGAGCTTGGCCACTTGCATGTCAATGCTTCGCTTTAAAGGGAACACACATAGCATCCATCCATCTACAGATGTGAAACTGCGTCATGCAAGATAACTTATACAAAGTTATTGCTTTGAACAATTAAAGCAAAATATTTCAGGAGAGCACCTAACTGGGCTGGTTAGTACATGATTACAACGGGAACAAACAGCGCTGGGCACGGGACGGAAAAAAAAGGTAGACGAAGGCAACAGCACCCTCGTCTATTGTTCTTTCTTTGTCCCGTGTCCAGCGCTGTTTGTTCCCGTTTTAATGCAGAATATTTTTTTCTTTAATCTGAAGGTGGCAGTGTTTCATGGCTAAAATAGTTTACTAATTTGCATTTCAAGTTACATTTTTTCAGCCCTAAGGAAACACTGCAAAATGCTGAAGTTCTAATGTTAACATTTATCAGGAGAAAGACTAATTCTTTCGTATGGAATACCGAAGGTTGATTTCAAAAGTTCATTGCCTTTGTATTTTGTGCTGTTCCCTTATCATTTTCCTTAAGACGGTTTTATAGATGTTCTTGGTTTATCTTGTGTTTTGTATATGTTATGCTCCTGTTTTTGCTTAGCAAGATCATTTTATGTGTAACTTATCACTGTAGCCCACTTTGCAATACTGCTTACTGGTGTCAGCAGTATTGTCAAGTAATAAATAAATAAGTAAATAGATATCCACTTTGTCATAAAACTACTATGAAAACAAAATAATCAGAAACGTTCCACCCAAACTGTAACAGTCGGAAAAAATAGCTTTTGACCCATATTGCAGCTTAGCTTTTGCTATGTAGCATTCCAAACAGAAATGTCGCCAAGACATTATTGTGTGGTATACTTTGCTGGCAATTTATATTCCATTTAAAAAAATATATACTGCTTGGTTGTAAGCAAGGAAAAATTTACTGAAGTGAATAATCCCTAGCCTGCACAGAGTCTCGTTCCTTGACCTTCGCTGCACAGCACATTGGCACAGGATTCACGCGGGTGCCCCTGTGCTCATATAGTGCAAGTCTAAATGTTGCAGATTTAAGCAATACTTCTGTCTGAAATACCATGCAAGAACAATGATGTGCTGTGCAGTGAAGGCAAAGCTCCAAGAAACTTCCCACAGCCTTGTTATTTTTCATTTGAAAAAATTATTTTTCGCTTGAAGATAATATTACACCTTAAAAACTTTGTCTAAATTATCACACGAGGAAAGCACACTGTGATGCGTAGGCAACATTTTAGCTGGGATTTCTACACAGTGAAAGAGAGCCCGCAATATGGGTTCAAACACTACTTCTTCCAAGTGCCAATTTTGAAGACATTTTTGCTTCTTTTTGCCAGCAGCATTTTCAACCCTTGGTATATGCACTGAACGCATACTGTGAATATATTTCACATGAAACATTCAGTCTTTTTTACATTATACTTAAAAATGGTGCATTTTGCAATGTTTCCTCACGACTGCAAATAGCATAAATTGAAATCAAAATAAATTCGACTATCATAGTCATGAAAGATTGGTGACTATGTTAAAGAAACAAATGCTTTGTAGTAATAGCTCGATGCAATAACCATGTGTCAATTAATTTGCCTGACACAGCTTCATTTCTGCATGCGAAGTTTGAAAGGTCTTTGCTGCATCATGCAATTCTTTCCCCGAAAATAACGCTTGAATGACTACTTCCCACACTGAAACATAACAGCATCAGTTTTACAAAATATTGGAAATGGTCAAAAAACGACCTGGCACACTGGCGTGAAATGACCCAAATAGGTACTATAATAAAACAGTGTGCACTGTCAGACACTAAAATGAAGCACTAATCTGCTTGTATTGCTAAATTACTTCAAAACCCTGCTCTGAATAACTGCCCACAAAAAGTTGATTGCGAAAAATTTACTTTAACCTCTGACCTATTTTTATCTATCTCTAGTATAATGACTCCTAACCTTCGGCACACACGCAAAGGCACAAAGCATTTCATATGGTTCAATGCCTTCGAACAGTACGGAAGGTCATATGTTAAGAAATAGCGAAAAATCTGGACTAATTTTAACCAGCTATGTTTTTATAACATGCAAACATCGAGAAATACACAATAATTTAGTAACTCGCCCCCTCTAAAAGTGTTGCTGTCACAGCTCCAAATTCCATTCACGAGCTATACTGGCTAAAATATTAAAACACAGCTGAATTTCCATCTCAATGGTGGATGCACACAAGTCTACAATAATTTAGTAACTCGCCCCCTATAAAAGTGTTGCTGTCACAGCTCCAAATTCCATTCACGAGCTATACTGGCTAAAATATTAAAACACAGCTGCATTTCCATATCAATGGTGGATGCACACAAGTCTACACGAACAGGCATGCACTTTAGATTGACTTCACAAGCCAGATATCCTGTAATCCTGCCGTTGGAGAACGTTACCAAGTGTATGAGCTGGACTACTACATAAGCTAAAATGGATGCTTGTGTGTGTTGGTATGACAGAGCGTAAACAAACCAGTGCAGAAGACTGAGCACACGTGCACAGCACTGTTTGTGTCTTCCTTTTTCTTGTGCTCCGTCTATTGCGTTTTACAGCGAAAGCTGTTATGAGATCATTTCACCGGCCGTTTTTGGCGCCGTAGTTGTCCGCCGCCGCCGCCGCCGCCGCCGCCGGTGTCCGTAACCAGTATCGATCGAAATAAGAAAAAAACTAAATAAGAAAAAAATTCCAGGATGAAACGCGGTTCGAACCAGGGCCCTCTGTGTGGGAGCCCAGTATTCAACCTCTGAGCCATGCCCGTGCTTGAAACTGCTTTGCAAAAAGGTCCTATACAGCCTTCATGTCGGGAAGGAACCACATTAGCATATGCAATATAGTGTGGTAGAAGAGTAAAATAAGCACCAAGCGTCGCACAACGCGAATTCTGTAACCAGGCGTCACACAATGCGAATTGCGCAACGAGTAGTTTGTGAAATGCTTCCAACCCATTACAAAGATCTCTGCCATAATTCTTCGTCGTCATCAGGCACAGCATCAACAAAGTGCGCATAATGCCTTACATGCGTTTAGCAGGTACTACGGATCTCCGTAAAATGACGAAAAATGGCACAGTGCCTGCTGCCCCACTTTTCAAAATTAGAATGATTTAGAGCGTAGTGAGTTCCTCGCAAGTGCACTTGTATTGGTTGCCAAGGAAGCCTATAAGCGCAGATCCATTTCCTCGGGGTCTCAGTAAAATTACAATGCTTTATAGCGTAGTGGGTTCCTCGCAAGTGCACTTGGATTGGTTGCCAAGGAAGCCCATGAGCGCATGATCCATTTCCTCGGGGTCTCAGTAAAGTTCTTCGCCCCCCCCCCCCGTCTCTCTCCCACGTCAACGTATGTTATACAGCATGACGGGAGAGGGAAATAGCGAGCGGGCGTCACGCAATGCAAATTACATAACTGGTGGGCCGTTTAAAGCTTCCAACCCATTACAAAGGGCTGAGCCATATTTCTTCATCGTCATCAGTCGTCGCGTCAACAAAGTGCACATAATGCCTTACAGACGTGTAGCTGGTGCCTCGCTTCTCCGCAGAATGACGAATAATGGCTTAGTAGGTGCTTCCCAACTTCACAAAAATTGTGATTTATGGCGTAGTGGGCACCTTTCTAGTGTACTTGTATTGTAGCCCCAAGAGAGCTTACAACGTGCTCTAGAAACGCCGCTCTTCCAGCTTTCGCTGTGACTGTGCTGCGGTTTCAGCGCAGGCCTGGCGTTTTTTCTACACTAATGCATTAATTGTGGAAACAACTGGCTGCCGCAATTTGGTCATCTAGGTCGAACTTTTTGGGCCTTGTACCAGACTAAAGAGCTCTGTTGTGAAAGCAACAGGGTGTAACAATATTGCACTAAAATCAGGGAATACAAAGCATCGATAAGAATGTTCAGCCAAAATAAAAGGCTTCAGCAAAATGTTTAAGACACATACTCACAGGTTAATGCTCATTCACAGCTTCTACGGCAGCCCCATGATTTGCAGCTTCTACGGCAGCCCCATGTCCATCTGTGCGTGCCTTCCTTCCGCCTTTGGGCAAGTTCGTGTAGAATGTCTGCCAGGAAAACAAAAACATCAGAAACAAGTAGACTTTTTTTAGCATGCCTCACATAACCCAAATTAACTTTTCTCTCCCTATAAGGTAGCTGTTTAGAAAGCATCCAAACAGCCGCTGCTTTGTCTATGTATAGCTCATAACCAATTAGTAGCATCCAACACCACACCTGGTCATTGTCAAAGCATACGAGACAAGAAACTGAGACAAGTATAAGCAAAGAGCAAGCGGCTATATTTCGCCATTATATCGTTTCCTAATCCAGCCCGATGCATTCATCGCTTAAATTTAATTTACACTGCTATATTTGTGTTCGCCCTAAACTTACTTTCCAAATAACTCACTAGAAAACCTATTTCTCTTACGCACTACATGAATACATGTTAAAAAGATGGGGCATGCAAACATGGACACAAGAGAGTGAAGACACCTAAAACGCTGAGATCACTAACTGAAGGCTCATTACCTAATCTACCTTTACATTGTCGAGAGCGTAAATGCACGCCAAAATTCGATGAATGCAGTTTTGTACAAGCACATGAATGAAGAAATGCGTCCAATTGTCGAGGCCTGGCATATCGATAATGGCAGTGCACAAGAGAGCCAACCGTCGATTAACCAGCATAAAGAAGAAATCAAATGCTTGAGCAGTTATCTCTCACGTAGACTATCGCGCGTGCCAGATTGATAGGTATCGCCTCTTGCCTGGCCATGCACAGATGAGTTTCTGTGTCTACTTTATTTTGTGCCACTGTCCACCTTTCTAGTTGGCGTTAGTGGTGTCTTGGTTTCTCTCTTGTGTCCATGTTTGCATGCCCTGCCTTTTTAACATGAATACCTACCAACCAGCTCAGCTGTCTCATACTAAATATGTATACAATCTAGAATTACCACTCTGTTCACTTGCTGATGTAATAATAACAATGGGGTTCTGTATGTAAACGTGAAATTAAAAGCACAGGAACCTCTAGGATTTGCACCTCCACCGAAAGTGCAACCACTCCATCAAGGATTGAACCCGCACAGTTCAGATCAGCAGCTGACCATTATAACCACTGTATTGCAGCGGGGGATGTTCACTTGGTAATGTAGGTTAACGTTAAGGATTATGGAAAGAGCTGTAGGTTGAAGAAAGACATGCAATTAAGCAAGGAGCTGCAGACATTATGCAGTTTAGATATTTCTGTAATCCAAAGGGCTGGTGCTCAGGGCATGCACCTAAGGAACTCCTGTTCAGCGTCTCTTTTCGAACCAAAGCTTAGCAGAATTGATGTTCCTGTCTAGATATGCCCCTGAAAACCACAGTTAAATAGCTGCAAAGTAAACACTAGAAGACAGAAAAAAATCCATCACTTGTATGATATTAAACACATCAAGATGCAAATACACCAAACACCCTGGACTGTGAAACGCATTGATTGAAGAGATATCAGTTAAACAAAGCAGCATAGCAATGAACTTCCAGGTAGCTGCCACACAGCAAAAAGCAGGTGGCTCTGGTGCCATGAAAAATCTATAATAACACTTGTTGAATATAGCAGGATGTTTTGTATGATAAATGTATAGATTACCACTCACAGAAGCTGACATGCTATTTTAAAAATCAGCATTGCAAAAAATAAAGCAAGAAAACCACGTGACGTGTGAATTTACCATTCATAATTTAAGGCTAAAGGGCCCCTAAACAACCCCGGAGTCTAAAATTTGTGACAACTGCACGCTTGTACAACGTGAACATGTTGTCACATGAATTTTTTGATTAAGTGGTGTAATAATGAAGCCACAGGGGATAGAACAAACATTCCAGCTGGTTTCAGTTTCTCGCTCAGCCTGACCATCCTGAAGAGGGGCTTCCTCGGTGTGCCACTGTGCCAGAGCGGTGCGGTGAGGAAGCACAGTCAAAGCACTGGCGAGATAAACCAATTCGCAACACTTGTGACAACCACAGATACTGCATAATCACAAAGCCAAAATGCCGTTTCGTATTGCAGAGGCCTATTCAACAGTCAGCGTTACTTAATGTTGCGCATAGGCAACATTACACCACTTCGCTAGCAAAGAGGACTGGTCAAGCGCTGAAGAGGAGGTGCAGTTATTGTTTTTAGAAGTGGAGTGTCTGACATTCGCACAATGTGATTCCTGCGGCCCTCTGTACGAATTAGCGAGCTTGTTTGGGAGGTGTAAAAAAAGAAGTCTGAGCCTGCTGACTGGCCCTTTAAGAGAATGTAAATATACACTAGAAGGAAGTACACTTGTAGACATATTACTATAAGCTATAAAAACAGGCAATTAACATGCTCAATCCATGCAGCATAGGGATGTCTCACCCCTTTGCAAGAACTTTACTATGGTGGCTGCATGTTTGTGTAGGCCAGAAGCAGCAGGCACGTGGCTTCCATGAATTTGACCCGTTCGTTGAAGGGAAACTGCTGCTCACATCCTTGTAGCACTGCTTTTTGAAGATGCTTCCTGCGATAACAAAATGACCACAACACAATTATGGTCTGCAAATATCGACAGATGACCTACATTGCTGCCCTTTCTCATTAAATTCAGCTCTAGACTAAACACTGCAATAGCGGCATCCTCCTACATTACAGGGCATCATGCTGCTTTCCTTGGCCTGGTTTTTAGTTCAATAATTGTTTTCACCCATAACAATGTAGCACTAGTAAAGATTCGGTTGGGGAGGATGCAGTTGTAAAGTGTGTATGCAAAGTAAGAATATGAAAAAAAAAAACAATGGCATAATTTCACACGAGATATAACAATTATCATAATTCATGTAATGTCAGACACCAAGAAGTCTTTAATTGAGCAAGTTTTGACCTTAAGCTATCACAAAACAATGCCCTTCATGGAAAGTGGGATTTGCAGAGTGAACTCTGATCATGAAATTGGCTGCCTTTACTGGCTCTGTAGCTGCAAGTGCATTGCTAAAGCCGCTTGAATGCACTTAACAAGCCTGTGTAATGGTATTGACAAATGTACAGAGAAGACAAACTCATTCGTTCTCACTTAGCTGCCATCACAGCAATACGTTGCTTCGTGTCAGGTTTCCTGGTATGCAGAATGCACGAACTTGGTGGCCGTGCCATACCACAGTAAACATGATCGACATCTGCTCCAACTGCGTAAGTAGCTGGAAAGTGCTAAATTACACAATCAGCTGCACCGTGCACACATAATGTAAATTCTAGCAGTGGCAACATTTCGCACCTCATAATAGCCTATGGGCATTGTACTCGTTGATGCTGCCAGCTGCATTCCCTGCTTTCATTTCTAGCATGCATAGCACATGCACACAAAGCACCCAATAACTGTGGGAAGCAGAATAGATCGTCCGAGGTAATCAATAAAATTGATTGACAAGAATTCCACACATCACTCAAGCCTGTTGTTTAGCATAAGTGATGAGAATGTGCAGCCAAATGTACACAGCAAATTCAGTATTGGCCTTGAAGAATTGCAAGATAGGTTGAAGCTTTCCAGAAACAAACCGTATACAGTAAAGTCTGTCCCACATACTGAAATCATGAAGTTATAAATTTTAAATTGGGCCGCTATATTCTTCAGGCACCATGCATTGCATTTACGAAAACGCTAACATCCCTGTACAACAATGCGTGCTGCAAGAAGTTATAAACCTTAATATTTTTGGCGCAATGCCATTTCCCAGTACCACGTTTTACAGAAAGGCAACATTTCCCTTTGCAAAACTAAGCCATGTTCCCAGGCAAAATGCACTGTCCATGCTGACAAACATGGAGTACGCTCTTCTATACAGCTTAGCTGGTTTACTGGAACTAAAAGCTACGGTAACGCTGTCTTAATTGAACTGGCTAGCAAAAGCCTTCTCGCTGCTGTTTATGTGAAGTAATTTCACCTTGGGGAACGTCACAAGAGTAAGTGGCACATAATAATGAGTGCGAGAACACAGTAACAGGATGTGCAACGGTTACCAGGTATGCCCATTCGTGGAAACTGTGGGCTCTTCCCCCAAATGAACCAGTTGGAAATAACCCTTTTGCATGAATAAACTTAAGTTGGTTGCTGGCATACATAACATTGTTACTCTGCATTTCCATCTCAATTATCTAGCGCTCATTGTTTCCCTTCGACATGACTAGCTCAAAACAAGATTCTTCTTCATTACATGGAACTTTATACATTACCTTTACGTTGGCTACAGATGCTTATTTCTTCTGCCTGAATAAGCACCTCCTATAGCATACTTGCCTCAGCCACCTTCTGGACTGCATGGTCAGCACTCCACTGTTTGTTGTGGCACTGCTGTTTGCTACCTGCAGTACGTTGCAAAAAACTTCAGCATTCAAAAAAAAAGGTTAAGAAAAGCCGACCAGGTGTGCCAGCAGCACCTTGCCCTTTGAGGAGGGAGGAAGAGCTCTGATAAATGGCTAACTCAAGACAAGCGTTGTTCTTCACAAGCTATTATTATGCGATGAGAGGTGGGACTTCAATACACGGACGCACATATAGTGCTAAAAGCAATTGAAAATTCAGCTGAAAGTACGGCTTGTCAAATTAGGTCAACGTGCATAAAGGATAAAAATGGGGCAAACCAACTGAACAAAATACAATGTCATGCTGCAGAAATTGCATTTTTAGCAAATCTGTGTTATCTATTGCTTGAAAGATCATAAGCAATGTCCAAGAATGCTAACCTAAACGCTTTTGAGGGTCACGTTACTTAATGACAAATAAAATGCACGCCTAAAGAAAACATCCCTAAATACACTTTATTTCTCCCACTGTACCGATTCACGATTCACACGGTGGCTGATGATTATTCCTTCAGAGCTCGTGCAAACGAAATGGATGTTTAAGGGTCGGTTTCACGGCTTTACTCCAAGTAATTTGTCAAGAGACATGCATAAAACGAATGACAATGATGAGCCTGACAAAAATGTTGTCTCCTTTCAGCAAATATTAGCGTAGAGCAGTGCGTGCAAGCGAGCTAATTACCAAAACTTTATAACACTACCGACAACGTTCTTGACAAAGGTCATGCGCGAGCACAATCCTCACAACTACAACCGCATACACTACCAACACGTTATACGATTTTCTTCGGCGACAAGGCGTACTACAATAACAATAACTCACAATGTACGAAGCGTAACGTTCACTTACCTCTGGCAATAAAAAATACGCTGGCAGCGTACACTGCTGGATGACCGCCGGTTTTCAATGGTGCGCCAAGCGAGGAATCGCTGAGCTACCGGCCGTCCCCGAGCGTCAAGGCATTTTCCAGGGCCACAGAACGCGTCGTCGGCAAAGGATTGCGGCGCTGCTACTCACTGACGTGCGGAAACATTTGAAGAAGGTGTTCTTCAAAACTATGAATCGCGTCCGTCGGTCACACCGAACAAAGCAGTCGCAGGGATTGAAGTCGCACGGTCGGATTCTGGTGACTATTTGCCTGGTACCGCGTACAGTTGCGCTTACGTCAGTAACCACGAAATACAACACACAATACACACAATGCGAGGCAGCGCGTTAAAAGTCGACAGCACAAAAACTCGGCACGACGATCACACGAACGCAGAACTATACGGGCTAGGAAGGTCTCCTTAGTGTCGTGAGCGCGCCTGCCAGGTGGAAAGATTGCGCGATCCAGCGTGCAGACGGCGCTGCCGCTCGCTGGCGTGCTTTCGCGCGTGTGAGCCTGCGCTCTGTGGAGTTTCCCGTTGAAACCAAGCTTTGTAAGCTCGTTGTGTAGGCCACACATGGCGCTTAAATAATTATTAATTAATTAATTAATTAATTAATTAATTAATTAATTAATTAATTAATTAATTAATTAATTAATTAATTAATTAATTAATTAAAATAATTAATTAAAAGTAAGAATCAGCGAACAGTCAAATGAAATTTATGTACACATGAGGGACCTCCCTTGATGTTTCACGCCCACTCTTGCAGGCATACTGGATCTGTAGAAGCTCTGAATGAGAATCGATGCCTTTTCATTGCACGAGTTCTTTTGCATAACGTCATGGAACAGGTTGTCTTTTTCTTTTTAGGCATGTTGCGTTGGAGAGGCTAGAAAGATTTGCAGTCGCACGCGAGCATGCACGAACCTTTCAAGACGCAGCTCGGAATGAAATTGCAACAACCACGAAAATTCCAGGGTCGGATCTAAGAGGAACAGGGTACCGGTGCCCTTACCCCCTCCCCCCTTTAATTTTCAACGACCGTAGCGGCGGCCGCTACGGGTCGCTGCGAGCGCCTGCACCCTAAAGCTTTACTGCACCCTAGAGTTACTGTAAATGTTACTTTGATGTGGCGGAGTTGCTCATCTGTTTTCGAAACGCCGCTAGCAATCGTTCACTGCAGAGAAGCTGATGCGCAGGCCGCCGCCGCTGCAGCGAACCGGTTTGTACTCCCGTGCCACAGTCCCGAAAGGAGGCTTTCATAAAGGGACGCTTTTCACCAATACGAAGCAGCGCCGCATGTTCCTTGTGTCCTTGTCTATTAGGCACCGTGGAACGCCGCACAGAAGCCTTCGCGGTAGGGATGTCCGAAAAGCAAATTTTAGGTTCGAAGCGAACAGTGATTACGTCCAATAATTTTGAATCGAATAGTTCGAATAGTATGTATCACACATTATATAAAAAAAATTAACATAAATATTGTCGAGGCCCAACTAACCTGCACAGCGTTTTTTTTTAATTGGAACGAGGCATGTGCGACTGTCATTCTTTTTGCTGCAAGTAAACGCTACTAAACTAAGCGCTACGCTACTAAACGCTACGTTTAGTAGCGTTTAGTAGCATCAAATAGCAGCAGAATTTCAATTTCAGTAAGATGCAAGTTATAAGCGATAATATACGTCACACTTTAAAAATTACTATATATATAACTTATTATAACATATAAGCCCGTATAACAAGCTTTTAAACTTAAAAAATGATCAGGCGCGTAGCCAAGAGGATGGTTGGGGGTTTCAACCCCACCCCCCCCCCTCGAAATTTTTCAATTTTGCTTGCGCATATATTCACGCACACATACAAACACACGCACGAACATACATAAAGTATGGTTGAACCCCCCCCCCCCCCCGGAAAAGATTTCTGGTTACGCCCCTGAAAATCATTAATCTATGTCGGAGAGTAATATGTTAATTTAACCTTGAAGTGGGGCTTCGCGGCATTGCGCAATTTTGTTGGTTAGGTGCTTTCACGGCATTGCATTTTCAGGCTGCAGTGAAACCACCTTCACAGGTGGGTTACATGCCGTCTAATATACGCCTATTCGTTCATTATGAATACTTTGAAATTTCGGAACCTTAAATTCGTGTCGAAGCGCATTCGAATACTATAACATTCCTTCGAACATTCCTAGTGCTCGAATATTCGCACATGCCTACTTCGCGGCAAACAGACGCAGACAGTCTGCCAGTATGTCAGGACGCCAGCAAAATATTGTCTACCCTCGTTGCTCGCGAGGGTAACATGCACAAAACAACAAATTTAACCACTCTCGGTTGACCTGAAAAAAAGGTTAAAGATTTAAACCGCTCACATAGAGAACCGTGGTAGTTGCACGTTCCCCAGGCCTTCTGTAAACGCATCGTGTCTGAAGAAAAAAAGATCACAGCTTCACCGCAAGCGCGAAGCAATGAATGCGAAGGCAACAAATTGCAATGTTATACAAAGGAAGGCTGGCAGCTAACTCTTTTGGATCCGATCTGGCGTAACTATACAAAACGTTGGTGTAAGAGAATACGGCCGCTCTAGGGAGAGGTGCGCTTTTCGCAGTCTCTTCGCGTTAAGAGCGCGCGTAAAAGAGTATACGAGCCGTTTGCTGATGCCTGCGAGATAGCGAGCGCGCAAGCGATCGTGAACGCGCTTTTGGGATCAAAGTTCGCAGTTGCTGCTCAAGCACCCCCCCCCCCCCCCTCGCATCCCTCCATGCTCATTCAAGACGGACGGGGCGTTTCGTTTCTGCTTGAGCAGCATCGACGGCAGGTCTAACACGCGGGGGGATGTTATCGCATGCGCCCTCCGAGTGACGCAGATAGGCCAGCTCGTTTGATCTCTGCATCAGCCGCTATCGTCGCCGCTGCTCGCGAGCTTTTACTCACGGGTAGAACCTACGATGCGCGGTGGGATGTTATCAATTTGGACTTTATACTGAACATGACGGCGACGACAAAAACCCGTCGAGAGTGCCGATATCATTGCTATCTCAAGAAAAGTAGCCACGTGATGGTCTTTGGTTGGAAAATAACTCAACAGCGCAGTCAACTTTAAGACTTTTCGACTTTAGGACTTTTAGGACTTTCTTTTTCTTTAGGACTCTAGGACACTCTCTCCCTAAATAAAAATAAAGCAATATGTCCGTTGGCAGTTACGAACATTTACTCCCTATTTCCATATAATGAGAGCCATCTGTAAGTTCTACGTAGATCTTGTTCGTGGATCTGAAGGAATCTGAAGGACAGTTTTTGCAGTGTAGATTAAGGTGCGCGTTAAAGAGCCCTGATGGTCAAAATTAATCCAAAAGGCCTAGTTTACATTTTTGTCGTAGTAATTTCACGCGAAGCCACATCTCTTTTTCTTTACATTATCTTGAGCGTTTGTGTTGCGTTGTTTAGATTGATGGAAGGCAGCGGACAATATTCGCATGAAAAAACGTACTTTGGTCCCGTGAAATAACCGAGCCTTTGTTCCATTACTGTCGTGCAAGTAATCAATCGAAGAAAGTTCCGTGCTGTACCTTCGTGTACTGTTACTGGAATAAAAACAAACGTGTGCGTGTTAAACGTTTCCGTAGCGCTAAAGCGCTGTCAGCCACGTAGCTTTCCTCAGTAATGCTATCAACTGTCCTGCATTTCATGCAGAACTGAATAAGAAATGCAAATGAATATTTGAGCACGCAGTGCACAAAGTGCTATTTGAACTCTTCGTGCAGCTGGGAATACGGGCTTTCTTTTTGTCGGGGGGTATCCAGATGAACAAGAAGTAAATAGTTAATTCAGTCGCGCTATACAGCAGTGCGTAGTAGGTGGAACGCAAGCCAAACATGTACAAGTAAAACAACAAGAAAACGTTATCTATTGCGATAACGCCGACTGTTGCCAAAGGCGAGCAACCCCGTTTGTGGGCAGAATGCGCTCCTCTCACAAGTAATAGTAACGTTCGGCGCCCTTCGTGCATTAATTCGGGAATGAAGAGCGCACATATTACCAGAAAGCTGCAGTCAACGCATTTTGTTTGCCGGAAATCGGGTCAAATCGCTCACAACGAAGCGATGATGTGCGCGCTTGTATACGCGCCGACAACCGCCTATCCACAGTAGCGCGGCGACGGTGCTGCCACCAGTTGGCCGGTCTCGCGGCGAATACCGGCGGCCACGAGCTCCGAGTGTCCAATTTCAATCCGTGAGTACGGTACATATTTATGAAGTAAAGATGACTACAAATGCGAAACTATATGTCTATTAAATTTCACTTTCGCACCGGACCATAGACGCCACTGTTTTCTGGCGGTGCTTTATCGTGGCTGCAAGGAAATCCGGGTTGAGACACGTTTCAACCACCTTGAGAGCGTTTCCGCTGGTCATAGCGTGGGTGTCAACTGCAATTCACCACACCATGTCAGCCATGAAAAGAACCGCTTCAAGCACAAGGCACTTTCAAAACGAAGCGGCATGTGAAACTGCGATGGCGACGGCCTTCGGATGCCGGTAAGTATTAAGCGTTGCCGCTGGAGACTCCGGAGATGAAATAATCATCAATTATGTGTTTTTGTACCTGTTTCAGATCGGAAATGCCGACAGGCATTAATCACAACGAAAACAAACCACTGAACGAGAAGAAAGAAAGCTTTTCCGACAAGATGGACCCGCGAAAGCTTGCTGTTTGTGAAGACTTGGCGAAACAGCGGCAAGATGAGAAGGCGCGCTCTGCTAACGAGCCTGATGCGACGGGAACTTCGGGAAGCGTTTCGAGAAATTCGAATGGATACTCGACTTTGCACAGCAAGAAGAAAGATGCGGTGCATTACTACGGTGACGTTTGTGCCGACCACAAAAGTGATGGAGGCCCGTCCGCCGCCATGGCAAAGTGCCGGAGAATCGACGAAAGTGACAGTAGCATTGAATGTTCGCGTAAACACCCTACAAAGTACACTGCCTGTTCTCCTGGAGTGGTGTACAAGATTCCCTTAAAGTGCGGCAAGATATACATTGGACAAACCGGCCGTTGTGTTAATGACAGAGTGCACGAACATGCCAAATCATTAAAGAACAAAACATTGCCGTCGAATATTGTCAAGCACTGGCTCTCTTGCAAATGTGAGGTTCTTTTTGAAAACACCTCTATCATTGCGAAGCACCATGATAGGCTCGCGCGGGAAATTGCGGAGGCATATAGCATTATGAAGAATAAGAGCGTTTGTATCAGTGATGCTTCTGTGAAATTGTCAGCTGAAGAGTTCGCGACCATTGATGGGTTGTTCGGTAAATGACAACTGTCTTTAGCTCGCCTTTTGATACAGCAGTCCTCCTATCGATATACAATGATATATGGATGACAGCATAAGTTATGTTGTGGTATAACATCACAAAATAGTGTCCCTACTCAAGCCTGGAATATTCACCGCTATCCCTGCATGGACTCATTTAGTCTATTCAGTCTCACTAGCTGAATCTGTAGCCATAAAAATATTTGAAATTAGTTTTCAATAGTGAATTGAGTCAAATAACCACCTTCTGAAACAGGGGGCTAGCTTTAGAAGACGTCGCTGCTTTATGAAGTGTGAAATCAATCTTGTTTTAGCATTTTGTTGCATGTTGTTACTTAATAGCTATTATTGTATAATTAGAAACAGTGCACTGTTATTATTTGAACAAGTGTGATTCTGTTTTACCATCTGGTTGTGTTCTTCCTCTTCCTAGCCATTAATAAATCGGAAGAGTCATACGTTTCTTTATGTTTGAAGTCTTGTTTTTTTTCTGTTTTTCTTACCATTACACTCCGCAATGTCTGCTGACCCTGAAGTTATCACAAGATATATATAAAGAAACGACTGAGTAAATAAACGCATCGTACGATTCCTGCAGAATAAGCCGACCTACTATTCCACCAATGTCTGCGAAAGTGTCACGTACAAAGTTGGATTGGTGTGCGTCAAGGAAGCGCTTTAACCCCTATTCTCTTCAACCTTACAAAGACAGGGCTTCCGAATATGCTGCCTGATGCCTGGACTACAGCATATACATGTGCAGATCACACATGCATGTGACCACCTCACAAGTCTCTCGAGATCAGCTAACATCGGCTTCAGCAGGACTCAATGCAGTAAGCGGTTACCTCAAGGAGTAAGACATGGAGGTTTCTCCCGCCATGTCAGTAGTTCTGCCATTCACATGAAAGGAAGCGCGGAACTTGAAACTTCTGTGGATTGTTAGAGCATTGAAACAGTATGTAAACATAGCTTTGTTGGAGTTACGCTGGACCGTCAGGTCAGATGTACCCAGCGTATACTTGATCCTAAAAGTCAAATCAATGGCAACACAAATGCTTTCCCTTGCATCGCAGGTACAGAGTGGGATAGAACGACGCACTTGATCCCCGTCTTGAGCACCAACTATAGACTCTCAGCTACCATAACGCATCAACACCTATATACATGGTCTCCGACCAGGATTCGCTTACACAGACCACGTTTCATACAGAATTCAGCTTCAATCATCTACAGAATGTATATACGGCCACGACGACGATGTATGTCATTTGTGTGTGTGTGTGTAAGCGTTCGCACCGATGGCTGTAGCCATCGCTATAACCGATTGCCAATAAACGAGTCACTGTATCATTTACAAGCGAATTCGCCGAACTTCCTGGTAAGTTCACAGTATGAACTCCCCATCTCCTCGACACGACTCAACTAAAAACCATATGGGGGGCATCAACTTGTCATAGTGTCCTAGCAACCAGAGAGATTGTGTTCACGGGATAGACAATATATCAATTCCGGGACTTGCTACTTTAGTTTAAACTAATGCTTACAGCGTAGGCGCATTTATAAATCTTCGTTCAACTTATTACGGGTTCGGAAACATTTATTGCTTTTCTAATGACAATTTCTAGTCACTAGTTTGTATAATCTTCCCATTCACCTCCGAAAGGTGAATGTGAACATCATACATCAAAACATCACACTAGTTGCAAAATGCTCACACTAGTGGCACGTGAAAAAAAAAATACTGATGGCATGTCAACATCATACTAGTGGTAAAAAGGCTGTTTAGAAAACTCCAGCTTTTTTATGTTCATCGCGATTGAAGTGCCTGAGTGAAAATGAAACCAAAAGACTCGGTGACAATCACTCAATTCGTTTCGAAATTTCGACGATGTCCCCTAGGTGGCACGACGGGTTTCACTCCTCGAGCATTCATAGTAGGACCATGATGCGTTTTTTATCTTCTGGCCACTGCTGCACAGGCCTGAACAGACCTCCAGCGCGTCATTTATCAGACTTTTAGCGCGAAATGTATCATAATTTCTGTGGCACATACCCGTTTATGATGATGATAGTTTTCGCTTAGACCGCACACTCTTTAAAAAAAAGTTAGGAAAAAGCTTGTAACCACGAGCATTACTAGCTTTCTTGGACCATTACTAACTTTTTGCTACCTTTTTACTACCTACGTTAGCAGACACTTTAAAGTTGCAACGGTTACTACCTCTTGCGTACCGTTACTAACTTTTTGCCATGCACCTGTTAAACAAGCTTGTTAAACGAATCTTAGAAGTTATTATTGCGAGCTTTTTACAACCTATTCACTAGCACGGGGATCCATTCAAGTTCACTGAGGCGATATTAGTAAGCTTAGTACCCCATCTTGGGTCTTGAATATTAGGCCATGTCGAGACGATATTACGCAAAAAGACATAACATATTGATTGTCTTAATATGATTGATTAAAAGTCCTACGCTACGTTACCCCGCGCGCATAATAAAATTGTACGCTATATAAATATGGGTGCATAACATAAACTATTTATCCTAAAGCCTAGCTGCCCACTGGCACCCGCTGCGTACCCCAGAGGTAGGCCTATATATACTCCTGGAAACACTTATGAATTATACGTGTCGCGTAGCCTTGTGATTGTGTATGTGTGCTGTTCTGATTCATGAAATACTGCGCATAATTACCTGATGATATATCGCAATGTTGATGCTCGCGAATTTGACCGGTATATAAACAAGAGACCCGTGAGGCGAAAGTATCACGGTTAATTTTCTTTCGTAGTAACCGTTACTACCTATTTTACTAGTTAGGAACGAGAAGGGTAGTAACCGCTACTAAGTACGTTTGTAACGGCGAGGGTAGTAACGGTTACTAACCTCCCCGTTACTAACCGCACTTACTAACAGGGTAGTAACATATGTGACATGTAGTTAGTAAGCTGAAGTTAGTAAGTACTACAACCTTTTTTTTAAGAGTGTGCACGGCACATAGCCGTAGGCCGCACAAACTACGGCTAGCCTTAAAGGCCAGCTCCGGCGATTTTTCGAGGTCGATGGATCTCAATGAAATTCGCTGGGTACGTTCCTTTGCACGTTTCCGTCATTTATGCCAAGTTACAGGCTTGAGACATGCGCAGATTGTTTGCAAATGAATTTTAAAGATTGTCTGTAAATGCCCTCCTGGCTTCCCACAATTATTGGCAACATTGCGTCTGTGACGTCAGTATTGGGAAGGCGGCGGAAGTGACGCAGCCGAGGGCACCGCTAACTTCGGCCGCTACAGCGAGCGTCTACTGTGCTGACCGAGACACTGTCATTATCAGACGCGGCACTGTCAGTCGCAGACATTACACCTGATGCGCGGCGTGCTCACCTCTCCACTGTGCGCCTGCTCTTCCCGGCTGTCACAGTTTTCATACTCCGCGCCGGCGTGACCGGCATGCCTTGCACGACTTCCGGTTCGTTTCTAACAACGTCTACGTCATACGTACACAGTGGTTGGGTTTCGGTGTTGCGCTTTTTTGCTTATTTAAAATTATTCTCCAATTTGCCGAGTATTTCTGCTATCGGGCCCGTAACAGGAGCGTCTCAGGAGCATAAAAGCACCATAACTTTGACATGGCCAAAAAATCGCCGGAGTTGGCCTTTAACAGCTTCGCTGCTAAATTAACAAGCTAAATGAATGTACAAGCCGGTGATCAATATAATGTCCTCACGGCTGAGAGAGTGTGGTTTCAAAGCAAACACCCGATTTAACTCACCGGTTTAATGTACTCCACGGGGACGTGCATGCCGCGCCCGTATCCAGTCTTCACTAGGGCTTCAGCACTCACACATAGCCGAGAAGATTCACCCGCATAATCTAGCACACACCGAACACCAAGCTATATGAAGCGCACACTCGCGGTTTTTCTGCGGGCGCATTTGACAAAAACCTCCCAATATTGGAACCGCTCTATTGCCACCCTCATACCGCTGACTCGTGAAAAGTCACAACCTCGGCTAAAATTAATATTTTACAGGTCCTAGACTTTTCTTTCACGAAGGCTGCACAGATGAGCTCCTAAGGAAAGAAAAATGGGCGATTGAGTATCCACGCGTGGCAATGAAGGAGCGCGAACTCATGGGTCCTGCCTGTGCATTCGCCAGTCAACTTCTAATCCTGCGCTCTCGCCGAGGAGAACAGCTCTACTGACCTCACAGATCGTAATTAATTTAGGTGGAAAGATTGCATCCGCAACTGATAATCCCAACACATTTGCATTCTGCGAAGGAAGCCCATTGTATGCTGGGAGATAAGTGTACTGAGAATTTTAAATGGGTATGGGTCGGACATTGTTGGTGAGGATGTACTGTGAATATGTGAAAGTGCGCCAGAAACAATCACAATGCAGATAGCACGCCGGGGGTGCTAATCTGCACACTGTCAAATATCACCGTGTCGCTCCGATTAGCCCGCAGGGCTGCTGAGAACTTTAATTGGCTGAAAATTCCACCATTACAAAATTTGACAATATGGCGGAATTCGACAGCTTTCAGAATCGCACCCCGGAATTCTGGTGATTGAGATGAAGCCGTGCGTTCGGGCCTTTCCTGCTCGCCAGCCTTGGCTCTGATTCACCTCAAGTGACAAAGTTCCCTTTTGTTCCGAATTTACCCACGTGCTTTAGATGAGAATAAGGTTTAAATTGAAATTGAAGTTCAAAAATGCGCCCCGTTGTCTTCGCATAAATGGTACCCCTGTACTGACCCAGCTATGAAAATCTGTAAATGCTTTTTCCATATTTTTTTCTTAGCCAACTTCAATGCGGTGCAACATTATTCACAATATTACACGGCACTTATTAATGTCAAAGTCAAAGTTTATTTTCCATTCTGTCGTACAGAAGGAAAGGACTGTGAAAAAAAGCTGTGTTAGACAGCTTGACTAGTTCACAGCCCCATACAAAAAAGAAAACAGAAAATAAATATAAAGTAAAAAGTCGGAGCGGTAGCAGCACCGCGGTAAACATGGTGACATGGCACCTCACGGGCAGTGCGCCATGACAGGGCGTACACATGGTAGTTGTTTATTTTAATACATATACGATCAACAGATCGAAAACGAAATTATTACACTGTGTAGAAAACATAAACATGATAACGTGATTGTCATCCAGAAACAAAATAGAAGACATATACACTGCATAAAAAGACATTATATAGATCACAACATTATACATTATATAGATTACAACCCTAGAAGTATCTACATGCAAGTGAAAAATGCAAATATATATCTAAGAGTTTTTATTTGGGACTGAGAGAAAGAATATGTAACTGAATGTATTATTGATTTAAAGATCAAATATTATATTGCAAATAATTCATGGATGTCGTGGTATGAACAGTTGAATAAGTCAAAACCTTTTAGGTCACAATAATTCAGAAGAGCGGGAAGAGTGTAAGATAAACGCTGTTTGCCGGAGTTTAACCGTGTTTTATCAACCTCCCACTTCTCTCCATGACGAGTGGGGTAGTTTAGATTCCTTGCACGCAGGTTGGCTAGCCTGCGTAGATTTTTTATGTGCGTGACGAACATAAATGTTCTTGCGGAATATCAGCATCCCCGAAACAAAAAAAAAAAAAAACGCCAGGCCTGCGCTGAAACCGCAGCACAGTCACAGCGAAAGCTGAAAGAGTGGCGTTTCTAGAGGCTGTTGTAAGCTCTCTTGGGGCTACAAGTACACTAGAAACGTACCCACTACGCCATAAATCACAATTTTTGTGAAGTTGGGAAGCACCTACTAAGCCATTATTCGTCATTCTGCGGAGAAGCGAGGCACCAGCTATACGTCTGTAAAGCATTATGTGCACTTTGTTGACGCGACGACTGATGACGATGAAGAATTATGGCTCAGCCCTTTGTAATGGGTTGGAAGCTTTAAACGGCCGACCAGTTATGTAATTTGCATTGGGTGACGCCCGGTCGCTATTTCCCTCTCCCGTCATGCTGTATAACATACGCTGACGTGGGAGAGAGACGGGGGGGGGGAGTGAAGAACTTTACTGACACCCCGAAGAAATGGATCATGCGCTTATGGGCTTCCTTGGCAACCAATACAAGTGCACTTGCGAGGAACCCACTACGCTATAAATCATTGTAATTTTACTGAGACCCCGACGTAGGAGTCGCCCGCTGCGCGCTGACGCGCGCCTTGCAGGACCCAAATAAAGTTTTTCACCAACCAACCAACCAACCCGAGGAAATGGATCATGCGCTTATGGGCTTCCTTGGCAACTAATAAAAGTGCACTTGCGAGGAACCCACTACGCTATACATCATTGTAACTGAGAGATGTAATGATGTAATGTTACATCATTGTAACATCATTGTAATTTTTGAGAAGTAGGGCAGCAGGCACTGGGCCATTTTCGTCATTTTACGGAGAGCCGTGGTACCTGCTAAACGCATGTAAGGCATTATGCGCACTTTGTTGATGCTGTGCCTGATGACGACGAAGAATTATGGCAGAGCCCTTTATAATGGGTTGGAATCATTCAACAACGTACTCGTTGCGCAATTCGCATTGTGTGACGCCTGGTTACAGAATTCGCGTTGTGCGACGCTTGGTGCTTATTTTACTGTTCTACCACGCTATATTGCATATGCTAATGCGGTTCCTTCCCGACATGAAGCCTGTATAGGACATTTTTGCAAAGCAGTTTCAAGCACCGGCATGGCTCAGAGGTTGAATACTGGGCTCCCACGCAGAGGACCGAGGTTCGAACCTCGTTCCATCCTGGAATTTTTTCTTATTTCGTTTTTTTTCTTATTTCGAGCGATACTGGTTACGGACACCGGCGGCGGCGGCGGCGGCGGACAACTACGGCGCCAGAAACGGCCGGTGAAATGATCTCATAACAGCTTTCGCTGTAAAATTCGGCAGACCCTACGCACTGTGGGAATCGATGTAATGCGAAGCAGCCAGCAAAAAGCTCCATACATCGCCTTGTTTTTCTTTGAGACAAATGAAGTCATTCATGTCACGGCATCCAGTCCACGATAGATCGCATGTTTATCATGCATGCATGCGGGCATTTACAATATGGTATATAGCATGCTAGTGAAACGTATATTCTGGTACATATAATGCATAGCCTGTCATTTATGTTCGTCACGCACAAATTCTATGCCACACCAATTTTGGTAAATATACAGTTAACAAAACAGCCGAAAGCGGACCAAGACTATGTCGTGTAAATCATGCTGTACATGACATCCCTTTCATGATTTTCATGCTAAAACCTGCCATTTATGTTAGTCATACAGGCACGTCATGCAATACTTGTTTTGGTGTATGTCAAGCTAGTGAACCGGCCGCGAGCGCACCATGAGTGTGGCATGTAAATCGTGCCCTACATGACATGCATGTCATGATTTTCATGTTACCACCTGTCATTTGTGTTCGTGATATAGTCACCTCATGCAATACCAGTTTTTGTGTATGTCAAGCTAGCGAACCGGCTGCGAGCGCATCATGAGTGTGGCATGTAATCGTGCCCAAGTTGACATGCATGTCATGATTGTCATGTTACCACCTGTCATTTATGTTCGTCATACAGTCACGTCACACAATACCAGTTTTGGTGTATGTCAAGCTAGCGAGCCGGCCGCGAGCGCACCATGGGCATGGCAGGTTTGTCGTTCCAAACATGACATGCATTCATGATTTTATGTTACCACCACTCCTGTATGTTAGTGATAAAGAAATATTTTGTCATACCAGTTTTGGTAGACACCCATTTCGCGAGCTTCGCACCATTCCACACCACAGCCGCGATCTCCCCGAGACCATGTCATGTAAATCATGCTGTACATGACACACATGTATTGATTTTCATGTTATGACCTGTCATTTATGTTTGGCATACAGTCATATCGTGCCATACCAATTTTGGTATATATCCTATCAACGAAACGGCCAGGAGAGCACAGTCGTAGATAGATAGATAGATAGATAGATAGATAGATAGATAGATAGATAGATAGATAGATAGATAGATAGATAGATAGATAGATAGATAGATAGATAGATAGATAGATAGATAGATAGATAGATAGATAGATAGATAGATAGATAGATTAAAAGTCGCAGAAGTTCGCTAAGAAGTGCATCGCATTTAAAAAATGCACCAGTATCATTCTTTCTGTATCTCTATTCCGGAGTACTTTTTTCGTCCTTTCGCAAATGTATCTCCGAAATATCCCGTTACGTCAACGAAAAATGTACCTCAGTTTCTGCATTTTACGCTTCCAGCACATGTATTTCGATATCTGTATTCCGGAATACTTTTCCTAGTATCTCTGTCCAGCCGTGGTACTGCTGCACAGTGACAGGACACTACTATCCTATTCACTATCCCGCAAAAATATACAGAAAAGACCCAGTTTGCAGAACGGTATTTCGAATGGTTCTATAAGTGCAAAGACAAAATTCCAGCAGATCCCACGCCTTGCGCTAATCGATTGCATGCGAAGCAGTCAGCGAGGAGCTGTCCATACCCCATTGCCCCGTGTTATGAGGTGGATCAACGTCCTTGTATAAATTCAGTAGTAGTGTGCTGTGCATATCGTGGCCTTGCCAGGCATGTCATGTACGCTGGCGTAAAAGCGTACCTTATTATCCGACGTAATGGCGCCACTTACGTACAGCACCCATGTCACATTTATCGCAACGAAGTTTAGGCAGCGTCATTTTGCGTATTCTTTCGAGGACGAGCAACGCTTGACTACAGCTTGTTGAGACATAGGACTTTCCTACATCAAAATCATCCAACTGTAAGCATACCTTGTGTATTTCCTTCGTTTAACCCACGCAGAGTGCCTTACAAAGTTTTCAACGTCTAGTTTCGCTGTCCCTGGCTGATATAGACTGTGAATCACCTGTGGTTCATACCCGCGTACCATGGGACGTGGTATGCGGGTATGCGCTACAAGAAATTTTTGGAAAGGGTTTCGCGGCCAATTTTTGTATATCACAACTTAAGTAGCAGACCACGAGAGCGCCCAAACGTAGGCGGCTAGATAGAAACGGTTGGTATGTATTTGGTTCGCTAAGAAAAGCTTCGCATTAAAAAAAATTCCGATAGGCTTATTGAACTCGTGTGGTTGCCGGCTCATTCTGCCAATCCCCGAAATGAGGCCGCCGATGACCAGCCCGAGGACCTATTATCCGGGCAAATAACGACCCCAGTCGGGATTTCTCGAGAGAACGGACAGCCGGGATTTCTCGAGAGAAGCCCTCCTTGCGTCGCAGGATCTGGACGCACCGCTTCGCGGTGTGAACCGGGGTGCCAGTGCCCTGGCCCTGCGTGGTCTGGACACATAGGCGCAATGTGATGGCCGTGCGGTGGTCCAGGACCTGTAAAGGGCCCAAACTCACTCGGCCAATAAAGTTTTTCCTTCCGTCCTTCGCATTAAAAACTTGAGGGCGCTTGAGTTTAGAACGCGATGACTTGATCGGACCCCGTTCGCATCGCCTTCTCATTTGCTTCCCAGGTTTCACTTCTCAGTGGACACTTCGTCCATGCCGTGAGCAAAGGAACGTTTGTGCGCGTAACATTGACCGCTTGAAACTCGCCTACAACACGTGCCTGCTGCAAGTGTTACGCCACCCGCTACGCCACAATTCATCATATTGCGTATCAGCGAAGTACGCACTACGCGTCTGCAAGATAATACACGCAGTTGCATGCCTTTTTTATGATGCTGCTGCTGATCGCGATTAATTACGCATGAGCGCGTTGTAATGGGTGGGCCTATAAACCACCCACTCGTTGCACGATGCACATGGGGAACATCTAGTGCAATTCTACCCTTCTACCCCGCAATATTACATAAATTAACGGGACTCCTCTCACTACATGCACTCTAAGAAAAAAAAGAGTATGCGTGACTCTTTTCGGAGTGTTCTGACTTGCCACGTATAGGACTCTCTTTAAATAGTCACGGTGACTCTCTTGGTGGGTCAGGGTCGGCTCGCTCTAGGAGAGTCCCCTGACCCTCTAGGAAGAGTGGAAAGACTCTCGTCGGGCGGATCACGTTACCACTTATAGGGAGTCAGACGACTCTTGCCGGTAACGCTCCTAGGGGGGTCAAGGGACCCACACCGAAGCATCAAGCGACTCCACAAGTATTTTAAGCTACTCATTTGATCCTTGCTCTACTTTTGCGCGACTACTATTGAATATAGTGGAGTATTCATTTTAAGCAAGTCCAATAATACTTGCCGTTCTTCCCAGCGACTGTAAAAAAAGAATGGTTCAGTTTTAGCATTATTTTAATAAAACTCGTCAAAACAACACATATTTTCCAGCAAAGTTATATAGAAAGCGCGAAAAGATGGTCTGTGATTTCCAATTAAGAAGTTTGGGTATTCCTCATTTACATGCTTCAATGAGTATAGCCAACTAAAATGTGTTACTGTGATGTACACAGTGTCATATGGTGCTAAATGAACAGCAGAAATCTCCATCATGTTTCCATATTTATTCCTTGTGATTAAGAATAATCAAAAAGTGGTGACGGCTTGAGGCATCAGACTTGTGGCTTGCTAGGTTGTCGCTCCTGTCCAGCTTGAGCACCATGAAAAACGGTATCTGAAAAGCAGAACGTGATATTATGATGAGGAAATGAAATTGCAGTAAAGGTTTTGCAAAACCTACACAATAAGTGGTTCACACAGACATAATAAAGGCTAACAACAAAACAACAAAGCACATCCTCCGGCAGCCAGGGGCATGCCGCGAGCGGTTATTGACCGCATGTTTTACAAACGTAACCCATCCTTAAATGCTCAGATAAACAGATGCGAGTACTAGGGCCCGAACGACACCCAGGGCGTGCGTACGCCGTCTACGTCGAGATCAGACATGTCATATTCTAGAATTAGCGCACATAACTCCGACAATCACGTACACTCACTCGATTCTGTTATAGCGCCCAACGTCATCGCAGTGTATGCAAACCACGAAAACAGCAAACAGAAACGAGGGAACAGAGTGCACGCCGGCGGCCGCAACAACGCGCGCCGTCGAAAGTCTAGAGCTTTTTCACTTTACCGGCGAGCCGTGTCCAACTTGAGTGACTACCGCGTACGGTATGGAAGCACCGTACTATATCTGCACCTCAAACTACCGTCTTTAAGCCAACAAAAACCATTACATATAGTGCGTCTGAGCGTTCTGTACACAGGCTTTTTTTCTTCACGTTCCCACGCGTGGAAGCACGCTGCACACTCAAAGTCGATGGAAATGTTATTATGAAGTAGACTAAAGTGCATCTCAAAACGACATCTTGCATCTTCAGTAGTGCAGACACGACGTGCGATCAGCAAGAAATGACCCTCGATTATTGTTTGCATCGCTCACTTTATGGGAGCTTGTACAGCAACGCGCATAACGGTGGCAACTCGTTAACTGACAGCCTTAGTTGGGCATCCGCAACAGACCCGCGGATACAGGCTATCTGTTCGAAATGGCTAGCAGGTTCCGCAGAGCTGCTGCAGACGCCCAGCTAAAGCTGTATAATTAGTACCTACGAAAGCAGTACACTCACCGTTAATCGGCGCCCGTTGTCGTCCGCAGCTCCATGAATATTCCGCCCTCCAGCGTCACTTTGTGCACGGAGCCGGCGTCAACACCACCGAAGACGCGCAACCAGCGCTCCGCGCAACCAAACGCAACCACGCGTCGCATTCCAATAGACCAGGAGACTGAGACGCCGGAGAGAGGAGAGCGGCGCGCACCCGGCGCCAACCCCGTCTGCGTCGCCGAGCAAGGCGCCAAACGGCGCCAAAAGGGCGAGCGTAGATATGTAGGCGATACGGCGGCTTCCGTATACCGAAGCCAATCGAATGCGCTTCAGGAGGTCCAGGTGACTCCTTCCCAAATGCGAACTCTTTTTCTCTGCCTGTACCTCCAAAAGGGGTCAGATGGACACCCGAAGAGAGTCACGGTTCCATGACCCTCTTGACTCTTTTTCTTAGAGTGGACTCCTGTTAGGTTTTTTTTTTTTGCGTACCAGATGTTGATATTGCGAGGAAGAAGCAAAGAAACCGCACCACGCGTCACAGATCTGTATTGCGTAACGAGTGGGTGGTGTAAAGCTGCCCAGCCATTGCGAAGGGCTAAGCCAAAATTCGTCATCATCATCAGCCGCAGCATCAACACAGTGTGCAGCTACGTAGGTGCGCCCATTCCCTTACATATGCCTAGTGGGTACTTCGCTACTTCGCAAAACGATGGTGAATTATGGCGTGCCGGATGCCTTTCGCCTTCGAGTAAACCTTTGCCATCGAGTAGCCTTCGTGCCGGCTAATGCATAAGAGACCCTGTGAGTTTCGCGAAATTGTGGTGCTTGTTGGTATTTCATTTGTTGCTTTTGCGCTTTTATTGCTGCTAACGTAACGCACTCTGACTTTGGAATAGTTGAATCTAATCGTCGACTATTCCCAATACATTTTTCGATTTCTAAAGTAAACGAAGTTTTGGCAGATTCCACGCATCGTGGGAATCGGTATCATGCGAAGCAGTCAGCGAGTGGCTGCCCATGCTGTCGATGAGCCGGGCGTTACCAGCTGGATCGATGTGTTTGTTGAAATGGAGTATTTGTGCGTATATCATGGGCCTACCAGGCACGTTGACTATACACTGGCGCCTAAAGGGTAACTGACGTAACGTCAGCACTCACGTTAGAACGTCAGTTTTATCGAATCGAAGTGCACGCTACGGTACGATGATGTCTATATGATAAGTAGCGTTCGTTGCCGTATTTCTTCGGGGCCGATCAGCGCTTGACTATAGCTTCCTGAGTTACAGGAGTATATATTGTCACGTGGTGGTGACGTCGACGAAGACAGCAGTCGGTGTGTTCGAGACGAAACTCTTTATTTGGCCGAACTTGTGGCCGTGAAATGAAAACTCACTACAGCAATGCACGCTGTACACTTATAGCGGCGAACAGGGCGTCGGCCGTCGATAAACTGCTCTGCGGTAGGCGCGTCGGCATTTATGCATGCAGCATCGAGCATTAGAGGCTTATCGTTGGTGGCCGCGTTAGTTCGAGAATAATCTCAACTGTTCGTGTTTGCGCGCTCAAGCCATAAGCAGGCTTTAAGATAATCTGGAAGTTTCCCAGACATAAGGGCGCGGCTTGCTGAAGGCGGCGGCTACGCGTGCAATGGACTAGTTACATAAAAATGACAAAAAGAAGCGCGCGTGGCAATATGTAATGTTAAATTATTATCACAGCAGAGTCATAGAAGTATATATGTAATGTTAGATTGTAATCATAGCTGATCGCAAACACTGCAACAACTACACTCCTGATCAGCTCCTTGTAAAATGCATGGATATATCCAAGAAACCAGACGAAAAATGGCTGGTTTCCTGGCTATATCTGGCGCTTTAAGCGGCACCTGATTAATAGTGTAGCGTTGCCCCAATGTGACGCCGGCGCACGGTCTTTTACAAAAGCAGTTTCAAGACATGGCATGGCTCTGTGGTATAATACTCTCATGAGGAGTGCCTGGGTTCGATTCCGGTTCGAATCCTGACCTTTTTTCTTTGCATCGTCGGGATTTTTTACTCACCGATCACGCCGCCATGGTCACATCGGATTTCCTCCGTCAGGCTATCTGACGAATGGGACCTGCGAAAAACAGCATGCGCACATATGAGTGCATATTTAGGTTTTACGAAGCAACTGTTTGTGGATGGCAAGCACAAACACTCACAAAATAGTTTCTGGTCAGACATATGACCCAATCTTCTTGATCTCCGTGTATATGAACTGTAGAAGGATACAGTAAAAGCCATAGTACATTTGAGTGAGTGCTGTGTTCGGGACAGGGGGAGGGGGCTCTTTATGACCAGGGTGCAATCTGCCACTTTCTCGGTTTGCTGCGGAGGGAGCTCGCGGAAGTGAGCAAAGGCCTTAGCTCGAGTTCAGGTACTCTACATCCCTTTACTCATAGGCGCATCTACCGGGGGGTAAGGGGGGCCTGGCGGCCCTCTGAGAAAAGTAAGGGGGTCGGAGCCCCCACATTTTCTACTGTGGTCATCGTCGGCTGCGTAATTGGAAATGAACAGCTGAAGTGAAGTTTTCGCTCAACAGAGAAAATTGTGTAACGTATGTGCCCTACGCTTCTGCTGTGAAGAGTGTCTTCCGTGTCTCACAACCGCACACGTACGCTGTCTGCGGTACGGGCCGCCTATGCGACGCTTTCGCGCCCTGCGCTCCAGACTTGCAGAAGAGGCTGTCGTTCAGGAGGGGCTCTATAAGGTTAGAGAACTCCGTAATGCTTTATTATGTACTGCCTGACCTGAAAATCATATCAATGGCGACGCAAATATGAGCGGTAACCAGCAAACGTTTCATGGACCGATCAAACGCGCTTCCTGTTTCAGGAAATTCATTTTTTTTGCTTCAAAAACATGTAGAATCGCCGCTGCTCTATATCGCATCTGTGAGTTGATAAATGTGCAGAATTGTTGAATGTTTTACTCGGGCGGAGCCGCGGTATATAGCTAAATAATGTTTTCGCATTAGTCACCGATTAACCTGCTTCGCCTTGCTTATCATATATATATAGCTTGCAGCGATCGCGGCGCCTTACATCAGGGCGATAAATAAGGCAGTGGACTCGAGCACGTTGGGATACCCAGCTTTTAAGCTTGCCCTGCATCTTGATCGTCCGGCAGAGGGAAATAACCAGCGTCTACGATTTTGTGGGCTAAGAGTGCCCACCTGCACATCATCGCACAGGCGTTCGAAGAGAGTCACGTGCACCTGCATGCTTTGGAACCTCATCGCCAGTGCCAGCGCGGCGCGGTTGCACCATGAACAGGCGCAGCGATTCTGCAAGGTTGTCGGCGAGCAACCTACAGCGCTTCACCTTCCGGCGCCTGCTGCCGACACTGAGGCATTCGCAAGGCACCTGGCGTCCTCGGGAGCCCCCTGCCTGACCGTCAGCACCGCAGTCTCTTCGGATACTTTAGCGCCACCTCAAAGAGCCCTTCCCGGCGTTCTCGGCACAGTTGGTAGGCCTGTGCCTACTCCCGCGGTCGCTGCGGATTGCGTCTCCTCTGCCGCTGTGGCGAGCTTGCCGTGCACGGACGTCCGCGACCCGCGGAACATGCCTTTGCCGGTGGACTCGGAACACGAGCCTGATGACATGGACTCTACGTCTACGCGCAAGCGCTCGCGTCCCAGCGAGTCGGGCAGCGATGATGAGGGTGCCTCGCACAAGATGCATGCGGTAGAGACCGAACATCTCAAGATCATATCGCCTACCGTACTGTCAAGTGACGCGGTTGCCGAGGAGCACTCCGCCACCCACGACGCCGACGGTACCAACGAGACCGATTTTCAGCCCGTGCTCTCAAAGTCGCGGAAGTGTCGCTACCAGCTACGAGCGTCGGCCCTCCTCCTGGCACCACTCCTGCGGTGCACCCATCTATCGCCCGCGATGTCACTGGGCGTGTCACCTAGAGCACTGCACGGGCCGGATTTTACGGCCCGGGCCCGGCCCGGGCCCGCTTTATGAAGCCCGAGCCCAGCCCGGGCCCGTGGTTCCAAGCGCGGGCCCGGCCCGGGCCCGGGCGTACATCACCGAACCCAGCCCGAGCCCGGCCCGGGCCCGGGCGTACTTGACCGTACCCAGCCCGAGCCCGGCCCGGGCCCACCGTTCCAAGCCCGGGCCCGGCCCGGGCCCGGGCGTTCAGTACTAAACTAATCCAGGGCGCGTTTGTTCATGACCAGGCCCGACCCGGGCCCGCTAGAGGATATTAGTTGTTGATGATGATTATTAATGATGCCGTGCGCTCTGTAGCGGGCGATCAGACGGAAAATCCGGTGTGTACTTGCATCGAAATGTTGCTTTGCCCGCGGTGGTAGTTCAGCGGTTAAGCCGTCAGTTTGCTGTTAAGTTTTAGGACGCGGGTGCGATTCCCGCGGCCACGGCGGCCGCAATTTGATGGGGGCGAAATGCACGAACACCCGTGCATATACTTATCTTTAGGTGCACGTTAGAGAACTCGAGGTGGTCGAAATTGATCCGGTGACACTACGGTGTGCCTCGTAATCATATCGTGGTTTTGGCACGTAATACCAAGGAATATAAATGAAATGTACCGTATGTGTCAACGTCGAATAAAAGACCGAAATCTTTATTCCTCCCATGGGAACAACCGTGACCTGGCCCATTGTTAGTGCTGTTAATATATATATATATATATATATATATATATATATATATATATATATATATATACACGTGATCTGGCGTGTTTGTAAGGAAACCCACCACGATGTATACTTGTTACTTTGACAAAGTCTGGCCCAGCAGACGAAACGTTAGTGAAAATATACAGTGCCAATCTATATCTATACTGGTGAAAACAAATAGCACTTCAACTGTTTTTCTATTTTTATTGCTAAGCTTTACTAAAAGCCAGCTCTTTGCACGTGTCACTTCAGCTTGGCACAGTATACCTTGTAGATTAGACCATGCAATGCATAACGTTCGCGTGTGCTCGAAGGCTCGAAGGCTCGACTTACGCCTTTTAATGAGCGGGTCCGAGTCCGGCCCGGCCCGGCCCGCAGCCTCAAGCCCGGGCCCGGCCCGGCCCGCAGCCTCAAGCCCGGGCCCGGCCCAGGCCCGTGGCTTCAAGCCCGGGCCCGGCCCGGGCCCGCACTTTCAAGCCCGAGCCCAGCCCGGGCCCGCCGGAAAACGCTTCGGACGGCCCGGCCCGGCCCGCGGGCCGGGCCGGGCCCGGGCTTTCGGGCCGGCCCAGGCCCGTGCAGTGCTCTAAGTGTCACCCCTCCCAGTGCGAATCAGGCCCGTGCTGCCGAGGTCATGGCAGCTGCTGACACCATGGGGCCCTCGGCCTCCTCGCCTTCGGCTTCCGGCACTGTTATTTTTCGACCGGCAAACGTCGGTGCTTCCTTTCACCGCATCTTCCGCCTTGCCATTGCGCAAGCGCTCTCTGCGCTGCCCGGAGTCAAGGAGGTGCGAGTAAACACCAAAAAGAACATCGGAACATCGTGGCAGCGGACGCATCTACAGCAGAATGGATGGATCGCCTCCTGGCCACGTCGGAGCTCGCGGAAATACCCGTGACTGTCCGTCTCCCTGCTGATTGCTCTCAAAGCAGCGGTATGGTGCAGGGCGTCGACGGCGACTACACCGATGAGGCCCTGTTGGCCATAGGTCGGCAAACTCACTCATGAATCGACTCACTCAGACTCAGATCGGGCCGTGAGCTGGGGTCTCAGTGAGTAGGGGTGGGTAATTTTCTGGTGAGCTTGAGTCAGAGTGAGTCAGGTTGAGGAAATGTTTAGTGATTCTGAGTCCGAGTGAGGAAAATATTGGTCAGTCTGAGTCCGAGTGAGCCCGAAGCGCTAAATATATTTCTTGATTGAGTCCGAGTGAACTCCACCTATTATTGCCGACCTATGGTCTCATCTACTCACCTTCAGCATTACTATTAGCCTTATACTGCAATGGCCTTATATGAGCAATGGCGAAGAACGAATAGCCAGAAATGCGCAGTATTGAAAATAACTCCGCCTAATAAGGACACCCAATATGTATATTATTCGTAGTCATTGATAATCTTATAAAACCCGATTAATGTGGCTACCCTAAACATAAATAGAATGAACTTGGTCTTGTTCCTCAGAAGGACTTAATATTAGAGAGCTCTTACAGTAAAAAAATGGTGCTTGGCTTATCCTTGAGACTGCACTTGAGCACCTTGCTTTGTAAGGCTCATGTTTAGTTCGAAAACTGAGAATTTGTGGTATTAGAGGCATAGCGCATATTCTTCACACTCATCGTATTCACAACGCCGCATACAGACTCTAAAGATTGCAGATGGAAGGCTCAGCTAAAAAATAAGGAAAACAAGAACAGGCTAACTGTGGCGTGCCCCGGGAATACATTTTTGAATCTTTTATCATTTTCATTGACGAGATCGGAAGCATTAATACCAATGCTAAATTTATAATGCATGTAGATTATGCCAACTTATCTTTTGTTTGAAATTTAAATAAACACTTAGTAGCCATAGCTAATGAGGTGCTCATTGGTATAAGTAGTGCTAATCAAAACCACTTAAAATTGCCATCTCAAAGTAACGCATCATTGTTTCGGCTGCGAAGCAGCACTGCTGAGATGGCGCCAATCCAGCTAAATGACGCAAGTGTCATAATGAAGGAAATGGGAATCTACTTTGGAGAGAGAGAGAGGGAGGACTCTCTATTGAAAGGCAGAGAATTTAGCCGGCGTGTAGAAATAGCTGACTTGCTAGTCTTTGTGTGGAAGGGAATTGGGGGCGGAAGGACAGCAACAGAGAGAGAGAAGAAATGGCATAACAAATGTTAAAATATAAGTTAAAAAACTAAATAAATAACAGACTGAGTTTTTTAGCTCTTGGGCGGGGACGTGCGCTGATAGAATCGCTCATTGTGTGTATTCAAGGTGCAACTAAAATTTCTCGAGCTGACCGATACTATCTAAATATGTGAATAGAAGTTTCATCGCACGCCTCTGTTGCGTGAGGCCGGCTAAAGCGTCCAAGACGCAGACAAATGACGAAGTTCTTTGTGTTATCGAAAGCATGCAATGTTCACAGAGCGCACGCTCATCAGCACATGCTCGACACTCAAACAAAACATGTACTACAGCAGTTTCGATGGAACCACAGTTACTGCAGTATAGCGTTGCCACTTGACCGAAGCGGTGCCGTAAGCTGTTTTTATAGGCAGCGTTTTGACGAAGGCGATGGTACAGTTTCCAGATGTCGAGGAATTCTGGATGGGAGTCTTGTTCTGAGATGTGGGTCGAATGAGTAAAGGAAAGCATAATGAGGCGTTGCAAGGTTTCAGAGCCTCTTCGATCCTTTCTTCAGAAGCGAGTCTTTTAGCTAGTTGGGAAGCATCAAATTTGGTTAAATAAACTCGCCTATAATTTTGGTATAAGTCCTTTCGGGGCCGCTTCATCTGCTTTTTTGTTGAGTAGCGCGATGAGGCGGTATCTCCCGCAATTTGATAAAGTGACCTGTGGTAATGCCCAAGTGGTGTAAGTACGCTATGTCCAATGAAACGGACTGGTGATATCTTTTATTTAAGAGGTTGAACAATATCAGTAGTGCTAACTTAGAGTCGGTGAAGATCACCCATCGGTCAGGCGGATATAGAGGACAGCTTCTTTGATGCCATGAAGGTCTGTTGTCGTTAAAGTTCTGCTCTCGTATACAAGGCTATGCTATGTTCTGTCAGGGTACCTGGCCGAGTGGTTAAGACGCTCGCCTTCGGAGCGTGGGCAGGCGGGTTCGAATCCCGCCGCCTCATGGGGAGTTTTTATCCACTCGATTTTCTATTTCTTTACATACTTCTTTGTTTCTTTCGTTCCCCTCTTTCTGTACTCGTTCTGTCCCCTCCAGCGTGGCCTTTAATAAACAATCAGTGTTATTACAGGCCACGCCGTACAAATCGGCGCACGTGTTTTCGGAGCGAAACAGAAGATGGAGCAGAGGAAGAGGAGGACGAAGAGATCGCGTGCCGATTCATGATGTTGATAGTTTCTGTTCGCACTACACGGCGCAACGAAAATCTTTAAGAGCTCCGCTCTTAAAAGCTCTTCGTATATTTAAAGAAATAAACACTAAATAACAGTTCATTCAGGCAAATAACCTGCAACGCTATTTTCACGTGGTCGTGACGTCGACGAAGACTGCAGGCGACGTGTCCAAGATGAAACTCTTTATTTGGCCGAACTTGTGGCCGAGAAACAGGAAGTTAATTTACAGCAATACGCACGGTATGCACTGATAGCGGCGGACAGAGCGTCGCCCGTCGATCAACTGACAAGCGGTGAAGCGCGTCGGCATTTATACATGTGCCGTCGAATATTCCAGCGTTATCGCTGGTTGTCGCGAAAGCTCTAGAATAAGCTCGAGTGTTCGCGTCTTGCGCGCAATCTTAACAAGACGATCTACAATAATCGCGAAGTTTCTCGAACAATGAGGCGCGGTTTGCGCTGAGCGTTGCCGACAGTTCTTGTGGGCGAAAACCGAATACAGCAAAAGTGATAATAAGAAACGCACGTGGCACTCTAAAGAGATTATATAAATAGGCCTTGAAAAAAAAAAAACGCCAGGCCTGCACTGAAACCGCAGCATATTCACAGCGAAAGCTGGAAGAGCGGCGTTTCTAGAGCCCGTTGTAGCTCTCTTGGGGCTACTAATACAAGTACACTAGCAAGGTACCCACTACGCCATATATCACAATTTTTGTGAAGTTGGGAAGCACCTACTAAGCCATTATTCGCCATTCTGCGGAGAAGCGAGGCACCAGCTACACGTCTGTAGGGCATTATGCGCACTTTGTTGATGCGAGGACTGATGACGATGAAGAATTATGGCTCATCCCTTTGTAATGAGTTGGAAGCTTTAAACGGCCCAGCAGTTATGCAATTTGCATTGGGTGGCGCCCGGTCGCTATTTCCCTCTCCCGCCATGCTGTATAACATACGTTGACGTGGGAGAGAGAGAGAAGAGTGGGGGGCGAAGAACTTTACTTAGACCACGAGGAAATGGATCATGTGCTTATGGGCTTCCTTGGCAACCAATACAAGTGCACTTGCGAGGAACCCACTACGCCATAAATCATTGTAATTTCTGAGAAGTATAGGGAAGCAGGCAATATGCCATTTTTCGTCATTCTACGGAGAGCCGTGGTACCTGCTCAACGCATGTAGACATTATGCGCTTTGTCGATGCTGTGCCTGATGATGATGAAGCATTATGGCGGAGCCCTTTGTAATGGGTTGGAAGCATTGAACAACCTACTCGTTGCGCAATTCGCATTGTGCGACGCCTGGTTACAGAATTCGCGTTGTACGACGCTTGGTGCTTACTTTACAGTTCTACGTCGCCGTATTACATGTGTTAATGTGGTTCCTTCCCGACATGAAGCCTGTATAGGACCTTCAGTGCAGGCGTGGCGTTTTTTGCAAAGCAGTTTCAAGCACCGGCATGGCTCAGAACAATAAAGAAAAAAAAAACCGGCATGGCTCAGAGGTTGAATACTGGGCTCCCACGCAGAGGGCCCAGGTTCGAACCTCGTTCTTTCATATTTCGTTTCTTTTTTTCTTATTTCGATCGATAGTGGTTACGGACACCGGCGGCGGTGGCGGACAACTACGGCGCCAAAAACGGCCGCTGGAATGATCTCATAACAGCTTTCGCTGTAATAAAGATAATACAGATAAACACTAACAAACAATACAAAAGAACGAGTTGTAAGACAACGAATCGTAGATTAAGGTAAAATTTGAACATTCCTAAAGGAGAGTACGAAAGAGCCATGCAAATGTGATGATACGCAGCGCAAATAAGAACGAAAGCATTAACCGGTAAAAAATTGCCAATAAGTGAAGAATATGGCGAATACAGTTTCAAGAGGCAGAACAAGGTGCACCCTTGCAGTTTTTAATAACTCTACGGGCTTGCCCACGATATACCCATGTATAACTAATCAAAATGTACAACGACAGTCCAACTCGCAAACGCTTGGCTCAAAGCAGTAAAAAAAAAAAATGCGGTATGGGTCGTTACTCGCCTATACTGCTTCGCATAACATCGACACCCAGATCGTGTGGGATCTGCCGGAACATTTTTTTTGTTGTTGTTGTTAGAGTGTGGGTTAGAAGTCTTTTCGATCGGAAATCCACCATTTCTGTTTAGTCTATCGCGCCGACGCGCGGTTGCGTGTACTCTTGAAATAAGGTCCTATAGAGATGAAAGAAAGTGCTTTGTCACCCCATATCCTACCACGAACGTGGAAAAATCGCTGCCCGACCCCCGCTATTGCGGGTGACTGTAAAACTGCCATCACACGTCATATCTAACGGCAACATTAGTGCAAGCGTGGACCTCGACCCACTGTTCGCTGAACAGAACACGGAACCGGAGCGTTTTTCGAAGTACGTCCACATGGCTGATTACAACTCTAGAAGAATGCTGTGGTAAGAAATAGATAAGTGGCAAAGCGATCTTGACCTGACGTAAGAAAGTAGAGATAAAATCAGAGATAAAGGCAGTGGCGTATCAACGTGTTCGCGAGTGGGGGGGCACGGCTACCTCCCATAATATATATGTATATATATATATATATATATATATATATATATATATATATATAATATTATATATATATATATATATATATATATATATATATATATATATATATATATATATATATATATATAGTATATAGTATATGAGGAAGGAAGTGTTCTTGGATCCAAACGAATAAATACTACGAAGTAGAGGACGTGCGAAACGAAAGCTTCACTTTGTGTTACATTTCTGTATCGTGTGTTCCCTGATGAAGGACGGTCCCCGGTTGCAATGTCGGACAAGTAAAAAGTTTTCGATTTGCACGTCCTCTACTTCGTAAGTATTGATTCTACGGATCCAAGGACACTTCCTACCTCATATATTTATTTATTTATTTATTTATTTATTTATTTATTTATTTATTGGAATTACCCTCAGGGACATTATAGAGGGGAGTGGTACATTAAAAAAACATAATACAAACGTTGTTCTAGAAATACAATGTTAGCTAAAAAAATAAGTAACAGTACAAGTCGTAATCGAACAAGCAAGAATCAGACACTTTGTCAAAAAAACACAATTACATAATTGGTTCGTTGCACAACAGGACACTTGAGTTATAATATGTTATGAATATGAGAAAGATGAACAATGGACATGACTGATCCTGGAAGATTGTTCCAGACCTGTGAGGTTCGGGGAATGAATGACTGATTACATGTGTGCGAACGAGAAGAGATGTATGATGTAGGGAAAATAAGATTGTTATGCAGGGCGGGACTACAGTATATTTTGTGAAAGAAACATTTGCGAGAGTATTTACGGCGACAGGCGAGTGGCGGAAGCTCTGAGGGGTCTTTCATTGAAGTGATGCTTGAAGTGATGCCAACCTAGAGCCAAACTGCTCGTCCAACCCGCTGAAGGGTACAAAATGTTGCCCATTGTGCATTGGAAGCACCTCAGACAGGCCAACGGAGAGTACTAAGAGCTCGTTCAAGCACGCAAACGGTGAGATTTCAGCGGATGACACGGAGAACTAGTCGCCAACACAAACATCACAGCACTCACGCATTTGACAGCTCGCAAATTTCCATGCCCTCACGATGGCGCTGGCTATCCCACCCTCCTTTGCGAAACGAAACTGACGAAAAGCCCACCGTCAGGTAGCGTATTTATAAAAAGGGTCTATATTACACAATATTCGGCAAATAAGTGAATATTAGATGTAACGCATTCAGGCAAGTCATTAATATAAATGAGAAAAAGGAGGGGGCCAAGTACAGAAGCTTGGGGTACGCCAGAATGGACCGGACTCAACTGGGAATTAAAGTTGTTAGCAGACACATATTGCGAGCGACCGTTTAGAAAATGTTCAATCCAAGAAAGTAGTTTGTTATCGATGTTTAATTTGCTGAATTTCACGAGAGGCAAATTGTGGCAAACTTTTTCAAAAGCTTTTGCAGAATCAAGAGAAATACAATCGGCAGTGGAAGGACGATCAAGGATAGTGTGTAGTTTATGAGTAAATAAAGCTAGCTGTGTAAATTTTATATATATGTGTATATATATATATATATATATATATATATATATATATATATATATATATATATATTATATATATATATATATATATATATATATATATATATATATATGCTCAAGTGAAGTGGACGGAAGTGAAGTGAAGTGGAAGGATGCTTTATTGCCAACGTTGCGGCCGGGGGACCGGGCCTTCGTCAGGGCAGACATGCATATGCGTCAGGGCAGCGAAGGCCGGTCCCCGGCCGCAACGTTGGCAATAAAGCATCGTTTGTCGTTCGTTCGTCCACTTCACTTGAGCATCTATAATTATATATATATATATATATATATATATATATTATATATATATATATATATATATATATATATATATATATATATATGTGTGTGTGTGTGTGTTGTGTGGTGTGTGTGTGTGTGTGTGTGTGTGTGTGTGTGTGTGTGTGTGTGTGTGTGTGTGTGTGTGTGTGTGTACAGATAAAAAACCTAATTTGCACTCAAACTGAGTACAAATTGTTGCGTAGGATGAAGGAAGAAGCTGCACGTACTGCTTGAGAGGACTTGTCGCAACAGCACAGCAATGTTTAACGAAAACATGATGGAAAATCTACAGTAGGTTTTATGTAGCATACAATGAGACAACCATACTTTTTCTTAGAGTGTACACTCGAAGAAAAAATCGAGTATTTGGGGAGTGTATCGCACTCTAACAAAAAGTCGAGTATTCGAGGTGTATTTACGCTACACAACAATAATCGTCATCCACCGGGCGTACTTTCCGCGCGTTATCACCGCGGTCCCGGCAATTCCCGGTCGCGAACGGCGCGCGCGTTATCAGCATGACATACTGTTCTTGATAGGAAAGTGACGAGAGCCGGGTTTTCAAGAAAAAAAAACGCGAGCAAGCTGGGTGACGATTTATTGTTGTGCAGCAGAAATACTCCCCAAATACTCGACTTTTTCTTAGAGTGATAACATACGAGACGAGCACCAAATCCGCTACTGCTTCGATTGCAAGCCGTACCCGATGCAATCAAGACAAGCACCAGCGTCAAGGCAGACCAAGAATTTGCACTGACTCACTCGGTGCAGTGAAACACTTTACGCAGGTTCAAGAAACATATTCGCTGTAATGAACAGTTTTCACTCTCTCTTTCTTTCTTTTTTTGCATTCGCATTTACCAACAAATCTAACCATACAGTTCGTCTAAAAGCTGGGGCACTGAGTAAAGTTTTACTCAGATTTATTTTAGGCGAATAATGCGACGAAAGGGGCTAGTTAATTGGTTTATGTTGGTTTACAAGACGTCTTGTTAACACAGTGTTAACAAGACGAGCGCGAACTTCAACTGGTTTTTATTATTCATTCGTAGACATATAAATATAAGTTCACAAAAACACGAGGAAAGAGATAGTACACTTGACTCCAATTTTTTAAAAAAAATAATCTCTTCGTCCGAAGGCAGAGTAGCAAGGGAATGCTCTTTTAGGTAAGAGACAAATTTCTTGGCAAATAGCTATACGTATGTGAAAGCTAAAAGCACCAAGTCACATTCGCGGGCTACCTGCCTAACACGCCTGAGCAGCTTTTACCGCGATTCCGCAGTTTCCGAGGAAAAGTTTTCCCAGGTGGTACAGTGATCGTTTGGTGCCTCATTGCTGACATTCTCTGACACCTCGGCTTCAACTTGAGCTCGGGCGATATCTTTCATGAGATTCTCTTCCGCGGTTCCTTCTTGTCGCGGTTCCCGAATTGACGAGGGCTCCATCTTCGGGTCTTCTCCCAAACGTTCTGGATCGTCTTGCCATCGCGCTCCGTCGATGTTTCCCACGATTAGGATGAACAGGGGGTTATCCATGCACAGGGCAGTAACTCTACCGCTGAAGTAAGGGGTCTCAGCCTCAATCATGGCTTCAGGAAGCATTCGAATCTAATTATCGATCAGGCAAACCGGGTTGGTTCGCCTGATCGAATTGGTCCGAGAATCACTGTATCAGACCAATTCTTTTCGCACGATAACTGTGGTGCATCCACTATATCTCTTAGCACCGTGACTTCCTTTCCACCAACGTTCGCCTTTAGTGTCGGTATTCCTTTCGTTGTGCCAGTTGGCCGTGTTGTCATCACAGCCCCAACGAAATGCATCTTTTTTCCGCTCTTCAGCTCAATCAATTCATCACTGATCGCTTCTGCTTCCTCTTTTGGAGGGGCATACACACAGGCTGCTTAATTGGTGGGCTTTACTCGCATAGTTTCGACATGTGTCTGCCTTGTGCCCAGTTTGTCTACATTTAAAACACTTCATCACACTCGGGCGTGAGATGTTCATCCGACAACTGTTAGCGCGATGACCCACTCGGTTACACAAGAAGCATCGCGGAACACTCTCCGGTGTATGCTTCTATTCTAATGGTGCCGATTTCTTCGAATCACCTGGACCCTCCTTTTTCACATTGGCCAAATTCGTGCCACCTTGCGCTTGCAAGAATTGATCGGCCAATTCAAGCATGTCCTCAAGCAATTTGGCTCTCTTCTCTTTCAGATATAACGACAGGCTCGGGTGGCAACTGGTGAGAAATTGTTCTCTGATAAGAAGCTCTCTAAGCTCACCGTACTCCTGCGCCGTCTCTGAAAGTTCGATCCACCTGTCAAAATAATGGCTGAGTCGCGTGGCAAACTGCGTTGCCGTCTCGCCATCAGCTGGCTTTCCAGTATGAAACCGATCTCGGAAGTCTTCCACCATGAATCTAAATCGCTTAAGCAAAGCAGCTTTTCACTTTTGTGTAATAAGCTGCATCGGTAGGCGTCAGCCTGTACACACTGAGCGCTTCACCACCCAAACAAGCACTCAAAGCAGTTGCCCATTGCTGCTCCGATCAATTCTAGCTTTCAGCAATCGTCTCAAACCTGTGCAGGTACGCATCAAGCTCATCCTTCCTCTCATCAAACGCCACCAGCAGTTTGATTGGGTTCAAACGGAAGCTATGATCTTCCCTTTCACTGCTCTCTACTCTAGCCTGGACGGGAGTTTTTATGCGCTGTTGCAAACGGAGCCGTTCGAGTTCTATCTCGTGCTGCTGTTGCCTTTATCTTTCAGCCATCTGTGCTTCTCTGTCTTCTTTCTCCCTCTCAGCTGCTAACCTCTCTTTTTCCAGCTCTGCTGCTTTTTCTTCCTTCATCTGTCGCTCTTTCGCCTCCCTATCTACCTTGGCCCTTTCAGCCGCCAACCTCTCTCTTTCGAGCTCTATTTTCAATTGTTGCTCTCTTTTCTTTGGCCCTCTCAGCCGCCAACCTCTCTCTTTCTACCGCCTTCTTTTCCTTTTGGTTCACCCATTTCCGTATTTCGGCTCCAGACAAACCCATCTTCTGGCGACTAAAGGCCTAGATATAGTCCAGCGTAGCGTGCACGCGCGACCACGCGCGACGCGGTTAAGCTACGCCGGCCAAAACCGGAGAATAGTCTAGCGTCTCGGCGTAGCTGGCGCGCCCGGCGACATTCGGCGCGCTCTGCGTGGCCAGCGCGGAAATAGAGCTGTTCCTCTTTCACGCGCTCCACGCGGCTGGCGTTAGACCACAATGCACTGCGCGCGGCAGCGACAGCGACAGTCGGCAAAATGGCGGCGTGTGGCCCGCGTTCGGAAAGTGCGGCCGAGTTTTACTCCACATTGACCGACGATGACACGATTGCGCGCCTACTCGAAGGGATTATAAATCACGTGTGTGTAGACCAGCAACAGCATGGACTCCTGCGACACGGAGGGGAAAACGAACGCCTGGGAAGCCTGCGGAATTCGCTCTCGTATGTAGGTACATACATGATCCGCTTCCGTTTCTGATGCAACCAATGTAGCAACTTTCAGGCTCCCAGAGCGTTGAATGGAATGCTTGTGAGGAAAGTCGTTTCCGATGCAAAGTCAAACAGTGCACATAGCGAGAAAAAACACGACGTGTGTCAACCAAAAAGCGCGCGCAAAAACCAAAAACAGCGGGCCGGCGGGGCCGCGGAGTCAGGTGGAAACTGCGCATGCGCCACTGAATCAGCTGATTGCCGAAGCTGTCAAAGTGAGCGAATTTTCAAGCAGATGGCGCTGGCTTCGCGCGGCACGCGCGCGTGACTGTAGAGTGCAAAATCACGGAGCTGGCTGGCGTAGCCGGCGTCGCGTAGCGGACCTCGTCCCGCGCGACGTTGTGCGCTGAGCGCGCTGGACTATTCGCAATGCCCATAGACTGTCGCGCCGCCAAGCGGAATTCAGGAGCGTCCTCTCGAGGAGGGTTAGTAGACGACAAAATGGCAGCACTACGCAGTCAATCCCTTGTTCGGCTGTGCAAACCTCAGTGTTAACGCGTTGGCAAGGAAGGAACACTACGACTTGGCATGTTCCCTGCATCAGTGAACAAACCGGGCCCTCTGTGACACGAGAAATCTGATTCGTTCTTGCGAGGCGCGAAGTTTTCGTGAAAATACGTAGCGACTCGTGCTTTCAATGCTAGCCCACAGCGTGCGCATACTATCAGTTTCGCGAGGCTTTCTGTAGCCACGTAGGTTAGTTAAATGTTATCGTCTGACATATTCAGTTGAAGCTCACCCTGTTTTACTTGTGTATAGCATTGGTCAGTGTTTCTTGTAGTGCATGAATCCCATAACACTGTACGCGGGAGGTCGCGCCGGCTCGCTATGTGCTCTTGTAAAACTGAGCGATCTCAAGTTGTCGATACATTAAAATATGCCTCTATCCTTTGTCAGCAAAGCGCTGTTACTAATCGTGCGAGCGACGTTTCAATCATTCGAGGACGCGTCTGCTCCACGCCTTTCGTCATACTTTCGTGGAGCGAACGCTTTCCACGCCGTCCTTCGCCAGTCGCCAGTGTGTTGGTTTCATAGCCAGCGCTGCGCCACTTGTTTTTGTACGTTTGTTGATAGGTGGCAGCACACTGCAAGCGATTTGCTCGTTGACCGATCTGAGATCGAAAGTTTCTCCGCGCCCAGACGTCTCTGTAATTGTAAACGTGGTGACGCGGAGTGGTCGAAGTTGTTCGGCGGAGGAAATTCTTCAGATTGCTTTCAGCAGTGATGTTGAAAGAAACCATCTTGACGACGAGGATTTTCCACTGGACGTAGAAGACTGTGAAGGCACCGAGAGTGACAGCGACGGTGAACGATCAGCTGCTAACTCACGAGGAGCGAGTTGCACTTCACGTCCCCTCATGCGTTAATGTTCTTTCACGCTCGTAAGTCACTTTGATTGTATTTAATGTATAATATCCTTGAGCGAGATCAAAATAAAAGCATAGTTCCTCTTGTGCATTGCATGTATCAAATATTGTGGATATTATGGAGCGCCGCATGCCACCAACACGCTCGAGCTCGACTAGAGAAGCGAAATAAATGGTTAGAGCGTTGGAACGTGCAGTCACAGCCACAATCCACGCCTCTCGGCTAACTTCTTCGACGTTGCGAACAGGATACGTGTGCATTCTTTTCGATATCCGTGTTTCTATCGTGCTGATCGAGCCTGCAACATGCGAGTGAAGTGAATTGCACACGGCTAGAGTCTCAGCATGGCTGTGACACAAACGCTACTGAATGGGAAGTTAAATGCTTGTGTTCCGTTGAAGACGTAACTCCGCGTTCCCGACTGCACGAGTAATGACGACGGCATATCGTGTTTGCAAACCATCACCACCTTAAACATGCAGTCCCGTGCAGCAGCGATGGCGCTACTCGCTGGCGGCCTACTACTGCGGCAAATCCGTAAGGCAGGCTCGGTACAACGTATCTATAAACGTTGGCTCGGTACGTACTACCTTGGAGTGTCGTTCTGCTCATACGTCAATTTTAGTTCATGCAGTTTTATGTAGCACGCACAGGGTTTCGCAAAGCATCGTTATGCACGGTAAGGTAGCTGAAATATAACTTTTCACACCACAGCAAATCATTAGGTGGCGAGTACTTAGCACTTTCCATGGTTTGTAAAAGTAGATTAGTCTCATATCCAATTCAGCACAGCTCATGGCTTCATCCGGTGAAAGTGGCACGGGCCGTACGTCCGCACGTACTATTTGTTCCTATGCTAACAAACGGGTTGACCCTCCTCCTGGCGCCATCTTGAAAAGCACGGCGCGCCACCTACAGTTCGTGGGCATTGCGAATATCTAGGCCTGCTCTGTTATACTCCGACGTCCGACGCGAGCGCCCGCGAGGACGTTGCGCTTCGTCACGCCGAGCCGGCGACGCTACGCCAGGCGCAAATCGGTCTCCGCTACTACAGTTCTAGTACGCTCTACCGCTACAGTCGAGCCGGCTCCAACGCGCCGGTGCGATCGCATCTAGAGGAGCGCATGCGCAGTAAAGCGAATAACGCCCGCGCCACCTGTCGGGAACCGACGAAACAGCCCGCGAAGCAGGTTTCTGTACATGCAAGTCCGGCGCGGCTGGCGCGAAATGCAGCAGGATCTATTCGGCGCCGAGCGACGCCCGAGCGCGCCAGCAGCCGTCGACCGCGTCGGTGGTCAGCCGACGCCGGACTATAGAGGGCTGTTTTTTGCTGACGTAACGTCGCCGTGACGCGCGCACGCGCGCGTCGACGTTACGCTGGAGTATATCAGAGCCTATACAGTCGAGCCGGCTCCAACGCGCCGATGCGATCGCATCTAGAGGAGCGCATGCGCAGTAAAGCGAAGAACGCCCGCGCCACCTGTCGGGAACCGACGAAACAGCCCGCGAAGCACGTTCCTGCAGGCCCCGGAAAGTCTCAAGTTCCAGCGATCGCCGCAGAGGGCGAAAAAATCGACCGCGGCGAGTTCCAGCTTCAAACACCGGGAGTGGATCTACTAACCTCTGCGTTAGGACAACATGGCGACGTTGTGGTGGTTGCCATCCGCGCTATTTGACTTTTTATGTAGGGGCGCCCTCGTCGGGCCCAAACTTCAAATTAAAATATTCTTGAAATAAGGAAGTTTAGTTGTTTGCTTACTGTTACACTTCAATAAACAAATTGCTGTTTATACGAAGTGGCCTTGCCTTGCCAGGTACCACGTCATCAATCTTTTGTAATAGTTTTTGCTCCAACAGACTCGTAGTTGTCAGCAGCCTATCGGCATCATTATCTTCATTTCAAAATATACGGCGGCACAACGGCAGGTAACGGTTCGCGGTGCATTGGGATGGGTCTCGCGCTGTTTCGTTTCGCTGTAAATGTTTCGAGCCGCTGCCGGCCGACACATTCGCTTTTGTTCTGTTCGTTTTGACTCGTTAAAATCCTTTCGCGAAGTGCATTCAGCTGACTTTCGGGGAACGAAGGGACCGTTGAAGCTTTCACCGGATGACACTCGTTTCAAGCCCGAGAATATACGGACCGGTGAGTAAAAACCCATTGCTTCAGTTTTTTTTTAACCAATGGCTTTGTGTGGGTGTCACACGGAGACGACGCACTGCAATATTCAATTTTTCAACGTCATACTCTGTCGTTGAGAAAACGTGCGTTCCTTGCGGCGTGGCTTCACGTGGGAGCGGGTTGCCGAGTTTATCGTTTGGTTAACATTAACCAGGCCACTGCAATAAATAAAGGGAGGCAATTGCATCACCAACGCCTCGCATGTATCTTCGTAACTAGCCCGTATATCAGTGCAAAAAACATACGAGTTATAGTTTGCCGGATCGCATTTGAGAAGCCAGGTTTAGAGGTCTCATTTCTCCTGCTGTCAGTTTAGGTTATCTTTACTACACATTTAGTGTAACAAAAGCTTCACATAATTATGAGTGTACTTTCACTTTAGTGTGATAAAAACCGTCACTATAATCAGAAATATTTTTTTTTTGCTGTAGCCTCCTGGCCCGACAAGGAAACAGCTGTGTGCAATGAACAAGGCACCTGTTACATGACACGCCTTGTAAAGAAGCTAGCCCAAGTGATACAACATGCATTATAAGGTACGTTTACATATATGTATAACAAACCGCTGTTTTTGTTCACTATGTTTATATGTTTACTTTTGCAAAATTTAATATTTCATTGATTATGCTTATCAATATCTGGTGATGTCATTACTTGTTTTTCCAGGATTGCCAGGCAACGACAGTGTGACTACCCCCGAATGTCCACTCTGCAAGTGCGGCGAAACATGTGAACGTCTGCTACAACAGGTCATCTTGAACCGCACGCTTGCAATGCTGTATTTGTGAATGGTTTACCAGGCATCTCATGGAGGTGTGCCTACAATTGTCCACAAGTATTAGCTGTCTACTGTGTCATGCAATCTACACCTCAATAGCATTGAAATTGAGCACTAGCTCCGTGCATTAGTTACGTTACCTGGCACTGCTGAGCTCAATGTCGCAGGTTTTATACCCAGCCACGGTGGTCACATTTCATTGGAGGCGAAATGCAAAGACACTCGTGTGCCTAGATCTGCGTCTGAAGTTCAGGGAGAGACGGAAGCTTGAAGAGACGAAAAATTTGTGAACAAGAGGTGTCGCTGAAGCAAATGTTTCGACAAGCAGTCTTGTCTTCTTCAAGGCTACAACTGCGTTTGTTTAGCTCCAGTCAGTTAGAATCAATCTATAGTTGCCCACTACTGTATGACTCATAATCGTATCATGGTTTGCATGTGAATAATCAGAAATTATAAATTTAAGGGTAAATATATAGAAGTCTGTCTGGTTGGGCAAGATTATAAGAATAAAAAGACTCTCCAGCCACATTTAATCATTAGTCTTCCTAATTTAAAAAAACTAAGAGACCATACGGGTCTCAAAACGTAGGGTCAGTTTTTTTTTAATTATAAATCACATTACAAAACAAACATCACGGCAGTGAAGGGAATTAACAGTCTTTCCAACATCTAATAATATCTGCGGTTTAACGTCCCAAAATCGCGATACGCCATAGTGGAGGGCTCCGGAAATTTCGACCAGCTGGGGTTCTTTGACGTGCACCTAAACCTAAGTACACGGGCCTCAAACATTTTCGCCTCCATCGAAAATACAGCTGCCGCGAAACGTAAATGCGAGATTTAGTTGTGCCTTATGAGACAGTTTACAAACTATGCTCAAAACTGTTTTGCCTTAATTGTGTTTAGATCATAGAAGTTTACAAAAACATGACAAAGCTTTACAAGGCTCTGCTCAATTACATTAGCCTTTGCACATATGTTCAATGGGCTCCTTCAAATTATTTACAGCCAATAAACAAATTTTAAGTGTGACGAGCACTTCTTCCAGCACAGCTTCACCAAGCACGTTTACGTTGTCGTGATGAGTGAGATTGTGTTCAGTGAGTATGGTAGTGTTTTCTTTTTTACATAGCAGAGAAACGTCCCAAATTTGTTTGAACACACCTACTTTTGCTATTTGATTAAATTAACATGTCACAGTTGTAGCACCTACCACTATGAAGTGAAAGTCTGTGAACTACTGTCACAAAAAGAACCTAGGAAATCGAAGAGGTAGTTTAAAACATACATGAACTTGGACTTATCCACAGCCACACTACAGGATTTTACGTATTGTCACGGGGTCGTGACGTAGACTAAAGCAGCAGTCGGTGTGTCCAAGATGAAACTTTTTATTCGGCCGAACTTGTGGCCGGGAAACGAAAAGTCAAACTACAGCAATACACACTGCACATTGATAGCGGAGAACACACGTCGGCCGTCGTTAAACTGATCTGTGGCAAGGCGCGTCGGCATTTATACCTGCGGCATCGAACATTCGAGCATTATCACTGGTGGCTGTGTTAGTTCGACAATAAACTGAGCTGTTCGCAATTGCACGCTCCAGCCTAACAGAAGATCCTAAAATAATCTGGAATGTTCCCAGACATTCTGGCACGGTTTGCGCAACGCAGTAACTACACGTGCAATTGGCCAATAACATAAAATATAGAAAGAAAGGAGCGCATGTGGCAGTATTTCAAGCCGGAGCTTCTAAAAGTAGCAGGGAGAATACATACTTGAGCTCCCAAGCCCAAATATATTAGAAAAGTAAATAACACAATAACAAGTATGCAATATATATATATGACCTTTATTTATCCATCATTGGCACAGGTTCACATCATGCCCCACAGTTTGATTTCGTGAGTGTTTGCTTGCAATAGAGTGCTCATGTTCTATCAACATGTTGAGAAGAGGTTTATTGGCGGTACGTTCCTGTGGTGACGCTCTGAACAAACACAGCGAGTCGGGGCAGAGCACCGTCCAGAAAGATGCCAGCGACCAGCAGCGCGAGGCGAGCGTTGGCGATACTGCTGACCGGCGACGCGTCTTCTTCTTCACAATTCGCCCCCGCCGGAAAAGAGCCATCCTGGCGACCTAGGAGTCTGGAGGCAGAGGGCTGTGGTATGGCTTGAGACGTGCCACGTGGACGAGGTCACGTCCACGCCGGCGCATGTCGTCAGATGGGGAAACTGGCTCAATGATAAAGTTCACCGGGGATGTTTGCTCCAAAACACGGTAAGGCCCTTCGTACTTTGGGACGAGCTTTGAGGAAAGCCCAGGAGCTTGGTACGGAACAGCCAGCCATACAAGAGATCCAGGGGAATAGCTGGGACTTGGAAGTGAGTCGGCGTTGTTTTCCTTCTGGCGCTGTTGTTCTTGGGATGTAAAGGTGCGCGCGAGTTGGCGGCACTCTTCCGCTTGTCGGGCAGCTTCGGACACAGGTGGGCATTCGGAAGCGTCCGGACGATATGGTAGGAGAGTGTCGATGGTGTGCGAAGGTTCGCGGCCATACAGGAGGAAGAAAGGTGAGAATCCCGTGGTAGCCTGTGTCGCGGTGTTGTATGCGAACGTTATGAAGGGAAGAACGCGGTCCCAGTTACCATGATCAGATGTCACGTACATCGCGAGCATGTCACCGAGGGTGCGGTTGAATCGTTCGGTGAGCCCGTTAGTCTGCAGGTGGTATGCCGTGGTCCGTCGATGAACAACGTGGCATTCGGAAAGCAGCGCTTCGACGACTTCCGAGAGGAAGGCTCGACCTCTGTCACTAAGGAGTTCCCGAGGTGCGCCATGTCGAAGGATGAATTGGCGTAGGATGAAAGACGCTACGTCCCGCGCAGTGGCACTTGGCAGAGCAGCAGTTTCGGCGTAGCGTGTCAAATGGTCCACAGCGACTATGATCCACCGATTGCCATCCGGTGTCATTGGAAGTGGGCCGTAGAGATCTATGCCGACGCGGTGGAAGGGGTTGGCAGGGCACGGAAGTGGCTGCAAGGCTCCAGACGCGCGTGAAGGCGGTGATTTGCGACGCTGACAGTCGGGGCAGCACTGAACAAATTTTCGTACAAAGTTGTACATGCCGCGCCAGTAGTAGCGATGGCGAATACGTTCATAGGTTTTGAAAACTCCGGCATGGCCACATTGTGGATCGTCGTGGAAGGCAGCACATATTTGTGATCTTAAGCTTCGGGGAATTACCAAGAGCCATTTACGGCCTGCGGGAGCGTAGTTCCGTCGGTGTAGCAGCCGATCACGAATGGCGAAATGGGCAGCTTGGCGGCGGAGAGATCGGGATGCAGGAGTGGTCGAGGCTCCCGAAAGATAGCCGAAAAGAGAAGCGATCCATGGGTCACGGCGTTGTTCAGTAGCTACGGAGTCAATGTCGAGAGATGTGACTGAGTGTGTGCAGTTCGTTGCGCAGGCCGAGTCTGGAGGTAGAGGCGAACGAGACAAGGCGTCCGCGTCAGAGTGCTTGCGTCCGCTGCGATAGATGACGCGAATATCGTACTCCTGAATTCGGAGTGCCCAACGGGCACTCCTAATTCGACCTCCGACCTCTTCGGCCAGACGGATCTTTCAACGTGGCGAGCCAACAAAGGGCATGGTGATCCGTTACCAGGTCGAACGCGCGACCGTACAAATATGGGCGGAACTTGGTAAGCGCCCATACTAGAGCTAAGCACTCCTTTTCAGTGACGCTGTAATTGGTCTCTGCTTTTGTCAGCGTGTGACTCGCATAGGCGACGACGTATTCGGAGTAGCCGGGCTTACGTTGGGCGAGGACAGCGCCAAGACCGACCCCACTAGCGTCTGTATGCACTTCAGTTGCAGCTGTTGGGTCGAAATGGCGAAGGATGGGAGGAGAAGTGAGCAGACGACGGAGCGTAGCAAACGCGACGTCGCACTCAGGAGACCAGGAGGAGAGGTCTGTGTCGCCGCGTAGGAGCTGGGTCAACGGCGACATGATGGACGCGAAATTTCGGACGAAGCGCCGGAAGTAGGAGCATAGTCCGACAAAACTTCGAAGCTCTTTGATGGTAACAGGCTTCGGGAACTCGGCGACGGCACGAAGTTTCGCAGGGTCGGGTAGAACACCGTGCTTAGATACTATGTGGCCTAAGATGGTCAGCTCCCGCGCGGCGAAGCGGCACTTCTTAAGGTTGAGTTGCAGTCCAGCGTTGGTTAAACACGTCAAAACCTGTCTGAGCCGATGTAGATGGGTAGGAAAATCGGGAGAGAAAACGACAATATCGTCGGGGTAGCATAAACACATAGACCACTTGAGGCCACGCAATGTGTTGTCCATGAGTCGTTCAAACGTGGCAGGTGCGTTGCAAAGGCCAAAGGGCATCACGTTAAATTCGTACAGCCCGTCAGGTGTAATAAATGCAGTTTTCTCGCGATCAGCTTCAGCCATCGGAACCTGCCAGTAGCCAGAACGTAAGTCTAAGGACGAGAAGAATTCTGCTCCTTGAAGGCTGTCAAGGGCGTCGTCGATGCGCGGCAAAGGATAGACGTCTTTCCGCGTCACCTTATTTAAGCGACGGTAGTCGACGCAAAAACGAATAGACCCGTCCTTCTTGCGAACTAGCACGACAGGAGATGCCCAAGGACTGTGGGATGGTTGAATAACGCCACGGCGTAGCATATCTTCGACCTGGTCGTTGATGACGCGACGCTCTGCAGCAGAGACGCGGTACGGTCTTTGACGCAACGGCTGGTGCGAACCGGTGTCAATGTAGTGGTGGACTTCCGACGTGCGGCCCGACTGCGGCTGAGAAACATCGAACGAAGTCGTGAAGTGTTGGAGAAGTCGAAGAAGCGCGGCGCGTTCTTCGGCAGTCAGGGTATCAGCGATTGAACTCGTGAATATTTCACTCGACGAGCCCTCCTGTGTTGAAAGGGCAAGAAGGTCGCTCGAGTCAGTATGACACGATTCGTCTGGCACGTTCAGAAAGAACGAAGGGTCAAGCTCTTCCACGCGACCGAGACATTCGCCGACAAGCAACGTAACCGGTGCGGAGAGGGAATTGTAGACAAAAATATTGCTGTGGCCGGCAGCGATGTCAAGAGCAGCAAAAGGCAGTGGGACGGCTCTGCGACTCATGAAGGTGTCGGAAGGTGTGAACAAGACCGTAGCATCGTTGAGGCCACCGCAAAAGACAGGGACAACGGCAAGAGAGGCAGGCGGAATGTCGGTGTCCTCGCGCACGACGAGTTTAGGCAGCTGAACAAGAGCGTCGTGGAATGGCTCTGCACACAGCGGCGAAAATTCAACTTCAGCGCGTGCGCAGTCGATGACGGCATTGTGACGTGATAGAAAATCCCACCCGAGGATGACGTCGTGCGAGCAGGCAGAAAGAACAATAAACTCCACGACGTACATAGTGTCTTGTATGAATACGCGGGCAGTACAGGATGCGAGAGGTGTGATGTGCTGTGCGCTGGCCGTGCGTAGCGACAGTCCAGAGAGCGGCGTGGTCACTTTGCGTAGTGAACGGCAGAGCTTGGCGGCTATAACAGAAACGGCTGCGCCGGTGTCTACAAGGGCAAATGAAGGAAAACCATCGACAGATACGGCGACTACGTTAGCAGGGGAAGTGCGAGGACTTGGGCAGTTCGAAGATGGCGCAGTTCTTGCCTCTTGAACTGCGGCGTTTAGTTTTCCTGGTTCGAGGGTCCGGGTCGGCGACGCATTGGGGAGAGCGATCGCCGTCGAGGAGATGGTGAGCGGCGCGACGGAAAGTCAGGGTGGTCAGTGTAAGCATCCGATGGTGAGGGTCCGGTAGGAGATGGGCGCATGGGATGAGCGCCGTATTGGAACGGCCGGGTAGCGTCGCTGGATGTTTGAAAGCGACGGCGACAATATCGAGCAACGTGCCCTGGAGTACCGCAGGCGTAGCAAATGGGGCGATTGTCAGGAGTCCTCCAAGAAGTGCTGACTCGCGGCTCGGCCCAAGATGTAGGAAGAGGTGCAGATCGGTGGGCATATTGCTGCATAGGTGGGTAAGGCTGCTGGGGAGGCCTACGCACCACCTGGGCATACGTAATAGGTGAGGCTACGGGCTGCATAACCGGCGCATATGTAAGAGGCGCGGCCACGGACTGCTGATGGTGAGCGACGGGAACGGCTTGAGCGACCTCTTCGGCAATAACAGTGCGGAGCGTTGGCGGCAGACGAGAGGGCGGCTCCTGTGTGAAGGGGACCAAGGAAAGTTGACGAGCAACTTCTTCGCGCACGAAGTCCTTGATCTCCTGAAGCGTCGGCGAGTGCTCGGGAACAGTACCAAGACTCGAGAGCGAGTCGGCGTGCGATGAAAATGGCCGAGTCAGGGCGCGCTGCTTCCTCAACTCGTCATAACTTTGGCATAAAGTGACGACTTCCGAAACTGTGCGAGGATTCCTAGCCAGGAGCATCTGAAATGCGCCATCGTCGATCCCTTTGAGGATGTGCTGAAGCTTGTCCGACTCAGGCATGGCGGCGTTGACACGGTTACAAAGATCGATGATGTCTTCAATGTAACTTGTGAACGTTTCGGACGGCTTCTGTGCTCGTGTGCGCAAGCGTTGTTCGGCGCGGAATTTACGGACAGCGGGTCGGCCAAACACTTCAGCGAAAGACGTCTTGAATACTGACCATGTCGGGATGTCGCTTTTGTGGTTGTGATACCACATTTCGGCAACGTCAGTGAGATAAAACACGACGTGGGTCAACTTGTCGGCGTCATCCCACTTGTTGTGTGCGCTCACCAGTTCGTAGTTTGTGAACCAGTCTTCTACGTCGGTCTCACCGGCACCGCTGAAAACCTTGGGGTCCCTCAGCCGAGGAACTCCGGTGCCGCTGCCGCACTGGGCGGACGGGGCCGGTTGGTCGACGTTGGTTGTCATGACGGGCGGAAGTGTTCTGCTTCGCAGCTCCAGGTTCAGTTGACGGGGACCCTCAGCACCCTCCACCAATTGAGAAGAGGTTTATTGGTGGTACGTTCCTGTGGTGACGCTCTGAACAAACACAGCGAGTCGGGGCAGAGCACCGTCCAGAAAGATGCCAGCGACCAGCAGCGCGAGGCGAGCGTTGGCGATACTGCTGACCGGCGACGCGTCTTCTTCTTCACAATGTCTATGTGATACAGAGATTGTGCTTACGGCTGAGCAGTTGTTTAGTGTTCTCTGCGAACACCAACAAAGATGTATACTGCATGCCTAAAGCTTGTTTTCTTAGAATTGTGCTTCTAGAATCTGTAAGCACTCGCCTTATATCTCTATTTCTTTAGCATTAATCTACGCTGCATACTCAGCAGTCCGATTAGTAGCGCCAAGAAATTCTAGCTGTAGAAACTGTGTAACTGAACTATATCGAGGAACAAAACGAGCCTGAAATATTTTCTTCCACCTATTACCTGAATACGTAATACCTATGGTATGGCTTCACGGCCAAGAATTTAGCCGAGAAATTCGTGCCTGCCCTGTAGACACAACACGATATTCCTTATTTGTAACGCATTCAAGGTGACATCGCAGAGCGAGAAAGATGCAGAACTGTACGCATCCGCGATTGTTTACGTAAATGATTAATCAAAACTACATTGCTCTCACTGCGCCAACTATCTGTCGGCGTAGCGCACGTTTCGTTTCCGACTCCACACCATGCACTCAAAGATCAACACAACCTGGCAAGCGCCGCATAACTAACGGAAGGATAAGACCCTTGTCCTAAAGCTATGCTGTTAAAACTCGGACGCTGCTACACAACGAGAGCAACGTTCTTTCAGCGATCTCGGTGTTCAGTTATACGCACATATTTGTCAGCTTTCACACGTACGGGTTGAAAGCTTTCGACGTGTATGAGTGACTTGTTTTGCTTGGATCTGACTGTATACATTGCTTGTACCAGCTTGGGCACTCACAATAAACGATGCAAACCTTACTTGATTGACGTTGTTTTTGCCAGTCGAGGCCAGTTTGGTCACCTGGCGATAAATATTACACACGAGAGCAGCGATTTAGCAACGACAAAGAACAAAATACCACAGGGAGCAAAAAGCGCAGTAGTGCGACCAGTGCAAACCAACCGCAAAAACACGTTTGTCTAATGATGATGATAGTACTTGCAGCGCCATCTCGCCTCGCTCTATTGCAGTTCAGTACGCCACCGCTACCCTTATTTCCGTACTACAGTCAAAGGTACAGTTTCCGTTCTCTAAAGTGGTAGATGTTCTCTGGTTCCTGTACATTTGAGTTCGGCGCGTCCGGCGTGAAATGCAGCAGGATCTATTCGGAGCCGAGCGACGCCCGAGCGCGCCAGCAGCCGTCGGCCGCGTCAGCGGTCAGCCGACGCCGGACTATAGAGGGCTGTTTTTTGCTGACGCAACGTCGCCGTGACGCGCGCACACGCGCGTCGACGTTACGCTGGAGTATATCAGAGCCTTTAATTTCTCAAGATCCATGGCTCGTCAACAAATCTAGCCGCGTGCAAAAAACCTCTGCCCAACTTCGAATTCCAAAACACCCTCTGCACACCGCTTAGCGAAAACGCGGCGCAACATTCAAAAATTGTTTGCAAGCCCTATCAACGTCTCAAGGCTCTTTCTCCCTACTCTGGACACACTTTGCACCAAAAAGGTCCTGTCGCGCACGCCAGAATAATTGTCACTGATCCCGTTAATGGGGATGGCAATCGCCGGGCGGATTCCAAGGGTGGACGTATCGGCCCTCCGAAACGCATCACGAAAGCGCGGACAATTTAGAGTTGGTCCTTTTAGTGCGCCAGCGAACGCCGTTTGTGGTCCAAAGACCTAGTCAGAGTCGAGAGTCGATAACACAAACGAAATATATTCTCAGTTAAGGCTGTACAAACATCACAAACACATGCACACTCGGCTGGTATCAGCTACAACTTCACAATATGGTTCAGATGGTGTTAACACAACGGGAACTAAACAAACAGATCAAGCGCTACAAATGCAATCTCATGCATTACAACTAGGCCTCTGTGTTTTCGGTTTTATCCGAAAAAATCCGATAAACTTTCGCCGGTAAAATATTTGACAGTTCGGATTTATTCGATAAGCTCCTATTTCAACGGCCAATATGACCTGGTTCCGTTCTTTATTGAAAGGCCAAGTTCTAAGCGCTCATTTATACACCTTCTGGTTAAACCGATTTAAAGTTAACCGCGCGTAGCTGTATTAGGCGACGTAGCTGTATACATTGTGCTCCGACTCAGCTTCTTACATGCAGAAGCTTCACAAGGACTTGCAACTCTCCAACCCCGAATTCAAGGCGCTTCACTTCCAAGATCCGTGCCACTTACTCAACAACGCTCTGGAGGGTGGAATCAGGAGAAGCTCATTTAACGTAGTCACGATTTTGTTGTGCACTTTGTTTGCACAACATATCGTGACTACGTTAAACTGACTACGTGACTGTGTGATTTTGTTGTGCAAGCGGGAGCTGCGCCGTGAGTTTGGTCTTGTGTGCTTGGCCATGAGCATGTCCATCAAGTCACTGAAAACCGCATGCATGTTCGTCGAGGTGGTTCTCTTTTTACAAAGCTATAGAAGATATTATGGACTACTGGCGCGCCATTCTGTCTTTCTTGAGAAGCGACGAAGCCAAGGGAACGAAGTGTGAGAAGCTCAAGAGTCTTATTTCATCGCCTGAAGCTGTGCTCGACTTGCTCGTTAAGACAATGTTTCTGAAGACCAATTCGTCTGCCGTGCTCTCAATCATTAAGGAACTTGAGGGAGAGAGTACCCTGGTACACCAAGTTTATCTCATTCTGGGGACTCGTTTGCACGCACTCATCAGTCAATGGCGTGAATCAACCGAGGTCTTCGCTTCAGATGTCACAAGTCTGTTGGACCTTCTTGACAAGACTGACCGCTTAACGACTGTCGCAGACATTCACAATACTACGCTGCTGTCGCCGAAAAGTGGAGACAGACATCTGAGAGGAACCTGTGCGATCAACTCCAGTACACCAAAGAATCGTTTTGGTACTGTGTTCAAATTGTGAGTCGAAATGTGAAGCATGAGCTGCCCTGCGCGTTCGAAACATATGCGCCTATTTTTCAATTAGTGCTTCTTGAAACTGACGACATGAGCCAGCTCCTGAGTGATTTTGCGAAGTATCAGTGGTATTAAATATGAAACATTGTTGAACCCCTGTCGTTTTGGAGACTTGACAATGTCCAGTGGCCAGTGCTTTCTCGCTACGCGCTGCGTCTTCTAGCGCTTCCTGTTTCTAGCGCTAACGTTGAAAGGGCATTTTCAAAGCTAAGAGTCGTGAATCGAAAGGAGCGCGCTTCGATCACTGACAGCAACCTTGCAAAGTATGCTTGCGTTTTTTACAATAAGCTTTAAGCATAAGGTTGTTATACGCACAAATAGAGGTTTCGCTTGTGCAAACTTGTGAATTTCGCTTGTGCGTATGTTTTTGTGAATTTAAACCTTCTAGAAAAAAATGTGCTTCGTGCGTTTCGATGTTTTAGTACTCAGATATGAATTGATCTGAGATTTTGGGGTTTCGAGAATAATGCAAAACTCCGAACTTCGGAGAGTTGGGGAATGACGAGAAATAAACTCCGATACACGCCAAATTTCCGCCAACATATAAACTCCATTAAACACCCGCCGATTTTCATGAAAAATAAACACTGAAAACACGGAACCCTAATTACAACCCATTCAAGCACAGTTAAAGTCCTGAATATTAAGCAGCGTATCCAGTCCACAATTTTTGGACGGTACTTGAATGCTTCTCTTCCAGGAAACACTCAAGCAAACTCCAGCGCTGATTGTCGTTGTTCCTTCCGTCGTCGTAACTTGTCACAGATCACACGGCGTCGTCATTCGGTTCTTCTAGATCGACGATCGACTGACCGCACAACATCATAAACACGTCTTGTTTGGCTGACGGAGCCACACTCAGCATAACTTCACCATCTCCGGGCCGACTGACTCACTGACCCCGGTGCACGCTTTTATTTCCTCTCCCCCGGTTTCTAGAAGCGTCGGGAATGTTCTCCGGCGTACAGCACAGCAAAAGCTAGAGAAAGAGCGAGGTTTCTCTCGCCGGATGTACTCGCGGGGGCGTCACTCGGCGTCGCGTCATGCTTTCCCTCTAGAAAGTTCCAGGCTTTGCCGGGTGTTTGATCTGAGGCTGCTAGTCGGCGAGGAGGATGCGGCGCGTCGGCGTCCTTTGATACTTTTTTACAGCGAAAGCTGTTATGAGATCATTTCACCGGCCGTTTTTGGCGCCGTAGTTGTCCGCCGCCGCCGCCGCCGCCGCCGCCGGTGTCCGTAACCAGTATCGCTCGAAATAAGAAAAAAAACGAAATAAGGAAAAAATGCTAGGATGGAACGAGGTTCGAACCTGGGCCCTCTGCGTGGGAGCCCAGTATTCAACCTCTGAGCCATGCCGGTGCTTGAAACTGCTTTGCAAAAAGGTCCTACACAGGCTTGCTTTCGGGAAGGAACCACATTAACATATGCAATATAGCGTGGTAGAAGCGTAAAATAAGCAGCAAGCATCGCACAACGCGATTTCTGTAACCAGGCGTCACACAATGCAAATTGCGCAACGAGTAGGTTGTTCAATGCGTCCAACCCATTACAAAGGACTCTGCCATAATTCTTCATCGTCATCAGGCACAGCATCAACAAAGTGCGCATAATGCCTACATGCGTTTAGCAGGTACCAACGCTCTCCGTAGAATGACGAAAAATGGCACAGTGCCTGCTGCCCTACTTCTCAAAAATTACAATGATTTATAGCGTAGTGGGTTCCTCGCAAGTGCACTTGTATTGGTTGCCAAGGAAGCCCATAAGCGCATGATCCATTTCCTCATGGTCTCAGTAAAATTACAATGATTTATAGCGTAGTGGGTTCCTCGCAAGTGCACTTGTATTGGTTGCCAAGGAAGCCCATGAGCGCATGATCCATTTCCTCGGATTCTCAGTAAAGTTCTTCGCCCCCCCCCCCTCCGTCTCTCTCTCACGTCAACGTATGTTATACAGCATGACGGGAGAGGGAAATAGCGACCGGGCGTCACTCAATGCAAATTACATAACTGGTGGGCCGTTTAAAGCTTCCAACCCATTACAAAGGGCTGAGCCATAATTCTTCATCGTCATCAGTCGTCGCGTCAACAAAGTGAACATAATGCCTTACAGACGTGTAGCTGGTGCCTAGCTTCCCCGCAGCATGACGAATAATGGCTTAATAGGCGCGTCCCAACTTCACAAAAATTGTGATTTATGGCGTAGTGGGTACCTTTCTAGTGTACTTGTATTGTAGCCCCAAGAGAGCTTACAACGGGCTCTAGAAACGCCGCTCTTCCAGCTTTCGCTGTGACTGTGCTGCGGTTTCAGCGCAGGCCTGGCGTTTTTTTTTTCGTTCGCGCTTCTTGGGCGAGCTCCTGGCGCCGTGCTATCCCGCTGCCGTTTGAGAGTGTCCGAGCGCGCACTTTATTGACGCGCTCGTTTGTGACATTTATTATGGTTTCAGACGTGTCTCTCTTCGAATTTACATAAATAACACAAGCACCACTGCGGTGATGGTGCCACAGAACAATTAGCAATACCTGAAATGACAAACAAGCACATGTGTGAAAGCTTATTACCAAAGGATCTTACTATTCACGTAGTTACGCGCAACTGTTACAGTAGTGTGAAGGAGTGGAGATAACAATACGACCACATGTAACTGCCATAGGCGCCGTGAGGTATTAGAGCAATATTTTCTGCTGCACCTATGGCAAAATTATGGAACCAGCTATACTCTAAGAAAAAAAAAAGAGTTTTTGACTCATTTTGGGTAGTCCTGACTTGCCAAGTATACGACTATTTAAAGAGGCACATTAAAACTTTTGGGGGGTCATTATACTCTCTTCTGAGAGTCGTGTGACTCACAAGAGAGTTAACGTGCCTCTTTAAAGAGAGTCATACGCGGCAAATCAGTACTACCCGAAAGGAGTCACACATACTTTTTTTTCTGTTACCGTGTAGCACGTTTCACTTTTTTATTTGTTCATAAGGATAAGAGCGTCACCTGAAAACAGGAACTGCTTGGTAATAATAGGAACTCGTTTGTAAGCCGTATGCTGTGTACGAGATTTCTGTTGCGAAGCCTTAACCGATACTTTTGTGTGGTTGTTCACTCTCCACTAGCAGCAACCACACAAAAAGAATGAGTTGTGGGTTGCAAACCAAACTGTGCACACAGGGGGTGGGGGGGCATAACAGAAATTAAATCTGTCATTAGCGTGATCAATAGTTGAAAGTGCATTTACGCGTTCATTTCAACTGTGTACTTAGATGTCTAGAACAGAATGTAGCTGGTAATCAAGGCTGCTAAGATGTGCGACTAGGAAGGGCCGAAGGTCACAATAAATTAGTAAATGGGGAGGGGCAAGTGCATCCTTGCCCCCCTACCGTGACTGACACCTCTGGCTCACGCAAAGCCTTGGATGCATTCCACTACACTCCATTGCAAACACTTCACATAGCCTGCAACTTCTTTAGGCAATGAATGTGCCAGGGCACTTGCCTCGGGATGGTAAAATTAATGTAGAAAGAATAAACATTATACAAACATGACGGATAAAATTGAATAATTTAAAATCTTTGAGTACTTTCAAGGTGCAGCCTTTCAGTTCACCTGCTTCTGCTGGCTCCTCGCGTTTTGAAATCGTGCGCAATCGTACCTCGCCTCTGGTATCACAAAAGCAAGAAAAAAATATGTCGTTACATGAAAATAAGGCACCATGACCCACGTCACTGACCACCCACCTAAATACTATCCTAAAAACGTTTCTTTCAGCCGCTTAGAAAAGAGAAGGCTAGGACGGAATTTCTATTGCCGGCTCTTCCCTTTTTCCATTTGAGGGGCTGCGAGTGCAGTAAAACCTAAACATACTTTGTTCTGTATATGTCTAAAAAGGAGGTAAGAATAACACAAGGCACTTTCATGATCGCTTCAGCAATCTACGCCTTCGTTAGTGATATTTACAGTTCGGGAACTAGGAAACGCATTCATATAAATACAGCATACTCTAATAAAGAAAAAGTGTCGGTTGACTCTTCTTTACTACACATGTGACTCTCCCAAGTATAACTCTCTTTATACAGGCACGCTGACTCTCTTTAGGAGAGTCGTGGAATGTATAATTCTCTTTAGAGAGTCACGTTGACTCTCTTTAGGAGAGTCGTGGGACGCACGACTTTCCAAAATAGAGTGAAGGTGACTCTCTAAAGGGAGTTATACATGGGAGAGTCACATTTGTAGCAAAGAAGAGTCAAGGGACACCTTTTTTCTTAGAGTGCATTTGCCAAGCTTTGCATAATATTTTACGCTGACCAAAAAACGCAATGCCTATTCTGTGGTCCAGACCACAGGGTAAACTCCAGCTTTATTCCCTGGACCAGACCACAAAATTAAATGCAGCGTTATTTTGTGGACCACACAATAAACTTGCGCGCTATGGGCTGTGCAGAATGTACTGCAGCCCAAGCAGCCCACCTCTCTTGACGACGGTTTCTGTGCACCAGACCACAGAATGTAGTCCCAATCTATTCTGTGAACCAGACCACGGGGTAAACTGCAGCTTTGTTCTGTGGACAAGACCACAAAATAAAGGGCAGCTTTATTTTGTGGACCACGCCCCACACCAGACTTGTGCTGATCGTGCGAACCAGACTTCGCTGTAGGCCAAACAGCCCACCTCTCTTGACGACGGTTTTCTGTCACAAATTGCGAGTGTTTATTCTGTGGTCTGTTCCATAGAACAGGCACTGCTTCCTCCTCCCTCGACGACAGCATCTCTCGCGAATCGCAATATCTGCTCGACGTTTTTTGAATCGATATTGAAGCCGCGTATGTTGGCGTATGCGTGAAAGATTCCAATGTTTTGACGTATGCGAGTATTGACAGCAGCCGCAGATAAACTTGTTATTGTGAACGGAAGCAGCAAAACGAAGGCATATAATGATAAATGACAGCGGTTCCAAATTTCGTGGACCTGATCAATCACGTGCGGAATACTGAAGTCACTTTTACCACTGTACGCTTGTGTCATGTGAAAAAGTGCACTTACATTTGCACGGGGGGTTTGAATTTTGAGCAATCCTTCTGAATGGCCGCAACCATAAATTACCTGAAAAAGAACGCTAACGCCACCGCGAAAAGAAAACAATAATAACAAATGACAGGGTGTATAAAATGTTATGGCCTTGATCCATCGAGTACGCAACACTTAAGCCACTTTCGCAGCAGTACACTTGCGTCAAGCAAAAAAAAGCGAATAAGATTGGTGAGAAGCTACTAGTTGTCACTGGACACATCACACTTTGTCACTTATGCACATGCACTTGCTCGCGCCATGTAATTACGAGTATTTGTATGATCGTCATCGTCTGAAAACATTACAGAAACAGCTGAAGTAGCCCCTTGCCAATCCCAGTGCACTTTTTTTGCACGACAATAGTGCACTGCGGTGAAAGCGACTGAAGTGCGTCCTGACGCGATAGATCAGGGCCAGAATATTTTAGTAGCGTCGCCCTTTGTCGTTATGATTCCCTTCTCGCGGTGGCGTTGACGCTGTTCTTCGGGAGATCTGTGGCCGTGTTCGCACAATCGGGAGGATCGCTCAAATTTTGAGTCTCCCGTGCAGATTTAGGGCACTTTTTTTTTTTTGCATGACACAAGTGTACTGTGGTGAAAGGGACTTAAGTGTTCCGCACGCGATAGATCAGGCCCAGAAATTTTTAGAACCGCTGTCATTCGTTATTACAAGCCTTCTTGTTGCTGCTTCAATCCACATCAAGTTTACCTGCTTTGGCATGTCAGACCAGCAAGCATGCCAAAGACGGGCTTCCCCTTCCCTTTTTGAACCTTTCACGCATAAGTGTCTTCCATCTCGCGTACTATGCCCGGAAATGACCTCCTTGGTCCGGACCTATTCACAAAACTACGAGCGAATATTGCGATTCGCGAGAGAAGCTGTCGTCATGAGACGAGGGCGCAGTACTTAGTTTGTGAACTAGACCACAGAATAACCTCCCCCCCCCCCCCCCCCATTTGTGAGAGAAAACCATCGTCAAGAGAGGTGGGCTGTTCGGGCTACCGCGATGTCTGGTGCGCATGGTCCACAGCACAAGTCTTTTGCTGTCGTCCACAAAATAAAGCTGCACTTTATTTTGTGGTCTAGTTCACAGAACAAAGATGCAGTTTATCCTGTAGTCTGTTCCACATAATAGTTGTGACTATATTCTGTGGTCACAACTATTCTGTGGTCACAATATTCTGTGGTCACAACTATAAACCGTCGTCAAGAGAGATGGGCTGCTTGGGCTACGGTGCATTCTGCACGGCCCACAGCGCACAAGCAGTGACAAAACTTTATTGTATGGTCGACAAAATAACGTTACACTTTTTCTCGCGGTCTGGTCGACAGAATAAAGCTGCAGTTTATCCTATGTTCTGGACCACAGAATAGTCACTGCGACCACAAAAGTGGGTCTGAAGCCCATTCCGTCTTTGGAGGGCTCAAAGTTTAAAGTGAGGCTCCAAAAACGTTGCAACCTACATTTCAGCACTTTGTGCAGTGCGCACAACCCTTCAATTAGACTTCCCTGCGGTGAACCCGCGTAGCTTGTAGTGGCAGAACTAAACTAATGGCTCAAGTATGATTGCTAATGAGGGTGTGTAAGTATTTTAAGGCGCACTGCACCCTCTTGTACTAACCGTGGGCGCGCTTTTAACACGAAAGTGTTCTATGCCAGGGTCCACCACGGCTCCACTGACGTATTTCCGTCACGTACAGGCGCGTGCAAAAGTATACGGACCACAGACCGTGGCAGAATGCATCGACGCGCCGTCTACCGACGCTGTGCCTGCTGTCGAGAGCACCACTGAAGCAGCGGTGCGCATGCGCGTCCCTTCATTTCAGATGGCCTCTCATGTCGCTCTGTCTGACGTGGTTATGGCGCTCGTAGACAAAACGTCAACTGGGTGTCACTTTCGTTGCTCCATCTAATCTGCGCCGTTGTTTTACGAAGCGGCGGCGGCGGGGCCGGCTCAAGCGCCGTGCGCGCGTCGCTTTTTACACCGGTCAATCAGCCTAACTAAGCGTCGTAGTACCTAGTGAAGCCAAGCATACATGATGAAGTTTCTCAACCCAGCTCGTCTTTGCCGCTTTAAGCCATGTTAAGCCTAGATGTGCCTAGTTAAGCCAAAGTAAGTGTAGCCGAAACTGATTAAACCTAGTTGAGCACGGTATCTCGTAATAAAGCCAAGCATAAGTAAGTTCATTTAAGCAAATCCTAATTAAGCTTAGCCCAGCTTGCCGTTTTCATATTAGGCCAACTTGACCTTACATGAGCACAGTTGAGTCGAGGAAAGTATAGCCAAATCTAATTAAGCATAGTTTATCATGGTTTCACCCGATGTAGCCAAGCATATTAAGCATAAACAAGGCAAGCCTACTTGTGACCAATTAAGCCAAGTCGAATTCCCCATCAGCCCAATGAAGCCAAACTCAGGAGATTACCCTTGACAAAGCTGAGACTAATTAGGATCATTAAAGCCTAATTAGCGTTAATTGTGGTACTAATTAGGCTTACATGAAACCAAGCACACCCTAGATACTCGAGTTTCACGTGGCCTAGGGGCTCACAGGTAATCAGCTTCGATTGCTTGAAAATAACACGATTAATTTAATTTGCTTAATTAAAGCTAATTACGCTCTGATTTATATTGGAAGTGCCATGCTCAAGTATGCCTGATCAGATTCATTTCTACATGTATTGACCCGGCCTAATTAGGTTAATTAGTTTAATTAACGTTGAGGAAATAGGTCACGTGAAACTCGAGTATCTAGGGTGTGCTTGGTTTGATATAAGCCTAATTAGTGTCATAATTAACGGTAATTAGGCTGTAATGGTCCTAATTAGCATCAGCTTGGTCAGGGGTAATCCTCCTGGGCTTGGCTTCATTGGGATGATGGGGAATTGGACTTCGCTTAATTGGTCACAAGTAGGCTTGCCTTGTTTATGCTTAATATGCTTGTCTATATCGGGTGAAACATGATAAGCTATGCTTAATTAGATTTGTCTATACTTTCCTCGACTCAACTGCGCTCATGTAAAGTCAACTTGGCCTAACATGAAAACGGCAAGCTGGGCTAAACTCAATTAGGATTTCCTTAAATGAACTTACTTTTGCTTGGCTTTATTACGAGATACCGTGCTCAACTAGGTTTAATCAGTTTTGGCTACACTTGCTTTGGCTTAACTAGGCACATCTAGGCTTAACATGGCTTAAAGCGGCAAAGACGAGCCGGGTTGAGAAACTTAATCATGTATGCTTGGCTTCACTAGGTACTATATACGACGCTTAGTTAGGCTGATTGACCGGTGTAAAAAGCGACGCGCGCACGGCGCTTGAGCCGGCCCCGCCGCCGCCGCTTCGTAAAACAACGGCGCAGATTAGATGGAGCAACGAAAGTGACACCCAGTTGACGTTTTGTCTACGAGCGCCATAACCACGTCAGACAGAGCGACATGAGAGGCCATCTGAAATGAAGGGACGCGCATGCGCACCGCTGCTTCAGTGGTGCTCTCGACAGCAGGCTCAGCGTCGGTAGATGGCGCGTCGATGCATTCTGCCACACGATCCCGTGGTCCGTATACTTTTGCACGCGCCTGTACATGACGTTGCGAAATAATACACTAATAGATGGCAAAGAAAAGAACTAGAAGACAAACTTCCGTCACCGGGAGTCGAACTTATACGATCCCTCGCTCCGCAGCGCGCGGCGCGAAACGACTCGGCCACAGACAGCACGTTCTTCGCCATACTAACGGCGAGCTATTTATATACACCATTTGCTGGTCGCAGTGATCAGAGATCCGGGGCACATCAGCGTGTTTTCGTTATCGCTAGCGAGAATGCTCGGAGGGCTCGATGGTCGCGCTTCAAAGGTCGTCACCCCACACGTTGCGATGCGCGCGCTCCTCCACAGGGCGTGGTCGCTCGTGCGCGCGCGCTTATCTCGTGATGGGGGTGGTTTGCACGTCTTGTGCTCTCACCGCAAGTTTGCGTTGAAGTTACGGAGAACACGAAGGTCACTTCGCTCTCTGCAGCGGCCGCTTTTGCGAAAGGAAGGCGCTGCTCACACACAAATAAGTTACAACTGTGACAGTTCGCGCTCGTCCTGTGTATACTTGTGTGTTCGTTTCGTCCGTCCTCCTTTGTGTTCGAGCATCGCGCTTTACTGTCGAGCTGTGACAGTTGTTAGCTCGCGCTCATTCTGTGCATGTTTTTTCCGTGCGTCGTTCTGCTCGAACAGCGCGTTGCGAGTTTCGAGCTGCTTGCCGTTCTTCGCGTTACATTACAATTTGTTGCTATATAGCATTCGCTGCTTCGCCCTTGCGCCGAAACAATGCACAACAAACGCTCAACTACGTCTGTGAAGACACGTTGCACTTTCGTGTTATACCAATTCCTATGACGGAGGGATCAGCCATGTTTTTTACAGCGCGAAATGTCGCCGCAACTTGGTGCTTGGAAATGTTCATAGTTATTACTCTTGAATATTTCTCAGGACACCTAAGAAAGAACAAAATATGCTATAAATTAGAGCAATTTAAAGCTGGAAGTGTCACCAAAGTTGCTGGAGTAGCATGACTCATAAAATGCTCGTTGTATCGTCTTGATGTATTCGTAGAGCTGTTGCTTTTTTATTACTTTTAGTGCTGGTCGTGCGGCGAAGTGCGGCCCCTCCTGGAAGACCTGCGCCAGGCTCGTTAAGCTGCCGAACAATTAATAAAGTATTTCCATCAATTAAAATGCTGGGCACATATGCACCAAAAGCAAACAAAATATTTGTTTGCGAACATCTTGACCCCATATCACATAACTTCATCTCGTGCCACGTTTTATACGGCACGTAGGTGTAACTATATGTTTGTGGTAATCGCAGCAAACGAAAGCAAGAGATAATTGTCGAAAGTGAACACACGGTGTTGCCGACATTACTTCAAATGTATGCCCAGCTTTATATAAAGGTGTGACTGTCCGACACTGTAAAACGGCAGCACCACAGCGCGCCCTTTCTTGCCTTCCGATGTTTTCGCAGCTTTCGCCTAACTCTCCTCCATTGGTACCGTGGAATGTTTTTTTTTTTCTTTTTGTAATAGAAGGCAACAATAGATGACCTACACGCAAGAATGGTATGCCTTACTTTCTGTGAGAAGGGTAAGATTGAGCCTAAGTAAAATAATAAGGCAGGCGAAGTTTTTGTCACAGTCTCACACAATATTCATAGCATCGAAGAACGTCATCCATAACTGAGCAATGTAAACAAGGCAGGGATGGAACGACTGTACGTCGTATTGTAGGCCTCGTAATAGATTTGTGATAACCTTGAATAACTTCTTGGAGGTCACAGCTGCAGCCACCTAATTGTATTATAAGTACGTGCAACGGCTGACATATCATTAAGTCATCATTTAGAAAATGTTTAATGTTTCGTTAAAAGGACATATTGACATAAATATTCCAACGCGTTATTCGCATTGATAAACTACAGAAAACATTACTCCGTCAGCCTTGAAGTACAATATAGCATGCTTAAAGCTGCAATCACACATTTTATGTTCATCTTATATACATTGTGGTCATTCGGTGTTGTACACTTTATAGGAAAAACGATATCCGTCTTATGAGGCTTCCGATATATGGATGGCGATTTATGAAATCTAAATACACTTTAGGAGCGCGTTATCCACATTTGCCTTAGTGTATGTGATTGCACTTTTCTGTGCTAGGAATATAGTGTAATTTTAACAGTTATTGAGTAGATAGTAACCATTGAGGCTGAGGCTGAGTGAACTTGATTTAGGTCCAGAGAAGACACAGGGGAGACCCCGCGCCACCCGTCTAGTCCCACGTATAGACCGCTGGTGTATCTGAATATGGCTCATCATGGACATTCATTGAAAAATACAGAGGCGATCACCTCTTTGCCTCATGCATGGTTGTTTTCGCTAATTCAGTAATGATACTGAAGTCCTTGCGTTTGAAGGCTTCAACCTGCTTCTTCAATCTAATAGTTTTAAAAGGGAAGACATTTGCATCCGCACCATCATATCGCTAGTTTGAAAAGAAGTGCTGCTCGTAGGTTGTAATGAGCCTCCACAAATTACACCTTTTACGGATTGCATACCGAAGCATACCAGGTAAACGCTTGTTCTCAGTAATCCCTTAGAACAAGTCAGATGTCACATCGGTGATCCCTTTCACAGTGGTTCTATTGGAATACGTTTCCTGCTTTTCCATGCACCTCTGTTATCAATGCACTCTTATTTTTATTAAGGCGAAACCCTTAGATGCCTCATCAAACGGGAAAATTGGCCGTCAGCGTCGACGTCCCACGGCGTCGTAAACGAGAGTTGCAAAAAATCATCATCATGTGATGACGTCAGGACGACGTCATCATATGACGTCATCCTGAAATCTTATATAAACAAAATTTGTAACGTCATTGACACGTCATCGCAGCGTCAGTATGACGTCACGGAACGTAACGTTACGTGATGACGTCATCACATGACATCGCAGCTGGGTCAAATGTGGGCCGATCACGGAGGAAGTGCAAAACCAGGTGAGGTGCCTCCGATCCTGGAGGCAGTGCAAAACTTCGTTAGGTACAGAGAGCTTCCGGAGAGTGGATGGGAAGGATCAATACATCGACCGAGAAGAAAAGGAAGATGGCTTTCGCCTTCGAGTCGTCTTAGGTGAGTGCATAAGAGACCCTGTGAGGTTTGGGTAGGCGAGTTACCCACGTTCTCGGACAAGCCTTTCGGTGCTTTCGGCGCATTTGACTGCAAGTACCGATAGATAATAAAATAATCATTATTTTTGTGAACGATTTCGAGAAATGTCCATCAATAAGAAGCGGAGTGATTGCGTTACTCGACAAACTCCAAACGAATGATTCTGCTTGTGTGAAGGTCAAGCATTTAAGAGCTCCCGTAATATGCTGAGAGAACCGCCCAGTCGAGGCGATATTCACCAGATGCTTTTACTTGGGTTCGACAACGGCAACGTCCGTTTCTTTCACCAATATTGACGTTTGTAACAAATATTTAAAATAAGTAGCTGTTTATAGACACTATAACACGTAGAGTTTCATACAATAACCTGGAAACTTGCGCTGCGATCGTTCAACCACCATGGGAATGATGCGAAGTATACAGGCTTCGGATTGTATTCCGTTAGCTGGCGAACTGTCTGCGGATCTTTTAACACGAAAGTCAGGGGCGTAGCCAAGGGGGGGGGGGGGGGGTTGGGGGGGCTCAAACTTCAAACCCCCCCCCGAAATTTTTCAGTTTTGCTTGCGTATATAGGCACGCACACATACAAACGCACGCACGAACATACATAAAGTATGGTTGAACCCCCCCCCCCCCCCGAAAAAAATTTCTGGCTACGCCCCTGACGAAAGTGTTTTATGCCGGGGTCCACCAAGACTTCAGTGACGTATTTCTGTCACAGAAATGACGTCGAAAATTTTTACACGATCAGATGGCAAAGGAAAAAAGTTCCGTAAACGGGCATCGAACCCACGACCGTTCGCTCCGCAACAACAGATGCCAGGCACGCTATCCACTGCGCCACCGTCACAGAGGCTTTACAAACGCGCCTTCTATATATACCACTCTCCCGGTCGGCGGGGTGGTGTTGCCTTCTGGGAGCGGTAAAGTAAAGTAATTCGTCATTACTGTGGCCTCCGCGATTACCACATGCAACGCGTTACACGTATGTCCCATTCGGCGCGTTTCCAATAGAACTTCAATTTTGTGAATGCCTCAGCACACCGCGAGGTGGCGATCATACACCAAGCGTCGTAAAAGCGTCGGCCTGGCTCATAGCATCACGCTAATCAAACCAAAAATATATCTCCGACGTGCGCCTGCCTCAACTGGCTGTAACACCGCGTTCCCGCTGACGCTGTCGCCCCGAGAAAAATCGCGGCCGGGCTACCGGGGCAGCACGACGCACTTTGCGCTTCCCTCTAGTCCGGCCGTGGTGCTCAATCACATTTTAACATGCCGCGGGGTGGTGACCAAGTTCTGCGTCCAATATGCGACGCTCTTCTGGCTATCCTATCTCGTTCTCGGATTACGCTTTCACCGTTAACTACTACAGCTACCACAAGGGTTTATTCAGTCCCTTAATATGGACGTTAGTCGTCGGGATGGAGATGTACCACCAATCATAAAAGTGGGTGCATCCACGTTAAACGGTGCTATAATAATAATAATAATAATAATAATAATAATAATAATAATAATAATAATAATAATAATAATAATAATAATAATAATAATAATAATAATAATAATAATATCTGGGTTTTAACGTCCCAAAACTACGATGTGATTATGAGGGACGCCGTAGTGGAGGGCTCCGGAAATCTCGACCACGAAGCTAAGTACACGGTAAACGGTGCTATAGCTGCCAGACATCAATACACATTGTGCATACTCTCTTATATCAATTCAGTTACTTCTGTAAACATTCGGTTACTTCTGTAAGGGCACGCTTTACTTTCGTGTCATTTCGATTCCTATGACGGAGGGATCAACCATCTTTTTTCTACAGTTTCCGTTTCCTTCTTTGCGAGGCGTGGGCAGTGGGGTGCATTGCAAAGCACTCAAGCACTGCCGTTGTTGTTCAAAGAGGCTGAAGACGGATAGGTTTCTTGGTTTGCTGCGATGTTGCAGCTTTACAGGTTGTATTTGACAGTTTTAGCAAAGCGTCGTGCACTCACCGCCGCGCATAGATGTTGCGTCCCATGCCAGTGCAGGCAATTGCATACTATTCATGTTTTGTGATAAGCGCTACTTGTCGAAGCTCTTTCAAATCGACTGCAAAACGACGGCGAAGCTCAGTAGACGCACCATCACGCTCCTCTGACTTCACAACAAAACGAGAGATGCGTCGGGGGCAGACCACTTGGACAGACGCACCTGGCATCGCAGCAGATGATACGTTAAGCTTTTCTCAATCAATATGCTACTGTTATCTCTATAAATAGATAATGCGTACTTTCGAGGGAAAGATAAGCGTGTTTGTTTTAAGTGTTGTAAAGAAAATAATTCATTATATTGTGATGCCAAATCTGAAACACAGTTGCAGAGCAATGCATACCCTGGTGGTTGAATTTGTCCAGGTTTCAGGGTCACTCAAACTTTTTGTTATAAGTTTTACGTACAAAAGAATGAAGCAAATCTTAACTGGAAATAACTTCATGTCACTTTGTTATACACTCGGCAAACAAGCGTTGCGAATCTCAAGAACCTAATCCATCCGAAGCAAATCCGAAGCCTGTACTTCCCATCAGAATTCCCATGGTGGTTGAAGCGCCACTCAAGGAGCCCGCGTAGACACTATCGCGAACGAAGCGTTTTCCTTCGCTGCAATCGCGGCATGTGAAACCGCGTTTATGCTGCCGCGTCGACATGTTGTTATAGAATACGGGTGGGAGCAATACGCGTGTGTGGAAATGAGGAGTGTTTGCAGTGACGAATCCAGCCATGCATGCCTCTTCGTGGAGAATGGGAGGGCTTGCTTGAGTGGCAATGACATGTCGTGGAAACTTATGCAATCACTTGTCGTTCATGTTCGTCATGCCCGCACGTCATTTTAGTGTACAGCGATGTAATGAAACGATTGCCATGACATAACACTAGTACATCGCCATGTATATTATAACGTATTGGACATGCATTTCGTGCTATTCATTTCGTGACCCAAATTCAATTCATGTTGGTCATGCGCTACACACTAAACAAAAATAACCAGAAACGGGAGTAAACTGCTTGTCCTCTAGCGCACAACCTTTTCTGGGTTTTTTTTTACACGTACCAGTCGCGGTAAAAATTTACTCTCACGCTAACCGAGTTTTTGAACGTAGCAACGGTAGTAATTTTTTACCTCCGCTGAGGTTTTCAGCGAGTATAGTAAGAGTAATTTTTTACTGCCTTTACAATGTTTTCCCGGTGATTTCTGAGAGTTATTTCTCGGTAGACAGTTTCTTGTGGCTGATGTAGTAGTATTTATTTACTCCCCTAACTCAGTTTTCGCGGCTATTTCTGATGGTTAAAAAAAAAAAGGAGCCCGATTGCACCATGATCCATCGAAATTCGAATTTAATCAACGTAGAAAACACAGTATCCATGACATATATAGAGATAAACACATACACAAACACATATACATACACACACGTACATACACACAACCAATGCAGAATAAAACACCACTTCAACCGACTGCTCCGCTGTACAACCATACGCCGGTCACCCGGTATATATAGGCACCGCATCTTGACCCGCCATGTAGTGCAGGTAGGAGACTTATGTTTGCTTGCTTGAACAATAAAGATTCACAGCGCACGCGTAAACTTTTAAGGTTGGCGGCAAGTCGCCATGAGTGGACACCGACCTGTTAGTACAAAGCTGCCTTACTTATCTCACCTTTTTGATTATCCAATTATTCGCTGGCACTCCGTGTTGGCCGCACCCGCGTTAGCAGTGCTGACGCACAAACCCGCAAAATATACCTAAGCACACACAAACCACGGCCACTCAACAATTTTTCCATTGCGCAGCGCTACACAAACACAGTAGCAGCACATATCCAGGAACGCCGGCGAAGTAGAGCGGCGCCGTTCCTGTACCAGGTTCTTACCGACGGCCTCGCTAGGCCTTTTCGAGGAGCACGGCTATGCGATAAACGACAGCTGGCGATCTCCTCTGCAGTTTTCGTCGTCGTTATTTTAGAGACAAATTAAAAATAGGTGTCCGCTATTCGCAGAGTCTTACGGAGCGATGCACTTACAACGAACGAGACCGCTCGCAGGCCCGGTTTTCACCGTGCTCGTACTCGCAGTGCACCGTCGGCCGCACGTTGGTTCCGTCTGCCTCGATCGGGGCTCGCCTTCGCGCTAGATGCTTCACAGCGGCGGCCGCGTGGAGCGAAATACACAGTTTGGACTATACACAGTTGTACACAGGACTGTACACAATCTATGCGACGCTTGTTTCACCTGCTCCGGCGACGCACTCACACCGGCCGCTGGCCGGCTCGGTGCCGATGACGTAGTGAAGCCTTTTTCTTATAGTTGTAGCCGGTCACTCTCTAGGAAGCAACCACGGACGATCACACAAGCCTGATTTTGTTGGCGCTGGGAGTGTTCTTCGTAGCTCTTCGCGATTCGGCACGGAAGCGAGGTATCCACGGCGTCCAGGCTCGGAGCCTTGCGCTCGTACGAGCACGGCCGCTCGATGGTAGAAGCACCACCTCAGATCCAGCCCGCTGTGCGCAGCCGCTTGCCACGACCGCAACCAGACATATACAGCGCAAGCTTCTTACACTCGTCCCACAGGCGCTGAGCCGTGCCCCCATCTGGGAGGCAGAAAGAAGCGTCTTTTCCGAAGAACCACTCAGCAGCAACAACAACTCGCCTGTCTCCAGGGTCAACGATATCTGCAGTACGGCTTTCTAGCAGTTTTTTTCTTCGAGCAAGTCGTTTCGTTCACAGACTGCTTTTCTCGCTCGTTGTGCTTCTGCAGCTGAAGTGCCTGAGGCGCGACAATGCCCAGCTTTGAAAAAAAAAAAAAAAAACTCGAAGGGGCACTCATCGTCAGACAAAAGCCGCCGAAGCGGGGCGAGCGGGAGGACCTTGAGGTCACATGGTAATAAACTCTAAAACGGGGGTTAAAAATCACGTGACAGAATACACCCCACGTAGTAAAATTGGATTATGACATCCTTTTACTACGTTCCTCAGAGGTGGTGGTAAAACTATGTCATGCGCCACTTTTACTCCAACGTGAGGTAGTAATTTTAGAAGCGAGGGAGTTTTCAGAGGTAATGAGCCGCAAAAACCCCAATCTCGGCTAACTTTTGCTTACAGTGTATCGCGTCGTGTATTTGGTATATATCAAGTCGATAAAATGACCACCACAGCAACAAGACAGTGTCATGTACGTCATGGCGCACATGACATGCCTGGCGTAGCATTCATATCATGACCTATAACTTATGTTCGTATTGCGCAATAGCAATGTCATTCCACGCTAAATTTGTTACAAATCTAGTTAATCAAACTTTGTTATTATGGAGTGATAAAATGGCCAAACGCTCAGGGCACTACGGCGGTTCCAGGCACTTGCCACTTCCTTTTACCATGAACAAAATGACCGCCGACCAGCTTTAGATGTTTCGCCTCGCCACATAGGCGGACATGAGCCACATGTATTCGGGAAAATTTAGTATAACCTGCTTGGTGTGCTCACGCGCCGAAAAAAGCAAAGTTATAGTCAGCATTCATGTTTGTCATCATTTAATTCATTTATTTTTTGTGTGTCTTTCAAAACTGCTTTACTGCTGCTGAAAACAAATTTAGTTCATGCTTTGACGCTGCTTACTTTAAACACACATACGCCTTTGATCACATACGCCACTATCATGAAATGCTGCCACTTGATGACACAGCTGCTGAATGGCTTCCTCAATAATCCTAACAACCGATGCCCGAAAGTCCTAGAATATCAAGCGAGTTTGCAACCTAAGCTTACTTGACAGCTTCAGCACCAAGACCGTACACACTGTTCAAGGGAAATCCCTAGAAAAAGGACGAAGCGGCGAGAAGAGTCCCTCAAGTTAGCTAGAAATGAAATTGATTGAAGCAAGAACAAGCCATTACAGTGACCGAACCTGCGCCCTGCTAATCAAGATTGATGAAATAAGGATCAATTCTTGAATAAAAAATCACAGCATATCCACGGAGTGAATGATGATGAGTGGGCGAAGCTGCGGAGGTTCATCGGTAAACCGTGAATCTTCCGTGAATTCTGCCCAGTACATCATCACCGACGTGAGATCGGGCGCGTTTATACTAAAGGTTCGATGAGTTATGACGACTTGCAGCGCACTTTAATTTTACATGTACGCTGTGAATTTTCATTGTTTAGAAAACCATTGCTTAGAAAACATCTGGCGTCTTTCATTAAGCAGCTGGCGTCTTTTCGTTTTGCTTTAGAAACATCTGGCGTTCTTTCGTTTTGCTTTTACAAAACATCTGGCGTCTTTTGTTGGTTTATTTCATCAATCAACGGCGTTTTGAACAAAATTTTTATTGTTTAATCACGCACAGGAGAAATCTCACCAGGCACTACCTTGGAGGTAAACAATGGCTGCTAATGGGAATGAGAGACAGAAGAAGTCGGCTTTTAGCTAACGCTGCGAATTTTTTATTGTTCAACAACGCACAGGAAAAATCTCCCACCGGCACCACCTTACAGGCCAAAGCATAAGACTGGTTACATACTACGCTACGAGGGACGAACGGGTGCCGCTATAAGGAGCTTCGCCCCTAAAAGGGCAGGCGCAGACTGAGCTTGTGCAGTTTGGAAACATCACTTGCGTTACTCAACTGGTACGAAAATACCATGGCACAACATGGAAATTAAAAATGCCACAACACTACATTTTTACAATTCCCGTGCATATGACTACATCAGGGGGCTATTTTGTAAGTGTTCTGCAGTGCTGGGCAGTATCGAAGATACATGTATCTTAGATACTATCTTAGATACTCTTTGGGTATCTTGTATCTGTATCACGATACGTTTCGCAAGACGTGTATCAGTATCTGTATTTCCGATACATTGAAGAATGTATCGTGTATCTTAAGATACAAGATACTGAGATCGCGGCACCCCCGTGCAAAACAAACGTTGGCTGAACTCTGCTTCTCAAGCTGATACTGCTGCCACTAAGTCACCAGAGTAAAATTAAAGGCAGTGGCATTATTTTATGTTTCCACCATCTAGTGAGGGTATATCTCCAGGGGACAAGTCAGTCCACACAGCAAATACATCGGTAACCCCAACCCCACACTGGACGCCGAATTCAGCATATCCGAAATACATGCTGCCCTCTTTAAGCTAAACGGTCGCTCTGCTCCAGGCCCGGACGTGGTCACGAACAAAACCCTTCGCAATCTCGATGACGAATCCGTGTCCCACCTCACTGACTACATCAACGATTGCTGGCGCAATGGCTGCCTCCCGCCCGCCTGGAAGACTGCCAAAGTCATCCTAATTCCAAAGCCTGCCAAACCGTCTAGCCTCAACAACCTAAGACCCATTTCCCTCACTTCATGCGTGGGCAAGGTGATGGAACATGCCTTCCTGGCACGTGTCAACACTCACCTCGAAGACAACTCTATCTATCCCCACACCATTATTGGATTTCGACCTCACCTGTCAGCTCAAGACGCTATGCTGCAACTTAAACATCAAGTCCTAAACGATCGTTCTCGTAACACGAAAGCAATTCTCGGACTCGACCTTACTCAAGAATTTGACAACATTTCCCATGCTGCTATTCTTGATCAAGTTTGTCACCTCCACCTGGCAGAGCGCGCCTACAATTATATTCGAGACTTCCTCTCCAACCGCACGGCCACCCTTTCGGTCGGGGATTTACGATCAGCCCAGATTCCCCTTGGCAGTGCAGGCACCCCTCAAGGGTCAGTCATCTCTCCCATGCTCTTTAACTTAGTCATGCTTGGCCTTGCACAGCAACTACAACCGGTCGACAACATCCACCATACTATCTACGCCGACGACATCACCATCTGGGCGTGCCAAGGTAGTGATGGTCAAGTGGAGTCAGCTCTGCAGACAGCGATTGATACTGTTGAGGCCTATCTCCAAGGAACCGGACTGCGCTGCTCACCGGCTAAATCGGAGTTTCTTCTCTACAAGCCCATTCAGCGGGGACGCCCCCCCAAACACCAACTTGAGCAGCGACCCTGTGATGACATCACCCTTCATCTTCAAGATGGCAGCCTTATCCCGCACGTCCCTAGTATCCGGGTCCTCGGTCTCACTATATCAGCCAATGGCTCTAACGGCTTGGCTCTCAACAAGATTTCTGCTCAATCTCAAAACACCTTACGTCTCCTCAAACGTATATCCAACCGAAGAGGCGGTCTCAAAGAAGAAAGCCTTATCCGCCTCGTGCAGTCGTTTGTCCTATGTCACATTACCTACGTTGCTGCGTACTTCAACTGGTACCGTGAAGAACAAAACAAGCACGACACCCTTATACAACGGGTCTACAAGCAAGCACTAGGCCTCCCGCACTACACCAGCACCGAACGTTTCAATCAACTGGGTGTTCACAACACCCTTGCCGAACTTACTGAAGCCCAACAACGCGCTCAGCTTGAACGGCTCACACTCACGGAAACGGGACGTTCGATTCTCTCGACGCTTGGCTTCACGTATCATCAGCAACAGGGCCCCAAACAACGATTCCGAATGACATCTGCAGCTGGATCCACGCGGATCCCATCCCCAGAAATATGCACCCCGAGTACAACAGAGCCCGGCGCCAAGCTCGGGCTAGAGCCATCATAAAAGCCCTTGCCCACGTACCTGGCGCCACATTTGTTGACGCAGCTCAATATCTTCAAGGCACACGTTTTGTAGCTGTCACCACACGCGATGGAGTCCTACACCATGCAACCAGCGTCACTACTTCCTCCTCCGAGACGGCTGAAGAAGTGGCCATCGCCCTGGCCACTCTAGATCCCACCTGTGACACCATTGTGTGCGACTCTCGCTCAGCCGTCATTAACTACAGCAAAGGCCGCATCTCTCCTCAAGCGCTTCGCATCCTCTGCCAGGCACCACACTCCAAAGACAGCATGATCTCCCTGACATGGATCCCCGCCCATGCGGGCCCTGTCCATCCACGCCTCCCCAACCTCAACGAGGTCACCCACTCCATTGCGCGAGGCCTTGTCAACCGCGCCGGAGCTACTGGAGACGAGATGGACACCAGGGACAAGCTGACTACCTTCAATGACCTCGTTAAGACCTTTTACCTCAGACGCCGAGTCTTTCCCCCGCCTCACCCCAAGCTCAGCCGGGCACAGGCCATCACTTTGCGTCTACTACAAACAAACACGTATCCCTCCCCTGCCCGCCTTCACCTCATATTCCGGAACGTGTACAATACCCCCAACTGCCGGTGCTGTGGCACTCACCCGGCGACGCTTTCGCATATGCTGTGGGAGTGCCCGGCACAGTACTCACACACTAACACCACGACCCTTTCGTCGAGGCTGCGCGAGGCTCTGCGGAGCTCCGCTCTTGACGAACAAACCTGGGCGACCCAGCACGCCCGTGAGGCGGCGTTGAGGCAAGCCCTTGACGTCCCCTCATGGGAGGCCTAGGCCCGGCCACTTAAACCTGCTGGTTTCCGTTAATAAAGTTTATTCCTCCTCCTCTAGCGAGGATAGGCGATGACCTCCGATCGCCCTTATTGGTGGAGCAGAGTCACTTGGCGGCGCTCGCGTCGCCTCGACAGGAGGACCTACTCGACAGACAGGCGCGTGAACGTCTATACGCCCAGCCAAGCTTTTGTTTTCTCGTTTTTTTAGTTATGTCTGTACCATGACACTTGGCACTCAGCCACTATCCTGTGCCACGTACTCCAATGCGTGCGGTGTCTTTCGCACACATACTGATGCCGCTGTAGTGCTGTTATCAACGTTTCTCTTGCGGGGTGCTTCGTTACGAAGTCTGAAGACTAGGAGAATGGGGGGTTGCTTTGCGTCTCGTGGCTTTCACACATAGGTGACTTGAAGTATCTTGTGGATGTAAGTTTGACTTACATTCAATGAGATTGACTTATATGCAAATAAGATTCTAACTGCTATAGCACCACTGTTACCGATGCTGCATCCAACAGAACAAGCATTCACCTAACAGACGCTATCCTGGCGTAGGTCATCTTTTTTTTTATTCAAAGAGTTTTTAAGATTATAACTTAATTGCTAGCGCAAGTTCTTTCTTAGCTGTCCTTTTTTTCCAACCAACACATTACATATGTCTCTATATTGCTTTTTTTCCCGTCTGCTTATTGCATTGTCTTTAACGTGCTGCCAAGGTAAGCTTTCTGCTTTATAATTATTTTTAACTACCGTGCTAATGAGAACCAGCAGACAATAATGCCAAAGAAAGTGCAGGGGACGTTATTCGTTGTAATTAGGCTAAAGTGTGAAGAAAGTAAAGTGGACGAAAAGATAACTTGCTGCCGGCAGGGACCGAACCTGCGACCTTCGAATAACGCGTCCGGTGCTCATTTTTGCTACTGTTTAAGTACCTATATTCCACTTGAATTTACCGTTATGCAACGGCGATGTTAAGAACAAATATATAATAATCTGGGCGCCCCTGGAGAATACAGTAACAACAAAAAAATCTGTTTATTAATAAGTAAAATAGCGAACTTGAGTTTGCATTATAATAACGTAAGTTATTAGGAGCTATAATACGTTGCAAAGGTATTCGACAAACATTTCTATACCAAATGCTCTAGTTTTTTCATGAACGTCCCAACGAGCCGTTTCATGCGCTATCTTCTATAGGCATTGAACTTAACTGCCGTAGCTTTAGGGGTTACCTGCCGCGTTAGTCTAGTGGTTATGGTGCTTGACCGCTGACCCGAAGGCTGCGGCGGCCGCATTTCGATGTAGGGAAAATGCTAGAGAAGAGGTCTGTGTGCTTGTATCTAGGTTTTGGAACCCCAGGTGGTCGAAATTTCCGGAGCCCTTCATTACAGCGTCTCTCATAAACATATCATGGTTTTGGGACGTAAAACGCAACAATAATCATTAGCTCTTGCAGGTGCCGCCTCTATAGTGTTCCTATACTTATTGGCTGTGTTTGATACGGAAGCGCTTTTCTAGTTCACCTAGATTTATTTGTTTTCCTTGTTTTGGTTTCCCTAAATTATTTTACTGTTATACTAATCACCAGGTTCGGAGCTAGAAGTGGCAATAGTGTGAATAGCGGCAGTGTCCTGCGACGCTTTGTCAAGCTGTGCAATACGTCTGAAATGTTTCTGGGTTGCACATTTTCTTGGTGACGTACACCTGTCCTGTGATCCGTTATCGCGAAAATCGTAATACGTTTATGGGAAACGTAGAACTCCACAGTAGTATTCGCACCATAGTGCGGAGGCTTCTTATTGAAGTTCTTGGGATTAGATGACAACCCGCTAGCTGTTCGGCAAGCAGAGCAGCGATTCCCCTCAATTACAAAAGCGAAAAGCAAAAACCGCTGTCAGCGAAGTGTATAAAGAGCTGCCGTGTTAAGCAGCTTAAGCAACGCCAATAAGTTGTTTCGGAATGAAACTAATACACCTTGAGCAAGAAGTACAAAACATGTGAGACACTAACAGACATTTAATTCAAATGAAAGAAAATTGGTGGCAGTTAATAAATTTTCCAGCGAACATTTTTGTGCATAGGCGCTTATTGCTACATTATACAGATATGTCAGAACAAATTTGCGAATGTATCGAAGTATCTTAAGATACAATTGACATGTATCGTATCGGATACAATCAGTGTTGTAGTATCTTGTATTTGTATCTCAAATACTTCTTGGCTGAGTATCTTGTATCGTATCGCGATACAATTTCAAAGCATCTTTGCCCAGCCCTGGTGTTCTGTCACAGAATGAAGGCTGTCCGTTCTGTCGAGCCGCACGCGATTGGTGGAGGCTTGTTTGACGTTCAAGACGTGCGAATAGCCAAGAAAGGGCATAGAACGGCCTCCGGCCCCGTTCTATCGATAGTACCAGGGGCTTCCCTGGATAGAACGGAAACAAAACGGTCTCCTTGACGACTTGGATTAGACCGAAACGTAAGCGCTGGGGCCCAGCGCTTACGTTTCGACCCAATCCAGGTCGTTCGGAGAACGTTTTTTATCCGTTATATCGATAGAATGGGGCCGGAGGCCGTTCCATGCCCGTTCTGTGGCTATTCTCACTGTCTTGACCGTGAAACGAGCCTCCACCAATCGCGTGCGGCTCGATAGAACGGACCACGTCCATTCTGTGACAGAACGCTTACGAAATAGCCCCTCAGTTCTTTGTATGTCATCCCTTGTGTGCATACTAGAGGTCAGTCGCTGAGAGTTGTCGGAGGATAGCCTGGCCTTGCAGCTGAGGCATTAACAGCACTCAAAGGAGCAACACGTGCCTGCGCGCCACGTTCCAGGCCCTGGTATTCTGACGAATTCTATGGGGGCGCAACACAGGGCTTGGCCGGAACGCCTTATTAACCTCATTATGCATTCAAGCGCCTGCGGCGCATAATTACACTTGCGCATTTGCGACCCTCCCATATGCAGTCATATTTTCCTCCGAGAGAGAGAGAGAGAGAAAAAGAAGCCGGCAGCATTGGCGCAGTACGCGCATGCGCAGGGGGCTTCGTAGCAGACGACGCGATCCTCTTCTTCTAAGTGAGCGCGAGCATTTGCGCCGCTGCCATGCGCAGATGCAGTTTTTCCCTCTAAGGAGGAGCCAGCGGCGCTGGCGCGAGACGCGCATGCGCCAGAAACTTGGTAGCAGACGATGTGTTGCTCTCCTCCTGTGCGAGAGCTCGCGCACTGCATAATCCGGAGCGCGCATCTGCGCGGGTGTACAGAAAGTTAGTAGAGAGTCTAGAGGAAAAGCTCCCCATAGGGCTCATGCACAAGAATCTCTGACCACAAGTACCACAAGGGCGCCGCCATTGCCGCCATTACTGTACCGTGCGAGCATTACTAGCCTCTGAGACGCATGCTAGACTTGACGGTAGTATTAAGTTTTCATCGTAATTAATAAAAGTGAGCTCACGTGAAGTCGACTTCTAAGTACGTGTCAACAGAAAGCGCAGAAGACGACGCATTGCGACTCACAAGTCAGTCAAAAGACGCGCAATCGGCCGCGATATCCAACTCAAATGGATATGGTGGTGCCATCTAGCAAAAGTGCCTGCAAACGCATCCTCCTTAACCGTGGTTGCGCGCACAGTAAAAATGCCTAAATGTCTTAGAATGTTTCTAAAAATCTTTTAAATAAACGTTAAACACTGTCTGCATGTTGATAATTTGTCAAAATTCTCGTGTTTGATTTTTTATTGCCATTATTGCGCACATTGAATAGCGCTACTTTTAGCCGATTTGTAAATAAATGCACAGGCAACAATCACAAAGGTACAGTCGGTACAGTAATGACAGTGTTCTTGTGGTCGGCGCTCTTTCGGGCCAGCTTTTCCTCAACAGTCTGTACTAACTCTACGCCGCAGTAATGGGAATGTTTATTATGCCTATGTTTATTAAAGCTTCTATGAGTGCTGCGGTACCGGCGTTGGCAGCATATAGTTCGCGAAAAAGCCCGGTGCCGGCGTGTGTACAAGAAATACGAGTGTACACAATTGAGCTCCTCCAAGGTGCAGCGGTCACGAATGTATTTGTATATATGCGCCTTTTGCCGATAACTGACGCTATAGCTTGACCGCGGGATTGTCGGCGATGAGTCGTTTGTGATCTTTTGTCGAAGTCGCTTGTCATTTCACGTTGCGACACTTCATTGCTGCATTTCACTGTTTCGCGCATGACCGTCGTTGTTGCCTGTAGCTACCGAAGTGTTGCATCTCTAAGCACGCAGGTGGAGGTCCAATTCCCGACATAGTGGAAGGAAACCAGAGGTGTGCGAATATTCGAAAGTTTCGAATAACGAATCTAATAGCGTTCTATTCGATTCGGTATCATCTCTATTCGATTCGTACTCGATTCGTATACGATTCGGTTCTAAAACGACTATACGCACACCCCTAATGAAAACAGCTAGGAGGAAACATCGTGATAGAAAAAAAAAAATCACCGCATCTCCACGATGTGAATGATGATGAGTGGGCGAAGCACGTGGGGATCGTTGGTGTTACCGTAAATCACCCGCGACTCTCGTGTATTTTTCACTGCAGCGTGCATTGTGCTGTCACATGCTTGATTGATGGGCGCTTAATGTTGGTGTTTTTACGGTGTTTTCTCATTTTATTTTTGTGCGTGTTCGCCTTCTGTTGCTATTTCGATGTTTTGTTTTTGCTGTGTGTTGTCATCATTTCACAGATGTTTAGGTTTCGATTGTACACGGTGCTGCTAATTTTTTTTCACAGATGTTTTTTGGTTTCCACTGTACACGGTGCTGCTAACATTTTTTTCACAGATGTTTTCGGTTTTGATTGTACATGGTGCTGCTAACCTTTTTATCATAGATGTTTTCGGTTTCGATTGTACACGGTGCTGCTAACCTTTTTCTCACAGATGTTTTCGGTTTCGATTGTACACGGTGCTGCTAACCTGTTTTTCACAGATGTTTTCGGTTTCGATTGTACACGGTGCTGCTAACCTTTTTTTCACAGATGTTTGCGGTTTCGATTGTACACGGTGCTGCTAACCTTTTGTTTTTTTCACAGATGTTTCCGGTTTCGATTGTACACGGTGATGATAACCTTTTTTTCACAGATGTTTTCGGTTTCGATTGTACACGGTGCTGCTAACCTTTTTTTCTCAGATGTTTTCGGTTTCGATTGTACACGGTGCTGCTAACCTTTTCTTCACATATGTTTTCGCTTTCGATTCTACACGGTGCTGCTAACCTTTTTTTCACAGATGTTTTCGGTTTCGATTGTACACAGTGCTGCTAACCTTTTCTTCACATATGTTTTCGGTTTCGATTGTACACGGTGCTGCTAACTTTTTTTCACAGGTGTTTTCGGTTTCGATTATACATGGTGCTGTCGGTTTCGGTTTCGTGTACCGTGACGGCCAGACGCGGATGGATGGACAAGCCTCGGCCAACAAGAGGAAGAAGACTTCTCCTTGGCGCGAGCGCTGTCGGTTTCGCTTTCGATTTCATGTACCGTGACGACCGGACGCGGATGGACGGACAAGCCTTGGGTCTAAGGTGCTTCGCCCCTAATATAGCAGTTCAGGCATGCACACGCCAAGCTTTGCTTGCCCCCGCTTTCCCGATTGGAGAAAGGCTCCAAACTTTTTGTGCATTGCTTGTGTTATGTTTATCAAGTACAGCGCGCACTTTTATTAAATGCGAAGCATTTCTTTGGGAACCGTGTACACATTGACGCGTTTGGGTGCTCTTGCGGTCGCCTCCTTAGCTTGGTATGTACCAATGTTCGTCTATGAGTGTATGACGAACACGACTGGCGGGTCATGACATCACTTACCTGATATGCCTCTCGTCGCGCATGCCATGAAACCCTTTCCACCAGCCACGTGTGACAAATATCGGATTACCACTCCTAAATGCATGTTTCACATACTGCGTAGCGATTCTCTCGTCTATGGAATTCTAAACCTACGTAGACTCATCGTTGGCAGGAAAATAAGTTATTTCGACAAAAAATAAGAGAGATAATGCCTTAAGGCCAATTTATGCAAAACGTACGAACCCCACTCCTTTTCTGTTCTTCCTACGGAACTACAGCTGCAGTTGCTGTAGTTCACTACTGAACTTGTTAAAAATACGTGTTTATTTATTACTTTTTTAGATAGTCTTACGCTCATTGATTATTATGCCCTTACTTGACTTTAGTAATGTTAGAAGAAGATTTTATATTCACAGCATGCAGCTGCGTAACAATCCTTTCTCTTTTTTTGTTAAATACCTTTTGGAACACAGCGCAAGATTTGGGTGACATAATGGTAGCTGCACAGTTATGCCATAGATGCCACAATCATGAAAGGGATCCGTGTTAAGAACAAGTAATACATCAACTTTTAGCCTCCTTTATCCGGCAAATCAAAAATGCCAAATGACATTTATTGTCGCTGTTAACTGAATTTTATATAAGCTTTATATATGTTAGACCTAAAGCAGTAGCGTCTTCAGTACGCTTCTCATACCTAACTATTAAATAAAATTTTCAAACCCTTTCAGAAATCGGCATCTAAGTAAACCAGGGCGTCTATCTTGCAAATGCCTTTGAAGTACTTTTAGTGACTTACAACCACATGAAAGTTGGTGCATGTGAGTCCTGTAGAATTATTTGGTGCTCCTAACAAGACACTGAGAAGTTTCAGAGCGTACAAATGACATGGCACAAAAGAAAACCAAACACGGAAAATCTGTACTGCCAAACATTTATTCCATAATGTATTTAATGGATAATACAAGACACGATAAATACGAGAACATACATACAAACAAAACGTCTCTCTGATATCCATGTCAAGTTACCCAAATTCGTTCTTGCACAAACACAAAGTTGGTTAACGCCGAACTTTTACTGTTAAATACTCCCTGTAACAAAGGGTTGACTCCTTTTCGCTTTTTCCAAGAATGTTTGGGCCATGAAGTAATGCCTTACACTTACATGCTCTGCCGAAGGAGTGTCTTCATTCTTATCTATACTAAAGCAGGGCTCACGGAATCGGTCACTCGCTCGCCTTCAGTATATGATCGATATAACTTATGCCAAATGGCAATCGTATGTAATACACCAGTGGGCAGGTACATTTAATGCAGGGCAGTAGTAAGCCCTCATAAAGTCATTTTAGTCACTGTAATAACGATGAGCGACAGCGTAGCTTGGGCCGTCGTGCTCGACCAGCGCGAGAATGAGAAAGACGAATTGAGAATAACAACAGCCGGCCCAGCGTACGGGCTCTTCTTTCTCTCTTTTACGCAGCATTTGCAGTTTATGCAGCGTTTGCCGACATAAAACCTTAACAATGCTGCACCTCTCACTGGCACTTGATATTCTGCCCTGTGTTTCAGTTTTAATGTATACACGCACTTCGCTAATGTGAAGATGGTTCACGGCTGTTCTTAAAAAATGCCGCATGCTATTTCCACGTGAAGAGAGTTTCCAGATACAAGGGGATGGAATAATCTCTTTGTGTTGATCAATAAATAAAAAGCAAGCATGTCATCAGGAAAACATATTTTTTGTCATTTTTGCAATTGCGAACTGCTGCTACACTGCCAAAGTTCGTGCTCCTATGGAAACTGCTATGCTTCATCATGCCATGCTGTGTGCAAGAATCTAGTGCAAGAAAGGCAAACCACGACGCGGGATGTTCAGTTTGTGAATGTAAAAAAAAAAGTTCGAAACATTAGTAGTTGGAAAAGCTAAGGCACACCAAGAAAATAATATGATTTTCCCTGACATCTATCACGACAGCACATGCAAAACTGGCAGTATAGAACTCGCTACACTCCAACACCTCCTCTAGGTATCAAGCAAATGATAAGCATCTTAATCCCTGATGTTCTCTCGGTGAGGTGGGCCGATGCCCTGCGCAGCTCATATAGCTCGCAAACGAAATGTGGACTGTCCAGCAGGCCCGCAAATCTGCGACAAGGCGAGGCCTGGTACGTCACGACGTGGGAGACCGGAGCCCGGGTCACCTAAATGGAGGAAATTAAACAAAAGCTTTGTCAACCAGCCAACCAAGAGAAATGAACACAGTGCAAGAACAAATCTGCAAAATAAGAATTGCTTGCGAGAGGAAAGGTAAGGACATTCCCATGGCACAGTGAAGAAACTCCACTCCTTCAACTTTCATGCAGATTAACTACATGAAAGCGCACGTATGCTGTCATTTTCTGAGCAACCTTTACCTTTTCACACACAAGAGAATGTCATTATTTGCCGAACAGTCCTTTTTTATGATCTCCCTCCTACCGATATAGCTTCTGTTTATGGCTTTATTAATGCGTAGCTTTAATGAAAACATTCTGAGCAGCTAACGCCAGCTACAGGAAGTATACGTTTATTTCGTGAAACATAACAAATTTACTGACTGCCGTGTGTGTTTAGTCTAAAAGATTCCGTTTAGCTGCGGCCGCTTTTACGTAGGGCAAACGGAGCGCCGTGTTAACCAGATTTTAATGGAACATAAAAGATCCCTAACCCGAGGTTAACCATCTAATCTATCTTTACATTGTCGAGAGTGTAAGCTCTCGCCAAAATTCGAAGATGCGCGATTATGTACCGGCACAGGAATGAAGAAACGCGTTTAATGGTTGAGGCCTGGCATATCGGTAATAGTTGTAGCGCATGCGTGAGCCAGCCATCGATTAACCTGCATAAAGCAGAATTGAAGTGTCTGAATAGTTATCTCTCACGTAGACCACAACGCGTGCCGGATTGATAGGTTCGCCTATTGCACGGGCCTTCTTTCTTTTTCGCCGTTGTGCACCTTTGCAGTTGTTAGTCGGCGTTTGTGGTGTCTTGACTTCTCTCTTGTGTCACCACTTCTCTCTTGTATGCACGCCCTGTCTCTTTAACATGATTACTTACCAACTAGCTAAGCTCTCTGTTATTATGAGTATCTGTATTGTCGTGAAAGCCTCCACTAACAGCAACGACGAACTTGACACGCAGGATTTACTTACAGGCATAGAGGCTTTACATAGAAGACTGTTATCTTTGTTTGCAAATGTGGATTTTTGAAGGCGACATCATCAGTAATTGAAGAAATAGCAGGAGGGTCATCGCGTATGCGTGGTGTGAAAGATACAATAAAAAATGCTGAAAGGCGTGTGGGAACTCCGACGTTGAATTCACGGTCACTCAGACAGAAAAAAAATGAAACCCAAGTGGAGGGTTCCAAAAGCAGACCAATTCCAGCTAACGACAGCGAAGGAGTCGTGCTTGAGGCATCTTGCGGTAGGTGTCAGGCTAACTGCTACCGCTGTCAGTATGCTTCAGTGTAATATATTACAGTAAATCATTTGACAGCGGTAGAAGTTAGCCTGACATCCGCGGCTCTACACAGCGAAGCTTCTGGAATTATCATCGAAGCCAGAAATTCAACCTTATGGCTGTAAAAACCATCGGGTTATCATAGGCTGAAGCCCCCCAGGGCCCGATTGAAGTAAGCCCTTGCTATTATTACTATGGCTCATCCCAACACACTTATGTATCTCGGCTTTGCATAACAAAGCATAATTACCAGGGGTAGAGGTAGATGAAGCAAATGCTTCGGGGAAGGAACTAGCCGCACAAGGGCAACTGCCTTCTTAGCCGTGTTCATATACATGGCTCTCAGGTTGAAGAAATATCTGGCAAGACTTGCCAAATAATGCCAATAATGACGAGCGTTTCGGCATTCGGTTACTGGCTGCCTGAGGACGGTCCACTTATAATAATTTATAAATAATGTTTACACAACAATAAATACAATCGAAGCATTTTTTTTTCATTTGCAGCTGCCCTGCGTAACTCAGTGGCGTGTAGATTCTGTCTCTTAATCGTTCTAGCTTTGCAATGAACGAAACACAGACATCGGGGGCCAAATTCACAAAGCTTCAATTTCGTAAGTGCATTTTCCCATTGGTCAGCCGGCGTCACTAATGATATGTCCAGCATCGCCATTGGCTGAAATATTCTTTTAGAAAAACTTTTAACGCCAGTCGTTTTTGTGAATACGGGCCCGCCTATATGTGAGGCTTAGAAAGAATACACAATCGCACAGAAGCACCAGCTGCAATTTCTCATGCGAGAATGTTTACTAAATACCCTTAAATCTGCAGCAGGAAAAATCTTTTAATGTTTTTGATGTTTATACGGTTTCCAAAAACTGCAGGCAGCAATATTCACGCTTGGGAGCAGGCAATGTAGATCTTAAGAGCGGAGCTCTTTAGGCGTTTCTTTGCGCCGGGTACTGCGAACAGAAACTATCATCATCATGAATGGGTGCGCGCTCTCTTCGTCTTCTTTTTCCTCTTCTGCTTCGCTCCCAAAACACGTGCGCCGATTTCTTCGGCGCGGGTTAAAATAACCCTGATGGGTAAGAGAACCAGCAAAGGGTGGGAGAAAGAAACAGAAAGAGTGAAATTGTTGGCGAAAAAAAAATTTCTTCGCGAGGCAGGGTACGAACCCCACGTACCCACGATCCGAAGCCGAGCGTCCTCACCACCCGGCTATCCAGGAACGCTAGCAGAGCAGAGCATAACCTTGTATAGTATAGCATAAAGGTGGCGGGAAAGGGAAGTACGGGAGAGGGGGAGGGTAAGGAGAACGGAGAGAAAAAAGCATAGCATAGAAAGGGACAAATAGAGAGGAAGAAAGATAAGAAAGACAGAAAGTAAGAGAGAGAAAGAAATAGAGATAAAGAAAGAGATAGAAAGAAAGAGGAAGCAAGAAAGAGAGAGAGGAAGAAGGGCAGGAAACAGAAAGACAGAGGGAGCGAGAAAGACAAAGAAATACATAGAGAGAGAAGGACGGAAATAGAAGTAAAGAGAGAAAAAAGAAAGGCAATACAGAGAGATGAGAGAAAAGATAAGAAACAGAGGAAGAAAGAGAAAAATAATAAAGAGAAACAAAGAAGGCCGCCCAGCTCCGCACATCCTTCAGGCTTCACCCCTAGTGCGTAGTTGTCTTAAATTCTTCAAGATAAATTTTATGAAATTAACTCCAGAAATGACTGCTGCTAAATGTGAAAATCACAATTCACTTTTTCAGCCTTCTTCCTGCATTCCATATGACGTATTGGGGTTCGCATAAATTATAATAGCCTGAATATCTACGGCTCTGCAAAAGTTTCTACGACGAGTATCATATGTGTTTTCATTTTGTTAATGCAATGTATCATCGATTCGCTAGCTACTTCTGGTGACCACATGAGTGCATGTCCAGATGTCGTACGTGGTAGTATAGAAACGATAGGTTTGGACTTGCATTTTCGCTATGACAAAGCGAGAGGCAAAACGGATGATACTAGCGATTTCTCAGGGCAATGTCTCGAAGCTTCCCGCGTGTAAGCAAGTCTTCAGAAAAAGCTTTTCTTTAGTAAGAATTTCGATGACTAAACCTTGTTGAGCATCATGACATAGCTTATATAGCTTTCGCGTAAAGTCGGAATTTTAATCCCAGTGAAAACATCGAAACCGAGTCGGCATTGACCTATTCTGTATCCGAGTACGGTGCCTTGTAGCATTTGTAATGGGATGTTATAAATAGATCTATACCCACATATTCAAAGCCTTAACCTCCTTGCTCCTGAAGTGAGTGAGTGAAACAAGTTTATTTCGAGATCCAAATAGTTGCTGGTTCGGACCAGACCGCTCAGATGGAGGCCGGACGACCTCCCTGGCCTGCTGCGCAACCCAGGTTCGGTCCTGTAGATCGGAGCTGAGCAGCATTTACCGCCATCGCCGCCGGAAAGGTTCCGAGTATGTTTGATAATTGGGGCACCCCCAAAGTATGTGACCTCGAGGAGACTCTTATTTTACACGATTTACATATAGATTGTGGGTAGAGTTCTGGTAACATCTTGTGTTGCTTAACAGGAGATAAGAATTGGTTTGGAATTAGCGAAGCTCTGTCGCCCGTTTCCTATCTAATTTTGGGTGTCGCTTAATAGAAATTATTTGAGCAGAAAGAAGAGGAACCAGAGGATGATTAGGAAGACGAGTGGGAGGCTCTGCTGTTGGCGCAAGACCCTGAAAACCAGCTACGGTTGCTCAACAGAGATCGGGTGGCCATTGCGAGCAATGGATACCTGGACAGAGGAGGCTACCTGGACGAGGAATGCTCCCACCTCACAGCTCAAGTCGAAGCCTTGTCAAACAATAAAATTTATGGCTTTCTCTACCCTATTGCATTAATCGTTTCGTTTTGGCATTAAATAAGTCAGTGAATTCTTAAATAATTTTGCGTATGCTTGACCTCATGTCCTTCACGGAGTAACGTCATCATTGTCAACTGATATCAACTTTAGCTAGAGCACTCACCATGCCTTCAATGAGTGTTTTTGTACCCGTAATGCTGGTGATATTTTGTTAGTTTCAGCATGGACATAATTGACTGGCGCAAGTGAATCATTTTTCTATAGCCATAGGTTGCATATACATTCTCTCCCCATAGCCAGTACAGGATGAAAAGAGCCCTGCGAGAGACAATGTATCGGATAAACATAACTATCGAAACATGGTTAAAGTATTAAAGTATCCCTTTTCAAAGCTGTTTTTCGCTGATGAGTAGCTATACAAGTTCTTATCCGCACTCAACCTATCGTCGCGTCAACTCTGGTCTCAGATCTATACAGCTGTCCCATCAGTAGTCAAAGGATTCGGCATGTATAACGTATATTCAGAACTAAGGTACCCACCTAGTTAAAAACAGTGAACTATGTCATTGCAAGTAGGGAATGATAATCCCAGGATGTTTAGTTTCTTGGGACTGTCTCGTAATCAGGTTCCGGTAGCGTTCCAATTACCATGACGTCCGATGCCATCCCTCACGGAGTAACGCCAGTGTTCACTGAGATGCCCCATAACCGCAGCGCCGATGCTCCTGCAATAATCAGTCAGACGCAAAAACATCTGATGATCTGGGACAATTTAAAAAAAAAAAACAAGGAACACAGTTTTAATCATCTGCAGCAGATTGCTACCTCTATTTAATGCAGAGTCACACACTCACGCCTTCAAGATGATAAGCACTCAACAAGCTAATTCGCATTGGACGACCGAAACATACCTCATGCGGATGCTCTAGTCAACAAGTAGTCATGTTTGCGTACAGCAATGTACTAATCAAAAGGCCAACAAATGAGGTAACTCAGTTGGGCATCGAAAAGAAATTCCCGCATTCGAAACGGCTCCGCTTTATTTAACCAAGCATGACAGGTCATTTAACGTGTCTGGTCATCTCACTTGTGACGTCAGGCATCACCTGACAGGAACTCTGACGTGGCATGACGTGCAGTTTATATCGTTTCATCTCACGTCATCTGTCTTGCGCCTGTGACTCAATGTTTGTTCTCTTACCATCTTTGCTATGTTTCTATCTCCTAATGTTACAATTATCATTTTCCGTCCCATCGCACGCTCCGTGGTCCTCAACTTTTATTCACGCTTCTTTGCTATCCTCCAAGTTTCATCTTAGTATGTAATAATTGCAAGTATGGAATGACTGTACAATTTTCCAATTAGGAACAGCGGCAGATTGTCAGTTTTAATGTAAGAATGCTTGCTATATGCGTTCCCGGCCATCCTGGTTCAGGAAATTTCGTTTTGTTTAGGTTTTCCTGTTAGTACTTAACCTTGGCATACATCCTCTTTCGCGAACTCAAAGGGCTACTTGCGAACTGTGAACTTTTTCGCCAGATTGTTGAACATTATCTGTGTCTTCAGTGCACTCAAGTGTTGCCCTATAGTAATACTTCCTCGGATGAGGTATCATGTTTTCCCATTCGTCGCCATCGTTGCTGAAGAGCAAAAGTGAATTGCATATCGTCGACTTCTCAGGTATTCTCCGTTAATATTTATTCCTATTTTTCCCTAATACAAAAATTGAAGACTTCTAGGCATGCAATGAACGGCATTGGAGAAATCTCCTAGTATGACGCTTCCTGTTTATCACATTGCCATTGCGCTTCTTGTATTGAAGCAATGTTGCTGTTTAGTCATTGTTGATGTCAGCTAATGTGTCTCAGTATGTTTCAACTTGTCCTTGTTGATGTGGTGCATCCAACACTCCTAATACCTCTATTGAGTCGAATCCCTTCTCGTAGTGTATGGAAGGTACATAAAGATTTTGTTGTAATCAGCAGACTTCTCTGTATCATGCAAGATCAAATGGCTGTCATCAATTGAGTAGTACACCCCTTCCTGATGCCGGCTTGCCTTCTGGGCTGGTTGTAGCGAAGTGTTTCTCTTCTGTTTGAAACTGCCTTCGTGATATTTTCTGTATTCTTGAGTGTAAGTTGATGGGTCCATATTTCAATTCTTTAACGGTTCTCTTCATGTGCATTGATATGTTGGTATTTTTTTAGTTCACAGGCCCACCTGAAGTTTTGAGACGTTCATGGCAGAGCGTCGCAAGTTCCTGAAAAATGTTATCCCCTCATCTTTGATTTAGCTGTCAGTTATGCCCTCTTCTCCGAGCGCTTTTCAGCAGAGCATATATCGCTTGGCTTTTCTAACCTCGTCGGTTGTTGCATACGGAACTCCAGTGCCTTGTTCTTATTCGATTCACTGCGTTATGGATGCCTTATCTGTGAATTGTGCATTTAAAAGTAGAAGCTTTCTGCTACCTTCACTGTGTAGTTGAAGTTGCTAACAATTTTGCCCTGCTTATCTTTTAGTATGTGCATTTTGGTTTTTCATAAGAAGAGTCTTTATTAAACCGTTTTGATGCTGCATCTACCTCTTTGATGTTATAATTCCTTACGTTACTGATTTTCTTCGTGCATATCAACTTTGTTAACTCAGTTAATTCTTGAGTTAGTCACTTTTACCTGTTGCAGTTTATTAGGTCTTTCATGGCATGGGGGATTTGCTTACTCCTTGCCTTGGCACTTTTCCTCAAACTTTGATGGCTGCTTCAGAGATCAGCTCATTTACTGTTTTGTTCATTCTCTCTCTGTCAGTATCTTCATCTCACTGTAAACCACCTTATCTGTTCCCAAGCGCAATCATATATTCCTTTGCTTTTATGCTGGCTACATCTAGATGGGACTATTTTTAGTTGTTATTTTGCTTTACTGCTTCACAAATTAAAAGCTGTCCTCGTCCTCACCAACATATGATGCTTAGTAAAAGGCGTATCTTCATTCTTATCTATATTCAAGATGGGCTCACGGAATAGCTCATTTGTAAGCCATCCGTTCGATCGATATACTTTTGCCATAATGCAATGGTATCTGCTTTGCATGTACATTTAATATAGGGCAGTAGTAACTACAGTAGTAACCGTTCATCAAGTCATTTTCAGCCAAATATTTTTATGCAACCTTTGCAAACATTAAATCTATTCAAATGTTGTATCTAGCATTGGGCCATCCTATTCGGTCCAGTGTTTAAATATTACTCTACATATACAACCTACTAATGCCATGAGGGCTCAAGGCTGTTCCTGAAAACCCCGAAACACCATTCCATAATGAGTGAATTTTTCAGATACAGGGAGATGCAAGAGTATGCTTGATTCTTGCTGATCAATAATTGAAGACCAAGCATGCGATCAGCGCTTCATTTTCGCCTTTTTTGCGATGAGTAACACCTCCTACAAGGGCAAAGCTTGTGCTCCTAATTACACTGTTCTGTTGAATCATTCTGTGGTGTGTGCAGGTATAATCTACAAGGAAGCCAAACAACAACATCGGATGATCATTCGGTCACCTTCGAAGGAGCAAGTATGAAATAATTATAGTTGCAAAAGTCAAGGCACACTAAGAAACGAAAAACCACAGCAAAGGAACAAATCTAGCAAACCTGAAGTATCTTTGAGAGGAAAGATAGGCTATGGTACTGTGAAGAAACCACACAGTTTTTTTTCTTTTCTTTTTGCAGTGTACATAGATGAAAGCGCATATGTGCTACCTTAGTCTGAGAATCCTTTACCTTTTCACAGAAGACAAAATGTCGTAATTTGGCGAACCGCCTTTCCTTCTGCTATTTATGCTCGCATGCCCTTAGAGCTCCTGTTTATGACGGTAACAATGCGTAGATTTATTGGGAACATTACGAACAGCCAACACCAGCAACACGACCCATGTAATTGAACATGACAGTGTATATACGGTAAGAGGGGCATCCAGTTCTGCATTAAATTGTAGGTATCATTCAGCAGTCTCTTTGCCCTCCGATTTTATCGAGCAGACGCCGCCACCGACGAGACGACTTATAGCATTTCAAGTATGTCCGCGAAAGTTAGCTCAACAGATTGGAGATTCTTCTGATTATCTGGTCAAGGATGTGAACACACATTTGAACATTTATCTGCTTGGAGCCATATACAGCAGTTTTACTAAACGAGTGCACTACTAGCCTCCAAAGTTGAGGAATGTACAGATGCAGCCGCAAGTTCAATCTCTATATCCGGGCCAAAGCAAGAACAAAAATTACGCCCTGCCGCGCTGCAAATATACTAAATGCTCCAAAAAAGCAGGTGAAACTGTGAATAGGCCCGGACAAACTGCATTTTGTGTGTATAATAGGTGTGCGAAGCTTGCTGTTACATAATGTCATATTCAATATTTTTCATGTTTCACTGAGTTATAGATTGAATTCAGAAATGTAATTGGTGTAATTTGCATTCTTTCCACTATTTAAAATCCAAATCCTGAGTACCACAGCTTAATCTTCAGGCCTCATTATTCTTCCCAGAAACATCACCTCCACCTTCCTCTAAAGAAGAGAATCTTCAGCGTGAACTCTTGCAATATTATATACATCAGAACCATAAGAGCTACAGCAAAATGTCATAATAGTTTTATAGGTACTCGTTAAGGCGAAAAGATACTACGCATGTCGTCAGTGTCCATGCCTCCTTTTCATTGTGTGTATTAGGCAACAGGTATGTCTTTTCATGTATTTTCATAACATCAAGCGAAAGGGCGGAACAAGGGTCATAGTATTGTAATATATGACAAGCTTGCGTAATATTTCATGTGAGTTCACATATCTATTACAGAGAAAGCATCTACCAATGGAAACGACGAACTTGACAGGTAAGGTTTATTTGAAGGCCAGGAGGCTTTACGTAAAGGAGTGATCTGTTTGTTATACGCAGATATACAATTGCAAATGTGGTTTTTTGAAGGTGATTGCATCTGTAATTGCAGCAACAGAAGGAGGGTCATTGTACACGGGGTGTGAAGCAAACGGTGAATATATGCTTGCACGGCGTGTTAGAACTCCGACACTGAATTTGGGGCCCCTCAGAGAAGAAACCTAAGTAGAGGGCTCAAAAAGCTGACCAATTCCACCTAACCATGACAAAGGAGCCGTGTAGTGAACCATTTGATAGTGGCAGCACTTAACCTGGCACCTTGGGCTCTACATAGCGAAGCTTGTCAAAACATTATCGAAGCAGAAATTCAACTTTTGGTTCCAAAAGCCTTTCGCGCCCAGTTCAAATAAGCCCTCGCTTTAAGGCAATGGCTCATCGCAATACACCTATGTATGGTGGTTTGGCATAACAAAGTATAATTAACAAGGTTAGGTCGAACAAGCTCAACCAAACGTTTTCAGAAAGTAACTTGTCTCACAGCTTACAAAAATCTCACAGCTCGCACGGAAGTATCAGCTGCAATTTCTCTTGCAAGAATGTTTACTAAGAACCCTAAAAGCGAGAGCAGAAAGCTCTCTATTAAAGTTTTAATCATTTCATGGCTTACAAAAACTCCAGTCAGTAATGTTCAGACACTTGGGAACTGGTAATGTAATTTTTGAAACTAACTTCATTCTCTACAGTTAATTCCTAAAGTCGACTGCTGCTCACTATGAACACCACGATTCCCTTTCTCGAATTTCCTCTCCATTCCATACGACGGATTAGAATTCGCATAATTTATCGTGGTTAGAATCGTGTTGGCACTGCAAAGGTTACTATAACGTGTTACATTGTGTTTTATCTTCTCTTTTTTATGCAATGAATAATCCATTCTCTGGCTACTTCTGGTGACATCATGAGTACACTGTAAAAAATGGCCCTACTTTACGACAAAATTTGCCGGTATAGCGTGACCGGACACTTCTTCGTAACTTAAAAACGACCTTTTCCGTTGGACGGGCAGTGCGTTTTGTAGAAATCCTTCAACGAGATATAGGTGCCGTCGTAATTAGAAAACAGATGATTTCGTAAACCATGCTTGTACTTAACGAGTAAACCCTTAAGATACTGGTGTGCACGACAACAGAAAGCCCCGTCTTCTCTATGTGTACTCTACGAGCCGTCCGTAACAATACAAAGTGTGCCAATAGTTCAACAGAAAACCCTGTCTTGTGTATGTACACTCTACGGGCCAGCTGTTAAAATAGTGTTTTGCCAGAATGAGAAAATGTAAGACCCTTTACACTGAATCTACGCTGTGAAAGAATGCTGTGCACATTGCCACCTCAAACAACGTTCCTTTGATGAGCAGCAGCTGCTGCTCACAAACAACAAAGCAATTGTTGTTCAAGACACCTCCTGGAATGATGCATCGCAAATATGTCATAAGCACCAACAAAATTTGTTTCATTAAATTGTACAGTAGCAGACATCTTTAACTATGAAGTATGTGACTTCATACTTCGTAAAATGGCGCAAGAAGGCGCGCTATTCCCAGAAGCAGTGATGAACCTTGAAAAACAAGCTGTCTGCAAGGTGAAGCGCCAATATATCCTTCCGCACCAGGCATGGCGTAAGCAAGGCTTGTTCCTGCAATTGAATAAAAAAAGCAATGCTATTTAGCAAAATATATATTTTAATGTCGATAGTGCTGAAACAAACAAAGAAATATTTAAAACTAGAAAAATGAGGGTTCGTACAAGGTTCAAAGGAGAAAATTCAAGGATATTCAAGGGCCTGTCACGTGTTTTTCAAGGGCTTAAAAGTCGCCTCCAAGCGAGGATTTTTTTTACTATAAGAATGTTTCAAATTCTGCCTAAATTTATCGCACTTTACATAAACAGTCGAAACTCAATTTAAGCAAGAAATTACCACGCTCAAACTGCTATGTTCAATGAGGAAGTTGGAAAAATGAGAAAGGGGTCTTTCAGTCATTCGAAACCTAAAATTGTCACATAGAGACACCCAAAATCCACCATGCCATTGTTTTTGCCGCGAACCCGCACGTGCTCGTGCGAAAAGTCTGCTCAGGTGTACCAAACATTGAGCCTCACATATGTGGTCCAGGCTATGCAGGCCAGGTAGACAGTCACGTGAAATATGACATGTAGCAAAATACAAAGACGGGGAGAAGGAATGCAGTGATTATGTGAGCAGGACAAGCAAGAAAGTTGCGAGGAGACCATCAGTGTCATCTATCACATAAATCCTGAAATAACGAAAGCACACAGTAGGGTTCTTGTGGGTGCATTGTCAGGAAGAATAAACCACCTCCACCCGTTGCAATGTCTGGTACGAAACAGCGCAACTATTGAGGCCACTGTTCCATGCAAGTGGGTGGCATGTAACCTTGTCAAAATAAAGCCAGGCTCGTGAATATGGGTGACAGGCGTTTTAACGCAATAGCGTTGGTACCTGCACTTCAAGAAAAAAGTCATCTGTGTAAAAAATAAAAAAGAAATTAGCGTTTCTTTCGACTAACTTACTTCAGAAAAGCTTTGTTAAATCGGTTTTGGTTCCAAGTTACTTTCAGTAATTTGGGTTGACAATAGCGTTGAACCTTACGAGTACCTGCCGGGGAATGCAAATATTTCCCTTACATTTGGAACTACGTAAAATCAGGTTTTGTTAGAGAGATTTAACTGTATTATTATGTTGCAGAAAGGTCTAGCCTTGATGCCGTCTAAAGTCGTTCCCAACACACAGCAAATGTTCAGGATAGGTGCCGAGGCTTCTCTAGAATTAGCAAGGCTTGGCATCATTACGGTGTACTAACCACATGCACCACACGCTTGACAGGACAAACAACAGCAGAAGCGTAGGAGACAAGAGTGAAGTCGTAAGGAGATAAGCAGAGAGAGAGAGAGGGAGCCAGAGAGAAAGCGAGACAAGATGAACTGACAGGTGAGGAGTGAAATGAACGATCGGTCAAGGCATGAACAAGCAAAATATACATGCAAACTCGCACGATTTATTGTTGCTGAGATGCAGTTTGCTGCATCTATGCCAAGCTACAGCAGAAAGCAGGTCGCACTGTAGACTTTAGACTGCACTGGTTCCGAAATTCAAGGATTTTCGAGGACATAATACAACTGCAGGACCTTCAAGAGCCTTGATAATGTACTTTTCAAATTCAAGGGATTTCAAGGACCTGTACGAAACTTGTTGAAAGAACAGTCTGTTCAGATAAGGTTGGCTGGGCATGTCTGGTAACCATTTTTTATTTTAATGAGGAAATTCTATTTGATCCAACAAATGTCGGGGACAACGAAATGTGTTTCGCAAGAAAAACGCCTTAAATATAAAGTGCTCAGTGAGATATAATCACGGAGCGTGGGGCACAGCCGGGTTAAAAAAAAGAACAGGCATCAAAAGTTATCAATTCACTGAAAGAATATTTAAGATTGTTTCATGACTGACTATGGACAGTAATTGAACTCAAAGGTCGTGGTGTGCGGTAAGGTCAGATGCTAATTTCGAAAACAAACAAATAAAAATTGAAGCTTGTTGACAAAGCACTGTAGAAGCAGTTCGAAGTTTTGTCGTACCATAAGGTATAGCACAATTTAAAACGGTACAACAGAACTTGTCGCTGAGCTAGTTGGTTCATTACTTGAGAAAAATAGGTATGGCGCAAGAAGGACGGGGACGAAGTGGACACGCACTGACAAACTCGGGCGCCAAATTCCAACCGTTCATTACGAGAAACCATGCTGATTAATACATGCTGCCGAACAAGGTAACCTCATTACATATACAATAATATGGATTAACGAACAAATCATCATGAGCCAATGATCTAACAGATTCAAAAGACATGCACCGGAAACTGCAGTGACCTGAACTGTACAATCATGCTAGCACACTAGAACACGTGTCCATTACAGGATCATTCAGAGTAATAGGCAAAAGAGGCAGCGCACAACTTAAACAGACGTCTACAAGCTATGTTTCAAGAACATCAATTCTTTGTGCCTTGAAATCTAATGATGGTGCGCTAATACACTGAGTACTTGCCTTTTTATTAGGAACGCCTCAATTGTCTCCCTTTCAGTGCGGCTGCTTGTTCTCCTTAGAAATGTGGTTTGGCTGAAGTATGGCACTCAACCACAGTGCTCGCAGTGGCATGCCAAATGCACGCCCATGTTGTTGATGACCGCCAAGCGATGCTCTCTTGCACGATCGTTGAAACACCGGCCCGTTGTCTGGTGTGTACCCTACCGCAGCTTAGGGGAATATTGTAGATAACATTACTGACACATTCAGTATGTCGCATAGCACGCTTCTTGGAGCATGCAGCCGGCTGCTTATTTGACATCAAAGGGCAAATCATGGCCAGTTTGCATGGAGCGGAGAACACAATGCGCGCACTGTATCTGGCTGCGGTCTTCTTTATACTGTGAGAGAGCAATGAACGTAAGGTATTACGTGCATAGTCATTTTTTGGCTCCTGCATTTTATTACCACGTTCCAGCTTTTGCATTAGGCTTTCACACACACCTGTGATAACTGAGGGAGGAAATCGAGCGTCTTTCAGTCTGCTAATCTGATTATTCAATCCAGTAAAAAGATGGCGCTCACATGACTTCATTTAAGCCGAATTGAGGCATGTGACAGCTGTTCCTTCATTAGCTTAGAATGTGCGCTGTCAAACGGCAAAAAGCTGCGGTAGGGTATATATACAGAGAAACAGACCGGTGCATCAACGATCGTGCAAAAGAGCACCGCTTGGCGGACAGCAGCATGAGCGGGCACTTGGCAGGCAAGCACTGTGGTTGTGCGCCACACTTCAGTCAAACCACATTTCTAAGGAGAGCAAGTAGCCGCACTGAAAGGGAGACAATTAAGCGTTCCTAATAAAAAGGAAGGAAGTCAGTGCGTTAGCACACCATCACTAAATTTAAGGTACAAAGAAGTGATGTTCTTGAAGCATAGCTTGTAGACGTATTGGGGTTAGGTTGTGCGCTGCCTCTTTTGCCTATCACTGAAATTTATCCTGTAATGGGCGCGTGTTCTAGTGTGCGGGCATAATTTTACAGCTCAGGACAATGCAGATTCCCGTGCATTTCTTTCGAATCTGTTAGATCACTGGCTGATGATTAGTTATTTCATCGAGGTTACTATATCTGCAATGAGGTTACCTTGTTCGACAGCATACAAAAATCAGCATGGCTTCTGGTAATTAAACACTTGGAAGTTGGTGCTCGCGAGTTCGTCATCAGTTCCGGTCTTCACCTTGTCCCCGTCCTTTCTGTGCCATACCTGTTTTTGTCAAAACGGTACAGGTCGGTGGGGCACACTGTTTTCTTAACCCCTCTTAAAACTTCTTGAGTACGCATGCACCAATCACGGAGGCAAAATCTGAGTGCCTGTGAAGGCACACACTGGAGCTTTGTTTTCTGAAGAGTGGGCATTATTACCAAATGACTCCACACGAGGCATGTAATATATCAAGTGTAGAGGCAGACGCATTAATTATAGGACCGGTGAACATGAGCTCGTTGTTAGGAATGAGATGTCCACTAGCTGATATGCCTAGAAACTATGAAAGATGCTAATGTTGGCTGTCGCTTAGTTCCATTAGCTGGTCAGAAGAAAAAGCAGGAACTTCAACTTTTCCAGCCCTGTTCCACTGAACCTGAAGCTGATAAGTGTATAAGTGATACCAGTGTTATGCTCAGAAAACTGGCACTTAAAATATTGCCGCAGACTGCTCCCAATAAGATTTCTATCAAAAGAACCAGCAAGCCGCTGTGTAGGCCTCTACAATGTCTCGTGCCTGCTCGTTCTTCTTGTGGTAGCACGGCGCAAGCCTTTCATTCATGGGCATGAGACAGTGGCGCTGACCTGCGAGGTTTCGGAGAAGTGTGCTCAGGAAGAGAAACCTGTTTGGGACGCTCTAGAGGACTTTTTCATTTTCGGGCCTACTTTCCTGGGCACAAGTTTACCCACAATAAACCAGTGGTTGTGTTTCTCCTCTTGAAATACGTCACAATATTATGGAGGCTTCAGTCAATCTCTTGGCAGTCTTTAATGCTCACTTGACAGTCACTAATACACATCTTGTGACGCACTTTGTATAAGATTGCCATTTGCAACAACTGTCTTAAAGTTTACTGTACCAAATAAGTCTTGACAGGTGCATGACACTTTGAATAACTCCTCTACTCGATCAAAGACAGTAAAACTGTGTATTTGATTATCAGACAATATTACAACTACACTAAGTTCTTAAAATTCGTGGTCACTCTCAGGATTTGGGGACATCTAAACGTAGCGTCATCTCTCGGCGTCAGCAATGGCGTCCTGCCATAACTGAATGGGAAATAGGCGAAAAAAAATCATATCTCTTGAAAAAAAGCTGGTTATCAAAAACGACTCCGGATTCTCTACAGCAGAGCCCTACTGGAACATTTTGGCAGAACTGCAGTATCGCACTACAAAGCGTGTGGCTTCCCAGGACAATTGAACACAGCCCATTAGAAGCACATGGGGCCACATTGTTAAATAATAAACACTCTGGGAAGCCACGCGGTTTGTAGTGCGATACTGTAATTTTACCAGAATATTCAAACAAGTCTCTGCAGCATAGAACCGAGAGTCGTTTTTGATAACTAGCTTCGTCCGTCAGATATAACTTTTTTCGCCCATTGCCCATTCAGTTACGGCAAGCCACCGATGTCATCGACCAGAGATGGCGCTACGTGCACATGTCCCCAAATCCTGGTCATGTGCCTTTATTATCTTTTTGGTGTCTAGCGTCCCAAAATGTCATAATGTTGTTTCACAGACGTGATGCCTCTTTTAGCGTTCTCATGTTCGTCTTTTTTTTTTGCTACGTCACTGGAAAATTATCTTGTTGGTATCTAGCGTTCCCATATGTTGTAATCTTGTTGTTGCACAGACGTGATGCCTCTTTTATCGTAACAATGATAGTGTTCTTTTGTTTGCAACAAAGTCATGTATTCTTGTTTTTGCTGTAACCATTCACTTGATGTTTTCTTTTGCCACTCCTGCTTGGACCAGAATGTTGGTCCGCAGTATGTTTAAATAAATAAATAAATAAATAAATAAATAAATTAATAAATAAATAAATAAATAATAAATAAATGTGCCATAATGACATGAGTATGAGGCACGCTGTATTGGTGATCTCTGGATTAATTTTGACAACATAGGCTAGCATGGACCTAAACCCAATTAAGAGTGCGCCTTAAATCTTCAATACATTGAAAATCACTAACTGAACATATTAGAGGCCAGCGTTTTCCCCTTTCAAATTATTTTGGAAAACAGTACAATACAAGCATGCTCCAGACTAACAATAACTAATTTTTTGTTCAATTGACCCCCCACAACTACGGAATGTTTTATCATTATGGTCTCCTTCTAGCCGATCAACATGAAGCTGATGAAACATAAGAAACTGAAGGTACACGAGATAAGGAATAACTTTGTTTAATAAGAATGACCACGAGCTCCCGTTCACCCTTACTGATTTTGTTAAAACTTACTCCAGGGGTTTTAGACCCAGAACAATTACTTCAAGGTTAGTCTTGGAAAAAAATTTGGTTCGGGTAAAAAATATGAGAGTTTTGGCCCCAAAAAATCACTTTCCTGCCATTTTCGTAATATCCGCACTTAGCAAAAAAACAATAAATTTCTTGGTCAGATATTTACTCCAATCAATGAACAACTAAAATTCAATCTTATGAGTATTTTATTTATTTTTTTCTGTTGAAGGGCCTTTGAGGAAAAATAGCACAAACATGGTAAATGACAAAAAATACCAGTATTTCAGGAATTTATTGCTGTAATAATATTTCTCGGGGTTTTACTTTCCAAAGACGCGATACGAAGTTGTAGTGGTGGGCTCCGGAAATTTTGACCACTTGGTGTTCTTCAACAGGCACCTAATTGAAAGTGCACGGGATTGTAGCATTTCGCCTCCATCGAAATGCGGCTCATGATCCTCAGCTTAACTTGTCTACAGCAATATATTTCTGAGATCAGGTATTTTATGCGGTTCACCATGTTTGCGATTTTTATTTTTTCCTCAGACGTCATTCAACAGAAAAGGGAAAAAATACACATAAGCTTGAATTTCACTTGTTCTTTGGAATAATAAATATTGGGATCAAGACTCCTTGTTCTTTTTTTGCTAGCTGCGCTCAACCTTCCGAAGCTATGAATTTGGCAGGAAAGTTTCGTACGCCAAAATTTGTATGTTTTCTTTACGTGAACGAAATTTTCCTTCTCATAAATAACTTTGAAATCATTGTTCTGAGTCTAAAACCTTTGCCTATAGTATATTTCATCAAAATCAGGAATGGTGACTGGGACAACGTGTTTATTTTTATCTGAAAAAACCAAACTATTGATAAATTTGTTTCAAAGAAAATTCAAGGTTGTGATGTGGTAAGTGTTGTTGGCATTCTCATTTAAACGTGACCTTGTCACAGCCGCCACTGGCCATGACCATCGCCACACAAAAACCATTCCTGTACTCCCAAATACCTTCATTGTAAATATGTGTAGTTACCAGATCCCACTTCCGTAAACGCTGCCTCCTCTTCCTCTTCAAAGTTTGAAGTAGTGTATCCAAGCTGCTTGCAGCCTCTTACCACGGTTTGTAATCAGGTTCCTTTTGAAAAGCAGATCAAACTCTAGTAGTACCTGGGGAAAAAATGTACAGAATGTTAAAAGAAACTTCACAAACTATCTGACCCATTTACATATAGTTTCACCGCTGAAACGCACCAATCTGTTTGAAGCTAATAAGCGAAATATTCATTAGCCTACATGCCCGATACAACAGCCAGAATTGGGGCTAAAGTCTTTGTTACGACCATAAAAAACAATGAAGCAAGATTACGTGGACTTCAATATTTAACGAATTTTCAAATTATAAAATAAATATTCTCAAACGTCCCCCAGTCTTGCCCACATGCCTTTGCAAAGCACACATACTACCAATCAAGGAAACAATTAAGGGGCAGAAAGCAAAAGCATTATGCAAGATCCTCTGCAGTGCTTCACTTGGCCATATTTCCTCATAAATTGAAGCAGATAGTCCAATGTGTGAACGCTAGTTTTGAACACACAGAATCAGTTTTTGACGTTAGAATAATTCATCCGAATAGAGTGCTGTACCTCGGTATGCCTGTGCCACTTGGCTGCCATGCAAATAAATGAGTAAACGAAAAAATTCTATATGCATCAATCCTACTTCATCGAGAGTAAAAAGAAAAGCATATGCAGGCTATACAAGCTAACGTTTCAATGAGAGGATTCCTAAACACAAAATAAGCCGTTGGTCATATTAAACACTGCAAGAAGTGCAGTTGTGAGTCTAAATACTGAAATATTGTGAATAGCATAAAAACAGGAACCAAAATGACTCGAGGTAAACGAAGCTCGCAGAGTAGCGAAATTGAAATACCACCATCTTCATCAACAGACAAGGAAATAGCATACTTCTCCATACCTACTCAACCAGATATGTGTTTGAAAGCCTCCCTTTTAGTGTGTGAATAAACTCTTCCTGCATAATTGGGGCTACCTCAATCAGAATTCTGATATATATATATATATATATATATATATATATATATATATATATATATATATATATATATATATATATATATATATATATATATATATATATATATATAGTATGTCATAAAACCAGATCAGTATATGATCAATTAGTGCAATAGAACTCTTCTATGTGCCCTCCTTTCATTCCGTGTTTTCAGACCTCTCCTGCCTGTTCAGAACATCACATACCTGTTCTGCAACGGCTATGCAGTAAAATAAGGTGCAAACATCAGGGCTGGAGTTTATGCAGTACGACTTGGACAATATAGCAAATTATTGCCATGACAGTGATCTTTCTAACCTAAACCTTTAATAACAAATATTCAAATAACATGCAACCAAAACACTTCAGCAAATTTGGGTGACTATTGGATTACAGCATACGTTGAATGAAGATACGAGAGGATAGAAATTTACCTTGAAGTATTGCATTTTTCCCAGAGTTTATATTTCGCTAACCGTGCATTGCTGCAGCTTGAAATGTGCTACTTTTTGACATGTTTGCACTGTGGTTTTCGAGTTAACAGCAACTGGCAACTGCTAAAAAGAATTTTACTTTACAAATTCATTTAAAAGTTGGTGTTTCTCACTTTCTCAGATTTTTTTTCACACGCGTTTCACAGCAACAGCCATCTAGAAAAACATCTGTATTCGCAATTCTAAAACATTTTTTACTCACCTGTGTAATTAAGCTGCCAAGGTCGTGCTTGCAATGCGTCTCCACAAAATTCAGTACAGGCACAGCAGCATTTCCTGTATAAAAAATGCATTGCAATATTGCCAGCAAACAATTCATTCAAAGATGCTTTAAAGATTTGTACTAATAGCATCCACAGTAAGGAACAAAGGGGTGCAATTTAGGAGACCAAGGTTAACTCGTCTCACTTTAGGGATGCTAGCCTGTGCCCCTGATGGCCATGGTGGCAGAAGTGCACATTGAACTAGACTTAAGTTTGCAGGCCACATTCATGCTGCAGTCAGAAGGATGTGCAACCCTCTGCCACGAGTGGTAATGGCTAACACTTGCAGTGACAGACCTAACACATACCTAAGTACAAAAGAGAGTGGATGCTGCCATAGCTGAAACGGTAGAGCAACACATGCATTATGCGGAAGGCTCATCCAAGACTTCTGAAGGCAGTGAGCTGTCTTTTTCTCCACTTCACATTCCTTTTCTTTATCATTTGCACAATTGAAATAAAAAACAGCAGTGATTAGCCTTGTTTTCCCTATTTTCGTTGCCTGTTCCACTTCTGCTTATCTATGCTGCAAACACATGGAGTTCTTCTGTGCTCAGAGAAGGCATTTCTCTATTTAAATGCAAATCTTCCAAATAACTTTGAGTAGCACAGAAGGGATGGAAGATGGAAAGATAACGATGGCAAACGCATAAGCAGATATTTCCATTCAGTCCCTACAGTGCTATTCCACGTTAGACTGCAGATCCATACTAACTAGACCAGACACAGTGCCAACACCCATTTCACTTTCCTTATGTTCAATCTCCACTCCTCTTCTGTTTACACATGCTAAAACGCATTCGGTTATGCTCTTTAAGAGCGAACAAGTTAACTATATCATATTAACAATATTTTTCTACGACCTTCTTTAACGCATGATGGACTGCTAAACGAATCTACAATGGAGTTATTTATTGGAAAACCTATGGACAAATTCAACAAGGCTCTGCAAAGTCTGCGATACATTTTATGCCATTCAGGAGGTGTACATATACAGACGTCGTACACCGTCCAGAATAAAAGCAAACAACCCTTTTTACATCCACAGTCTCTGCAGCATAGAACCGAGAGTCGTTTTTGATAACTAGCTTCGTCCGTCAGATATAACTTTTTTCGCCCATTGCCCATTCAGTTACGGCAATGGGCAATACCACAGTTAGCATAATCTCGCAGTAACCAAGTTGTAATCTTTTTTCACCACAGAAGGATGGCATAACATCTTGTTCCAGTTATGTCTTGGCATTCCTAAAAAAATTTTAAGGTGCCAATTAGGGAAATTTCAGAATTTTAGAGCTGCTCAGGATAAATACCCAATAGTCGTACTACATCAAATGCTAAGAATTGTACTGTCGTAGCATATGGCTTAACAGTTCATATGCAAACTTAAGCACAAGAACATTTTAGTGAACTTGCTAATGTTTTGTCCTCTTTTTATAGTGGCTATTTGTCTTAATGCTATTGAGCTGTAAGCGAATGGCCTTATACTAGCTTCAGCTCAAAGCTGAACACTTTATCTACTAAGTGCAGATGTCCTTGAAAGAAATATGTTGAAGAACTGTTGAGACAATGAATTGAATTCTACAAAACTGCACATGTGATGAAACAACATAAGGAAAAATAAGCTATGAGGTTATTGTTACGTGACTGAAGTGCTACATATCCTAAAACATTGCGCAAGAGATACCAATTTACCAAGCACCACCGCATGATACTTTCTCAGCCCTTCAGCTTCGTTCCAATCTGGAACAGTGCATTCAAGGTGCACATGGTGTCTACAATATATATTTGAAAAAGCAGAGCCATGAATGAGCCAATCGCAGCACTGGTGACAGTCACTTCTAATTTGAATGCTTTTTAATCATGTAATATATTTAAATCAAGCAGATTTTTGCATTATCGTGACTGAGGAAAAACTACACAGTAACTTTTAGACACCTCCACCCCGTTTTTTAAATGCTGATGCACACTCCTATATGCATCTGCTATGCACCAAATTTTGTTTGTGTAGTTTCATACGGTGTGCTACAGTAGTATGCATGACACACTTATCTAGAAAGAGATACAGTTGGGCTCCCACATTTTTCTTGCTGCTACACACATAGAAAAGCAGTCACAGTCATAGGATAGGCGTGCACACGAGGGAGGGGGGGGGGCGCCACCCTCTAGTCACCTAAGAGGGGGGGTGCTTGACTTAGCCGCTGTAGATATTCACCACCCTAAGACGGTATGAACTCAAACCGTTCTGTAATGGTTAAGCTGAACTTCAGAGATGCTAATGCTCTAGTGGACCCATATTCAGGTTTACCTACTATTACGGAATAACCAAGGTGCGAACAAGTGAACTAACCCAGCTGATCGCCGTAGCACGTCGAATAACTTGTCTGCTCGCAGCACTTGTCACGTCAGGCGTCACTTGACGTGATAAGTGAGGTCAGACCTGCTGATATGTCATGACGTGGCATACAGTTAACATAACCTCACGTCATCTCGCCTCATTCTCGTGTCACCTGTCTTGCACCGGTTGTCCAACATCAAAATAAACTGCAATAACGTTCGTAATCATCATTGTCCTCATTCTCAGCCCATACGTCCAGTGTAGCAGGACGGTCTCTTCTATTGATATCCGATATCCGTTTATCCTGTCTGGTTCTATTTGACTCATGCAAACTTTTTAATTTCGTCGCTCCATCTAACTATTTTCTGCCCAAAGCTTATTTCTCTATCCCTTTTTATCTATTCTGCTGCTATAAATGACTACCACTTGTACGGCCTAAACTAAGTGGTCGCACAGATCGGTTCCTGTAGCTCAATTTCAATTAGAAAACCACCTATTTCTGTTCTTTCTATAAGCCATTTTGCTGTATTTTAGTCTATTAAAGTTGTACCTATCATTTAACGTTAATTGTAAGCTGTGTGGTTCTTAACTTTCTCCCGGGTTTCCTTGTGATCCTCCGAGTGCAGACCTCATATTTTAGAAATGCAGTATGCAATCATTGTACAATTCAGGAATGGTTGCTGTATGCACCCCAGTCCATCCCCATTCCTCGGTAACCTTCGTTTTTCTTAGAAGGTTCCTCTGTTAAAATAGACCTTGGTATACATGCTGTTATAGTTTCCAAGGTTTCGTTTCCACTCGTTAACTCTTTCTCTTTCGCCAGACTGTTGAACAGTACCTTTCGCTTCAGTGTATTCATGTTTGGCCCTATTTAAATACTATCTTTGTTCAGGTATTATATGATGTTTTGTGATTCACTGCCATCATTGCTAAAGAGCAATGTCATCAGGAAATTGTAGGTTTCTGAGATATTCTCTGTTAATCTTTATTCATATTTCTTTCAAATAACGTAGTCTGAATACTTGTAGGCATGCAATAAACAGCGTTGGAGAAATAGTAACTCCTCCTCTGACTCCTTTTCTTTATCGCAATTTCATTGCTCTTGTGGTGATGCAAGACAGCTGTTAAGTGCTTGATGTTAGCTAAGGTGTTAACAGGTTTCAAGTGCTCCTTGGTGATGTGATGCCTGCGAGAATGCCAATATCTCTACGGAGTCGAATGCATTTTCATTAGTCTATAAAGGCTACATGAAGGATTTTGTTGCAACCAGAATATTTCTTATTCATCTCATAGAACACGTGGCTGTGATTCATTGCGGAGTGCTCCTTCTTGAAGCCAGCTTACTCTCTAGGTCTGTTGAAGTCAAGTAATTTATCCTATTTGAAACTACCTCCGTGAATAGCTTGTGTCTGACTGACGATAAACTTGTGGCTCTAGAATTCTTCAAGTCTATTACAACCCCCTTGAGTAAGAATATGTTGTTACTTTTACGACTCACCGGCTCATCAGAAGCTTTCAGAGAGTGATTGCAGGGTGTCACAATCTTTTCAAATACAAGCTCCCCGCCCCCACCTTTGATTAAATCTACCGTTATGCAGTCTCCCCCAGCCACTTTTCCGCAGGGCAAACAACGTATGGCTCTTCTAACCTCGTCGGTAGTTACATAGGGAACTTCAGTGTCTGGTTGCAGTGTTGATGGTTGGTTGCGAGGATAGATGACTTATTTGTGAACTGTACAATTCCGACCATAAGCTTTCTGCTACCTTCACTATGTCATTAAAATTACACATGACTCTTCCCAGCTTAACTTTTCTATGTGCACTTTCGTGCTTCCTAAGCCGCGTTTACTAAATTATTTCGATACTGCTTCCTTTTTTACTGCTGCCTCTATCTCTTTGACGTTATAAATTATTATTTCACTGACTTTCTTGTTCTTGATCAGCTTCGTTAGGTCAGCAACCTCAATTTAGATCTTCAGTTAGTCACGTTTATGTGTTGTTCCTTTCTAAATCTTTCGTGGTTTGGAAGAGTCTGCTTACTTGTTTTAGGGCCTCACCTCCAACTAAAGTTTTTGCTTCGAAAAGGGGTTTTGTTACAGTTTTGTTCTTTCCCTCGATAGCGTTATTTTTGTTCTTGTTTTAAAGTTCGCGTTCGCTCTTAAGGCCAATAATAGGGTCATCTGTTTTCAATCTAACTATATCTAGACTGGCCTGTTTTTAATGTCTAGTAATGATCCCACTGTACTCAGGCTGAAGGCTTTGCTAACACATAATGACTTTCCCTCGTTGACTTTCCCTCGACATTGTGACTAACATCAAAATGTCGATTCTCAAGTCAAACGTCACTGTACTGTTATCATTGGCGGCCACACATGAAAGCTGTCAAAAAGATTACTGGTTATCAAGCCTTGCAACAATTAATAGCAGCTGTCGTTCAAATGCTAGAAAGACACAGTTTCATAATTCGACGAAGAAAATTTATTGGCATTATCTGCATAGAATGTTCTGCAAGGAACGCATAGGCTGCTATTTTTGTCTAGAATTAGCATTCAGAACATTAAAGTGCATATAAATATTTCATTTTCGTAATGCCACAGCTTCGATTCATTGCATGAGCTTCGATTCTTAAAATCATGATGCATATTGTTTTCATCCACTTTGTCCTGCCATGTTTGTGTCCTACAGTCTTATATTTTACAGAAAATATTTGGGGTTACATTTAAAGCGATAGCAGTCCGTTTTAATTGGGCTCATCATTTCTTTGTTAACCAAATAATTGAACCATGGCTGGCTGGCCTGGGCTACGTGGCTGGCGTGGCTTGCACGGGCTGGCTGGCTGGCTGGCTGGCTGGCCTGGGTTAAGTGGCTGGCGTGGCTTGCACGGGCTGGGCCAGGCCTGGGCGGGCTGGCTGGCTGGCTGGCTGGCATAGCTGACGGACCTGGCTGGCCTGGGCTGGCTGGCCTAGTCAAAAATCATTATGCTGTTCTCAGTGTCGTTCACACCCAGAAAGTACTGCAAATGAAGACTGTTTACCCAGTCTTGCAACATGTAATGGCAGCTGCTCTTGAAATGCTAGGAAAATACATTTTCCGAAATCAAGGAAGATAACTTTTCTGCATAAAACATTTTGCACATAGCACGAAGGCTGCTATATTTTTTAGAGTTATCAGAACTCTGAATTGCATGGAAATATCTTATTTTAATAACGCCACGTAAATATGCATCTGCTTGCCATCTTGAAATCATGGTGTATATTGATTTCTTGCATTTTTATCTGCCATGTTTACGTACTACATTCCGCATCTTTTACAGAAAAGATTCAGGGCTTACTTTTCAGTCTATGGCAGTAGGTTTTAAATGGGTGTGGACCATTTCTTTGTGAACCAGACAGTTGAACCACGGCATGGCTGGCCTGGCTTCACTGGCCGGGCTGGCTGGCCTGGCTGACTTGTCTAGCTGTCTGCCCTGAGCTGGCTGGCCTGGGCAGGCAAGCCTAGGAAAAGCCACTATACTGTTGTCATCTGCGCGGCTACACCAAAATAGTACTGAAAATCAAGACTGGTTACCCAGCCTTGCAACAAAAAAACCGGCAGATCCCACGCACTGTGGGAATCGATCATTCGAAGCAGCCAGCAAAAAGCCGCATACAGCGCCTTATTTCTCTTTGAGGCAAATGAAGTCATTCATGTCATGACGTCTAGTCCACTATATATCGCATCTTTCTATCGCATGCATGTGTACATGTACAATATGGTATATACCATGCTAATGAAACGTATATTCTGGTACATACAATGCACGACCTGTCATTTATGTTCGTCACTCGCTCATGTCATGCCGTACCAATTTTGTTACATATCCAGTTAACAAAACATCCGGAAGTGCACCAAGACACTATCATGTAAATCATGCCATACATGACATGCATATCATGATTTGAATGTTAGGGCCTGTCGTTTATATTCACCATACAGTCATGTCATGGAATACCAATTTTGGTCCATATCAATCTAGCGAAACGGCCGCGAGCGCACCATGAGCGTGGCATGTAAGTCATGCCGTACTTGACAAGCATGCTCTGAATTGCATTTACGTACTATATTCCGTACATTTTACAGAAAAAAATTCAGGGCTTACTTTTCAGGCTATGGCAGTAGGTTTTAAATGGGTGTTGACCATTTCTTTGTGAACCAGACAACTGAACCATGGCATGGCTGTTACCATGCCATGGCATTTTCATGTTACCAGCTGCCATTTATGTTCGTCGTATAGTCACGTCAAGCCATACCAATTTTGTGCATATCAAGCCAGCGAACTGGCCGCGAGTGCACCATGACCGTCGCATGTAAGTCATGAAATGCATGTCATGATTGTCGAGCAACCACCTGTCATTCATCTTTGTCGTATATTCACCTCAAACAATACCAGTTTCGGTGTATATCAAGCTAGCGAACCGGCAGCGGGCCCGCAATGAGCGTAGCATGTAAATCATGCTGTGCATGAAATGCATATCATGACTGTCATGTTACTACGTGTCATGTTCGTCTTACAGTCACGTCGCGCAATACTACGTTTGGTGTTTATCAAGCTAGCAAACCAGCCAATGAGCGTGGCATGTAAATCGTGCCCTACGCGACATGCACGTCATGATTGTCATGTTACCACCTATCATTTATGTTCGTTGTACAGACACGCCCCACGAAACTAATTTTGGTGTGTATCAAGCATGCGAGACGGCCACGACCGCACCATGAGCGTGGCATGTAAATCATGCCCTACATGACATGCATGACATGACTTTCATGCTACCACGTGTTATTTATGTTCGTCTTACAGTCACGTCGCGCAATACCTTTTGGTGTGTATCAATCTAGCAAACCGATCGTGATCGCACTATGAGCGTGCCATGCAAATCATGCCCTACATGTCATGCATGTCATGATTGTCATTTCCACCAGTCATTTATGTTCGTTGTGCAGACACGCCCCACTAAACTAAATTTGGTGTATATCAAGCTATCGAGACGGCCGCGAGCACGCCATGAGCGTGGCATGCAAGTCATGCCCTGCATGACATGCATGTCATGTTACCACCTTTCATTTATGTTCGTCATACAGTCATGTCGCGTACTACCCAATTTGGTACATGTCAAGCTAGCGGAATGGCCGGAGCGTACCATGAGCATGACATGTAAATCATGCCCTACAGAAGATGCATGCCATGGTTTTCATGAAACCACCTGTCATTTATGTTCGTCATACAGTCACGTCAGGCAATACCAGTTTTGGTGTATATCACGCTAGCGAACAGGCCGCCAGTGCACCATGAGCGTGGCAAGTAAATCATACCCTACATGACATACATATCATGAATGCCATGTTACCGCCTGTCATTTATATACGTCATGCAGTCATGTCACGTAATACCAAATTTGGTACATGTCAAGCTTGCGAAACGGCTGCGAGCGCACCATGAGCGTGACATGTAAATCATGCCATACATGACATGCATGTCATCATTTTCCTCTCATCACCCGTCACTTATGTTCTTCATACAGAAATGTTTTTCACGTAAATTTTGGCATGTATCCATTGAATGACACAGCCGCGAGCGCCCCGAGACCATTTCATGTAAATCATGCTGTACATGACATGCGTGACGTGATTTGCACATTAGAACCTGTGACTTATGTTTGTCATACACTTATGTTTGTCACGCCGTACCAATATTGGTATATATCAAGTTAACGAAACGGCCACAAAAGCACCAAGACTGTGGCACGTAAGTCATGCCGTTCATGACATGCATGTCATAATTTTCATGTGTGCCCTGCCATTTATGTTTGTCATACAGCCATGTTGTGCCCTACAAATTTCGGGAATACATCCCATTAACGAAACGACCAGAGACCACAAAGTCGTAGGCGGTCAGACAGACAGACAGACAGACAGACAGACAGATAGATAGATAGATAGATAGATAGATAGATAGATAGATAGATAGATAGATAGATAGATAGATAGATAGATAGATAGATAGATAGATAGATAGATAGATAGATAGATAGATAGATAGATAGATAGATAGATAGATAGATAGATAGATAGATAGATAGATAGATAGATAGATAGATAGATAGATAGATAGATAGATAGATAGATAGATAGATAGATAGATAGATAGATAGATAGATAGATAGATAGATAGATAGATAGATAGATAGATAGATAGATAGATAGATAGATAGATAGATAGATAGATAGATACGCTCAAAGTCTCAGAAGTTCGCTAAGAAATGTTTCGCATTTAAAATGGCAGGTGCTCTTGAAATGCTAGAGAGGTACATTTTCACAATTCGACGAAGAGAATTTATCTGCATAGAACGCTTTGCACATGCCCCAAAGGCTGCTATATTTCTTAGAGTTAGTAATCAAAGCTATGACGTGCATAGAAATATTTTATTTTGATAATGCCACGTCAATATGCATGCGCTTCACGTCTTGAAACCGTGGTGTATATCGTTTTCTTCCATTCTATCCTGCCGTGTTTACGTACTACATCCAGGGGCGTAGCCAGGGGGGGGGGGGGGTTGGGGGGTTCAAACCCCCCAAAATTTTTTTATTTTGCTTGCGTATATATACACGCACACATACAAAGGCACGCACGAACATACCTAAAGTATGGATGAACCACCCCCCCCCCCCCCCGAAAAAAATTTCTGGCTGCGCCCCTGCTACATTCCGTGTATTTTACAAAAAAGGTCTGCTCAAACTATGGCTTACTTCTGAGGATATGGCAGTAGGTTTTCAATGTGTTCACCATTTTTTGCGAACCAGACAATTGAACCATGGCTGGCTGGCCTAGGCTGGCTGGGCTGGCTGACATGGCTGACCTGGATGGCTAGCCTGGCTGGCCTGGGCGGGCTAAGCTGTCTGGCTGGTCTGAATGGCTGGCTGGCTGGCTCGCTGGATTGGATAGCTGATCTGGCTGGCCTGGGATGGCTGGGCTGGTAGGCATGGTATGGCTGGGCTGTGCCTAGGATGGCTGGCTGGCTTGGATGACCGGCATGAGCTGGCAGGCCTGGGATGGCTGGTCTCATAGGCTGGCCTGGGCCGGATGGCCTCATGGCGGCTGGCTGACTGGCTGGCCAGCTGGCTGCCACGATATAAATGTATGACGGAGATAAACGATAGCTTATGGCATGCAAACATGTCATGCATCACAGTATTTCCCTCGTCATTAACTTGGGGTGTACCATGCTGGCATGACGTCACAATATTATATGACGAACACGACATGAATACCATGATATACATGTTGATATCGCTTACATTATGTTATGCCTGAGAAGGTAACATGATACCGCTGCGTTCGTTTCATTAGCTTACCATTTTTCAGAATGTGCATCACATAATACGCATCTGCGAGAAGCATAAATAACACGCTACAGAATGGACGTTTATGACATGCGTGTAATCGTTATTGACATGAATGACAGAAATAGTATGATGCATACGTCTTCGTGCCATTTGCACGATGACCTATGAAGCATGCGTGGTCGTTTCATTAACATTGTATATACCAGAATGTGAATGCCTTCATGACGAACATGAAACAACAAATTACTTGTAATGATAAGAATGGCATGAGATGTCAGGTACATCATGACATTTATGTTGTCACGCATACCATGCATGAAGTTACATGAATGGCATAAATAACAACATGTCATTGCACTGATTTGTTGAGCTGGGATATCTCAATATGCATGACATAAATTTCCTGACATGATGCACAAGACATGGCACGTGCTACATTTACTCGCAAAGATCCAACACTATTTGGCCAAATATTGGCTAGTGTTGGGTAAGTATACCAGAATGAGCGTGTATGGATAACATGCCATGAGATCACTGACATATGACATAAGATGCATGCTTTTCATGTGATGTGTGCCAATACATAAATGTCATAATTAGATGATATCCATGCAGTGATTAGGCTGGATGGGACACCTATATAGTCATAATTAAACATAAATAATAAAACATGAATGCATGAAACAGAATGGGCCGCATTTACTCGCATACAACCAACACCAGTTCGAAAATTGTTGGCTACTGTGGTGATGCTGTACATATTGTTGGATAACTCTTTACTAGCTCTGTTTTGTGTTGACTAAGAACTTGTTTGTGCAGGCTAATGTTGGTTAGTGCTTTATAGAGATAGGTCGCAGTGTCTAACGCCTTGCAAGTGGTTGCCAAAATTGGCTAACACTGCTTAATATTCCCTAACTCTCAGATAAAGATAGCTAGGGATAGCTTATATTGGCTGATTTGCCATAGACAGCCTATTAATAACTGCTTCGTATATTTCTGCATTTTTTTTCTTGCAGCACTCGTTGTTGGAAGGTGCATCCTGGCACCCTAAGCTTGTCTCATCTCAAACAGGAGACATCTCTTACAATGGAGGACCACGAACACCATCATTAGTACTGTAAAGTGCCATGTTTTATTTGAGAAAAAGGTACTAGACTTTGGAATATTTCTACTGCTAAAACTTTAACCCGAAAGTTGTCTTGATTATATTACTTTCCTTTCCTGAAAATTTAAACATCTCTCATAACGAACACTGATATACTGATGTCGTGAAAGTAAACCAAATTGCAATCTCGAAATCAAAATATGTATTACGCTTATTTCGCAAGAAAATTCTGTGTCAGATTTGCACCGAGGAGCTTAACGAGAATTGAAAGCAACATCCTGCTCACTGCATTTGTAAGTGAGCTTTGTTTCACTTGGAAAAACATGTAACAGGTCAAATGACCATAAGCACATTGAAAGAAAAGACAGGAACCGTTCCTGATAAGCCCAAGCTATCCGTTGAGCAAATATAGCCAGATGAATCTCCCAGCAGCAGCATACGCTGCCTATCAAGCCCAGGCAGCGCCCAGGTGCCATGGAGCCAGGCTATGTTCTGCCCTGAATAAGGAATGGTGCAGTTGGAGAGAGCGAAAGCTCCATTTCTTAGGGCTCTGAATGTGAAGAAAATTTACACTGTCGTGAGCAATTAACAATTTTATAGTAATTATTTCAACGATTTGGCTGCCAATCCGATGGTATCAGCATGATGAAAGCATGTTACATATACTTTGTGAACAACTAGAAGGCAAACGTAATCGGCAATAAGCGCAGAACGTTTCCACACTTTAATAACACAGATAATGTTATTCAGCCTCGCTCGCAAAAAAAGAAAAGCCAATAACCCACTTTTCATTGTGTTTTTGTGAATACATTGATGCAAACTAGCACTACCCGGCTGTATTTTATAGACATCAGCAATATGAGAATGAACACTTCATTTCTAAGCGATGAGTACTTGCAAATGACATGCTGGTATGGATCGAGCACGAATCTGTGTCTCAGGACACTTGGTCTCGTTGAACTAATATAGCTTAAAGAGTATGAGTTAGTGAAAACAATTTCGCTGCACCATTTCGTGTTGCTGCAGGAGCTTCATTGTGTTCGCTTAACCCTTACCATGGGCAAATGTAAAGAAATGCTCCTTCGTTATAGCTCTCAGCCTTCAAGAGCTGTAAGGCATATATTACATAGGATCGACATAAACAGTCAACAGCTTCTATTTTCACAGAATACAAGCGCTTGATGAAATAGCCTTTATGAATCGAAGCAATAGCCAGGAAAAACTGGTTCCGGCGCGAATCATAATGACAGCGCACAGAACACTTGGGTTGCTGACAAGCGAGATAGATCACTTGTGCGCCTGGAATATAACACACAGAAAATTGTAATCGCGTCAAGGAGACATTGCACACATAGCAGGTGCTGCTTCGAGACAAGCGAGATTTTTCGAGGCTGCATAGTCAGCATTTTCGGGGGTATAAATATTGCAGCATTTACAGTAATACCTCTAATAGGAGAATATATTATATTTATCAGGTGTCAAGGGTCCTTTCTATAAGTGATTTTAAAGTATGAATGCCGACCAGGCCCCCGAAAAGTTTCGCAGCACCATCATTTCGACACAGGCACGCATTATTTCCCTCAATTTATTTACCTTGTGTTTTGCTGCGTCTAAAATTATCCTTGGGTGTCTTTATGTGGCTCTTCACTTGCTTACAGAAATAATTGCACGCATACATACGCACCGCGTCAGAATTTTCCTGCAAAATCACCCATATCCAAGCCCTAGCCATAGCCAGGGAAGACATCTGAACAGATACCCAGGGAAGGCCAGTTTCCGATTCAGTGTTAAAAGTAAAACAGACAAACAAGTGGTTTTGCCACTAGACACAATAAAAAAGTGTCAAAAGTGGCGAAAATATGCTCAGTGAAAAATATGCAAAATTTATCTCCGGTAGATTGGCTTGGCTACATCAGCGCTGATTACGCGGGCATGCGAGGAATGACGAGGGCATGCACCTGCCATTCCCGCCAATTCCCGTCAATTTGAAAGTACCGGCATTGCCATCTGAGGTGAGTCCGCTCCTACTATTTTGTTGCTACAGTCTGCCTTGTTAGGAAAATTAGTACTTAAGCTTATTTCTACCTTAACTTGACCAGTGTTGCAAAAATTAAACGTGTTATACGACTTTTCACTTGTATCTTGAACGATCGGTTTGTGCTACGCCGTGCACTATACAACGAGCGTGTGTAGCGCATACTTAATACTAGACCAGTGGTTCTCAATAAGGGTCCTCGAACCCATTTTTGGGGGTCCGCGAAACCCATCCTCAAAAAAAAAAAACGCGTTATTTGGAGGCACACGATGCCCGTGACAGGGGCCCCTTCCGATTTTTGTATGCCTCATTTCGCGCCAAAACCATGACTACACTGAGATACGAAGAAACACATAGACAGGACGGGCGCGCATTCTGGCGACCTTTTCAATGCGGCGGAGCTGACTTACATTTTCCCCCTTCTCCATGAGATGGCTGTAAAGCTTTTGCTGCAGTTTTCTGCAACATATGCTCACAAATACTTTTTCTATGCTTCCGAATTTGAAGAGAAAACATAGCTAGAACGAATGTGGCTGCAGACCGCACAACTTATTGACAAGTGTTGTGGTCGAATTGGCATGGCACGCTATCTTGGACATTCTTTGACAGGGAGCAATAAAAAGGCAACTATTTCACGCTGCATGTGGGGTTAATTTTTCTCTAGCGGCAAGGGTCCCTCATCACTTCGACCGCTCCACAAGGGTTTCCCGAAACATCCATAAAACGTGCATGTTCTACACCCAAGCCACGAAATGCGACAAGAGCAGGGAAAGGCAGACTGGGCAAATTAACAGTATGCGATAGATATCTGTAAATGAGTGTGCGAGAAAATGACATGTTTGATGCACTAATCAACGGAGTGGTTAGGAAGCTGTGGTACGTGCAGACGGACGTTATATTAATTAGTTAATGTCCCATTTCAGTAATCTTCATAGACATTGGTCCCAACTTCCAAGCCATGAACACCTCAGACGAAACTCAGATGAAGGTTGGTGTGGGCGAGGACACCGACACTCCGATGGATATGGACGAAGCCAGGTGAGGAATGCAAGCTTGTAGCTGCCGACTCGCGTGTTTTTAAGAAAGCATTATGAGTTACGTTTCTTGGTGTCGCTTTTAGGTCCACGACCTCTGAGGATTCTATGGAGGTGGAGGAAGTGGCTGGACACATTGAAAATCAGATGGATGTGGACGAAGCCAGGTGAGGAATGCAAGCTTGTAGCTGCAGACTCGCGTGTTTATAAGAAATCATTATGAGTTACGTTTCTTGATGTCGCTTTTAGGTCCACAACCTCTGAGGATTCTATGGAGGTGGAGGAAGTGGGTGAAGACATTGAAAACCAGATGGATGTGGACGAAGCCAGGTGAGGAATGCAAGCTTGTAGCTGCAGACTCGCGTGTTTATAAGAAATCATTATGAGTTACGTTTCTTGATGTCGCTTTTAGGTCCACGACCTCTGAGGATTCTATGGAGGTGGAGGAAGTGGGTGAAGACATTGAAAACCAGATGGATGTGGACGAAGCCAGGTGAGGAATGCAAGCTTGTAGCTGGAGACTCGCGTGTTTTTAAGAAAGCATTATGAGTTACGTTTCTTGATGTCGCTTTTAGGTCCACGACTTCTGAGGATTCTATGGAGGTGGAGGAAGTGGGTGAAGACATTGAAAACCAGATGGATGTGGACGAAGCCAGGTGAGGAATGCAAGCTTGTAGCTGCCGACTCGCGTGTTTATAAGAAATCATTATGAGTTACGTTTCTTGATGTCGCTTTTAGGTCCACGACCTCTGAGGATTCTATGGAGGTGGAGGAAGTGGGTGAAGACATTGAAAACCAGATGGATGTGGACGAAGCCAGGTGAGGAATGCAAGCTTGTAGCTGGAGACTCGCGTGTTTTTAAGAAAGCATTATGAGTTACGTTTCTTGATGTCGCTTTTAGGTCCACGACCTCTGAGGATTCTATGGAGGTGGAGGAAGTGGGTGAAGACATTGAAAACCAGATGGATGTGGACGAAGCCAGGTGAGGAATGCAAGCTTGTAGCTGGAGACTCGCGTGTTTTTAAGAAAGCATTATGAGTTACGTTTCTTGATGTCGCTTTTAGGTCCACGACCTCTGAGGATTCTATGGAGGTGGAGGAAGTGGGTCAAGACATTGAAAACCAGATGGATGTGGACGAAGCCAGGTGAGGAATGCAAGCTTGTAGCTGCAGACTCGCGTGTTTATAAGAAAGCATTATGAGTTACGTTTCTTGATGTCGCTTTTAGGTCCACGACCTCTGAGGATTCTATGGAGGTGGAGGAAGTGGGTGAAGACATTGAAAACCAGATGGATGTGGACGAAGCCAGGTGAGGAATGCAAGCTTGTAGCTGGAGACTCGCGTGTTTTTAAGAAAGCATTATGAGTTACGTTTCTTGATGTCGCTTTTAGGTCCACGACCTCTGAGGATTCTATGGAGGTGGAGGAAGTGGGTGAAGACATTGAAAACCAGATGGATGTGGACGAAGCCAGGTGAGGAATGCAAGCTTGTAGCTGCAGACTCGCGTGTTTATAAGAAATCATTATGAGTTACGTTTCTTGATGTCGCTTTTAGGTCCACGACCTCTGAGGATTCTATGGAGGTGGAGGAAGTGGGTGAAGACATTGAAAACCAGATGGATGTGGACGAAGCCAGGTGAGGAATGCAAGCTTGTAGCTGGAGACTCGCGTGTTTTTAAGAAAGCATTATGAGTTACGTTTCTTGATGTCGCTTTTAGGTCCACGACCTCTGAGGATTCTATGGAGGTGGAGGAAGTGGGTGAAAACATTGAAAACCAGATGGATGTGGACGAAGCCAGGTGAGGAATGCAAGCTTGTAGCTGCAGACTCGCGTGTTTATAAGAAATCATTATGAGTTACGTTTCTCGATGTCGCTTTTAGGTCCACGACCTCTGAGGATTCTATGGAGGTGGAGGAAGTGGGTGAAGACATTGAAAACCAGATGGATGTGGACGAAGCCAGGTGAGGAATGCAAGCTTGTAGCTGGAGACTCGCGTGTTTTTAAGAAGGCATTATGAGTTACGTTTCTTGATGTCGCCTTTAGGTCCACGACTTCTGAGGATTTTATGGAGGTGGAGGAAGTGGGTGAAGACATTGAAAACCAGATGGATGTGGACGAAGCCAGGTGAGGAATGCAAGCTTGTAGCTGGAGACTCGCGTGTTTTTAAGAAAGCATTATGAGTTACGTTTCTTGATGCCGCTTTTAGGTCCACGACTTCTGAGGATTCTATGGAGGTGGAGGAAGTGGGTGAAGACATTGAAAACCAGATGGATGTGGACGAAGCCAGGTGAAGGTTTACAAACTTGTAGCTTCAGTCTCCTGTGTTTATTCTTCACTGCTGGTTGTCGCGAATTCACGACATACCGAATGACGTTGGCCTAGCGGCTTACGATATGCTTGCTGCCTTCAACGCCGGCTCTCACGTGTTCGTGGCCAACAGGAGGCGAATTAATTTTATTGAGACCAAATGGGAGTGAGAACGGGGGAGCAGGCTAAACGGGGAGATAGATTGGAAGCAAACAGAACTTTCAGCGCCATTCACGTAGCTCCACATCGTGTAATGTATTCAATAATAGAACCCACTGTTACGTGTCAGTTGCAAGACAGCTCGAGCCACGTGCTACAGCTTTAACGTCTTTGTTGCTTTCTGCCTGATCAAAGTGAGTCGAAGCTCCCAAACATTGGTTCTGTTTCCGCGCAGTCAAGAAACTACCAGCTACATGTCACGTTATTTAGAAATACGTTTTTAATGTGTGATCGTTGCTTCTTTGGTATGTCCCAAATTCGCGACATTCGGCATTTGAGTCGGTGAGTGGTGATTGCGTGAATGACGAGCTTGTTTTTATTTATTGGCAGATATTGGACGTTGGCTCATTCTATGGAAAGAAAAGACTTCGCGCGCCTTTGCCACCTGAGGATAAGTGTATCGACCAGGCCCGTAGCCAGGAATTTTTGTCGGGGAGGGAGGGGGGACACTTGCTGAAAACCTTGGCTATTTGAGAAAAACACGTATTTTCATTATTTTTTTGGTACACACATCTACTTCACCAACAGCCATCTGCGTAATGAACTAATCGCTAAACCATCCTACCCCTCCGTTCGCATTGATCACATCCCACAATTTGGAATCATTTGCTGTCATACTGATCACTGTTATCATAGTTTTATTTCACGCACATCACAGGATTAGAACCGCCTTACCGGAAGCATCGCCGCCATTGAAGACCATCAACTGTTTAAAACAACATTAGCTAACACTGTATAAATAGGAGCCGAAGAACTTGTATTTTTACTTACTGTTTGCTACGTTTTTTGCTTGCTTTTACTTCTTGTTTTTTTACTCCCTCCTCTCTGTAATGCCTTTGGACTTGAGGGTATTAATAAATGAAATTCAATGAAATGATTACATGGTGGATTTACCGAACGCCTCATCCAAAGAGGCAGTGACATGAAAGAAAACAGACGGTCGATATTAACGGGAAATGCCACCCTGGAATATCGTTCTTTCTGAAAGGCATAGGCGTGCGCACAGGGAGAGGGCAGGGGGTATGGCCGCTCTCCTTAATCACTTAAGAGGGGGGGGGGGGCGAAATCTGCCCCGTACATTGACCCTTTTAGTCACCTAAGTTAGGAGGGGGCGCAAAATCTGCCCCATACATTGACTTAGTAGCGTGGGGGGGGGGGGGGGGCGCTGCGATGAACCTTTAATACAGACTCTAGATAGAGGAAAAGCTGGGCCGCCATTATTGTACCTTTGTGATTGTTGCCTTCGCATTTATTTATAAATCGGCTAGAAGTAGCGCTATTCAATGTGAGTAATACTGGCAATAAAAATCAAACACAGAAATGTTGACAAATTAGCAACATGCAGCCAGCGTTTAACGTTTATTTAAAAGATTTCTAGCCAAGGTTTAAGGCCATTTAGGCATTTTACTGTGCGTGGAACCGCGACTAAGCAGGATGCGTTTGCAGGCACTTTTGCTAGATGGCGCTACCATATCCACTTGAGTTCGAGATCGCGGCCGATTGCGCGTCTTTTGACTGAGTTGTGAGTCGCAATGCGTCGTCTTCTGCGCTTTCTGTTGACATGTACTTACAACTGGACTTCACGTGAGCTCACTGTCAATAATTACGATGAAAACTTAATACTACCGTCTAGTCTAACATGCGTATTAGGGGCTGGTAACTCTCGCACGGTACAGTAATGGCGGCGCCCTTGTGGTCAAAGATTCTAATGCATGGACGCTATGGGGAGTTTTTCCTCTAGGGTCTGTACTAATTCTATGCGCGGCACCACCGTGGTTCGGCTACTGGCTGGCGCTATCCGCCTCGAGCTATTAGATGGTGCTACGCTCAACGGATCCATGACCGAACATACTTTGGCCGCTTAGGTGCTCGCAGTGTCAACACCTGGATATTCTTACACCATGATCATGATGCATCAACTAACCCAAACATCCACCCTTAGAAAGTAATTAGTACATTTCTCCATGTGCCAGAAAACAACGCAAATACCGCGCAGCTTGAAGTGGTCGTATTTCTGTTAGTGGCAAGACGCTATCATGACCACGCCAGTTCTTCTGCCCGTTTGAAAACGAAACCGGAAGACGTTCGCTGAATTCGTTTGGAAGCTTCAACTCTGTCCCCCAGGTGGCACGACGGGTCTCACTCCGAGCTCTTACATAATCGGACGCGGAGGGACGATTATCACGATTATCGCGCGGACCCGTGATGAGCTCCCCTGACCGGAGTGCCAGTGCCAGGCACTCCGGTCAGGCTACAGTAGCGTAGCCAGATTTTTTTTTTTTTCGGAATGGAAGGGGTGGTTCAACTATACCCTATATATGTTTGTGCATGCGCGTTTGTATGTGTGCGTGTGTCTGCAGACATACAAAACATGAAATTTTCGGGGGAGGGGAAATTTCAACACCCCCCCCCCCGCCCCTGGCTACGCCAGTGTCAGACTTGACGCCTCCTCCCATTCCCCTCTCCGTCTGTCGGTTAGTCATAAACGGTGTGTCGATGTCAGCACGAGAACTTTCACAGCAGAAGTTTTCTGGCAGCCGCTTTTCGGTCCGGGTGAGATGTCACTGGTCACTTCTTTTCAGCGACTTCACATTTACATCTCCGTTTTTTACACATTCACGCTTTCGTCTCGACCGCGATTTCGAAACTTTAGAGGAAGCCCATGATTAGCACCACGAAAACCTAAAGTTATGTTGAGGCTGTCTGGACTACTTGCGTGTAGTAGCCGTGTACTGATACACGCGCTGTAGCTCCTCCAGCATTGCCTTAGCTGCATAGTCACAGAAAGCTTTCGCCCAGCATCACAGCTCCGGGGATTTTTCGATATTCAACGGTTTTCAATTAAACTTTCAACATATGTTCTCCTCGGAACCCTGATTATATATGCGCCAAATTAGACAACCGTAAGTCATTTTGTTTTTTAGAAAACGAATTTTAAAATTGGTAGCCAATTCAGGAATCACGACTGTTAACGCGGGCCACCCTGTGTATGTGACGTAACGTGCCTACTCTTTCCCAACCCCGCCTCTCCCGGCAGACGGTTGCAGCGCGCGCATTCTTCTACGAGGCGGCGACGACGCGAGCAAAGTTATTCGGTTTTGTTAGCTGCATAGTGTCTTAGTCGTCGTTGACATCGGGTCCTACAGTAAGCACGCACAATATTGAGCAACGAGGAGATCGATGTGGGGCACGTCAGCTACTTCACGCGCCGGTGGGTCGAATTCAAAAGGCGATGCTTCCGCGCTCATATAGTAGCCGCAATCATCGCTGAACACGTCACTGGTAAGTTGAGACGGATTGGCACAGCTTGATTCCACGTCGGATGACATCGCCAGCTTGCTTTTCGCGTGATAGAAGAAGTACGTGTGCTATGTTTACACCCTGGCCAGCCATAGCGGCGTGTAGTCAGGTGTAGCGTATTTCGGGACGTCATCGCATACCCAGCACGAAGCAGCTCCCTGTTTCGGTTTCGACTCATGGTTTGTTGCTTATTTAAAATTATTGACGAGTCCCTCAGCAAAATGAACCACCCTTGCTGTTACAGCACTGTTAATACTATTTGAAAACGGCATTATATTAATATGGTCGAATATGCACCGGAGTTCCCCTTAAATGAGGCCATATGCTCTGTCGAGAGAACACAGGCAAACTGTCTCAGCGATAAAAAAAATTAACTCACCGAGTCTTCCAGATCGGAGTGCTTGTCGTGCAACTATCCAAATTGTACTAGGGCTTATGCATTGACGCATATGTGAGAATCCATCCACAAATTCTTCTGGCACACACCAGGCAATTCGGTTGCCTTCTTGCGGTATTTCTAGTCGCGCAGGGTACGAAGTCGTATTATGGGAACCACTTTTACGGCCCACACACCTCAGGGTGACGGAAACTTCACAACTACAACGGCAACAGCGGTTTTGTGTGTTCTAGCTGTTTCTTTCACGATAGCTGCACAGACCCCATACGAACCTTCCGCTACCACTGATGTGAACAGCTGCGCTCAACTCCCAATGAAATCTCACAGACTGACGCTGAAACAATTGATCCTTTTCGAAGCAAGTACGTGACAATTGCCGATACGATTGTGTGCTTGAACAAAAGCCTAGGTGGTGGGCCATCGCGCTTCTCTGACAATAGGTGCCAGATAAGCAGCAATAGCGCAGCAGTAAGTCTGCTGACGAGCTGCCAGATAGTGTGCCTGCATTTTCAAGAGCTTTAAAGCGAAGCTTGTATTGACTACCCTGTGACGCTGTTGGCGGGGGCGTTCCAAGAAGCCCACCGCCGTGTAAAAAAAACGCCAGGCCTGCGCTGAAACCGCAGCACAGTCACAGCGAAAGCTGGAAGAGCGGCGTTTGTAGAGTCCTTTAAGCTCTCTTGGGGCTACAATACAAGTAGACTAGAAAGGTACCCACTACGCCATAAATCACAATTTTTGTGAAGTTGGGAAGCACCTACTAAGCCATTATTCGTCATTCTGCGGAGAAGCGAGGCACCAGCTACACGTCTGTAAGGCGTTATGTGCACTTTCTTGACGCGACGACTGATGCCGATGAAGAATTATGGCTCAGCCCTTTGTAATGGGTTGGAATCTTTAAACGGCCCACCAGTTATGTAATTTGCATTGGGTGACGCCCGGTCGCTATTTCCCTCTCCCGTCATGCTGTATAACATACGTTGACGCGGGAGAGAGACGGGGGGGGGGGGGGGGCGAAGGACTTTACTGAGACCCCGAGGAAATGGATCATGCGGGCTTCCTTGGCAACCAATACATGTGCACTTGCGAGGAACCCACTAGGCTATAAATCATTGTAATTTTTGAGAAGTAGGGCAGCAGGCACTGTGCCATTTTTCGTCATTATACGGAGAGCGTTGGTACCTGCTAAAGGCATGTAAGGCATTATGCGCACTTTGTTGATGCTGTGCCTGATGACGATGAAGAATTATGGCAGAGCCCTTTGTAATGGGTTGGAAGCATTCAACAACCTACTCGTTGCGCAATTCGCATTGTGTGACGCCTGGTTACAGAATTCGCGTTGTGCGACGCTTGGTGCTAATTTTACTCTTCTACCACGCTATATTAAATATGTTAATGTGGTTCCTTCCCGACATGAAGCCTGTATAGGACCTTTTTGCAAAGCAGTTTCAAGCACAGGCATGGCTCAGAGGTTGAATACTGGGCTCCCACGCAGAGGGCCCAGGTTCGAACCTCGTTCCATCCTGGAATTTTTTTCTTCTTTCGTTTTTTAGGGGCGTAGCTCCTCTTAGTCTAACCTTGTCACGTCTCCGTTGTCCGGCGTATCTCCCGGCAGTAAACGGCAGTATCTGCCCGGTGGTGGTGGTGTGCGGCGTGACCACCCTTACTGCGCATGCGCATACCCTCTCCACACACCTCCTCTCCACTCCCCCTCACCATTCCCCATGTCCTCTACCCCTTCCACTCTCCACTTTCCCTCTCCCTTCCACTCTCCACTTTCCCTCTCCCCTCCCCCTTCCCCTCTCCCATAACCAGTCTTAAAAACGGAGGGGGCGTGCACACATGAAGGCTCCCTAAAGACAATGCGCTGCGACAGTACGTGATATGTATCGCCCTCTCCTCTCCTACGCTTCCCCCTCTTTCTCCTCTCCTACGCCCTCCCCCCCCCCCCCTGGGACCGGGTCTGCATGGGACCGGGTCTGCCGGTCCCATGCCGCCAACTTCCCGCAGGGTGGGTGCCCTCCCAAGCGACTATGAACTTCGTTCTGCCGTGCACCAGGCCGGAAGTGTGCTTGTACCTATTTCACCGGTAGGTACCCGGCGGCAGCGATTCTTTGCCTCCCGCAGCAGCTGCGGATACTCGGCTTTTTCACGAAGGCTGTGGGGGATTAGGGCGCGCTAGCGCCCGACGCCCTACCGACAAAGCTAACTCGGCAAATGCTGGACACGGCGCGAACGCCCCTTATGTCTTTCACACATTCTCTTTCGCACGGTGCTCTCTGTTGGCGGTGTAGGTGGGAGGGGCGGAGCGGGGAGGAGCGGGGCGGTGCCGCCGTCTGTGAGAGGGGAAAAGAAGTAATGCTTGACGATCGACACTTACTAGCGCTTACTCCGAGATTGCGAGCGATATCGGAGGACATGGTTAAAACGTCTCGATACCAGCGAGGTACACTGGCCGCGCTGGCGTCGCCGAGGCACCCTTGACGCAGTTCGTTCTTTGCCTTTCGCTTCGTGTTAGCGTGCTTCGGCTCATCGGAGTAGTGCAGCTTCCACATGCACCAACGGGATTTCTCCGCCACCGACTGCTTCGATTGCGAGAGCACCGACTAACAAAACTGCTGCAATACGCGTTGCAGAAAGGACGCGATTTCGACGGGCAAATGTCGTGCCTTGGCGGAGCGAGACCAGAGCCTGCGAGACAGAGGCCAGTGGGACGCACGCATTTGCGGCTCAGGCTACGAATCTCTACCTCCCGTGTTGCTGAAGCACAGTGTGTGGTAGTGTATGCATGAGCGCAGGCGTCATTCACCCATTGCTAGAAAGCGCACACCGTGCCGTATCTCTCCTTAATTGACGACGCTATGAAGAAGTGCATACCGGGTACCAGTGTTGATTATGAGATTGTTGATATCCTTACGCGAGATTCACGATTCGCTGTGTCCAAACATATGTTCACAACGTCAGCTACCACAACGGTTTAATCATGATCATGGGCGTTAGTCGTCGCAATAGAGACATGCCGTCAACATGGCTGCATCCACGTCAAACGGTGCTATAGCGACCAAACACGAATAGACATTGTACAAGCTCTCATATATCACTACACAATAAGCACTACTTCTGTTAAGACACGTTTCACTTTCGTGTTATACCGATTCCTATGACAGAGGGATCAGCCATGTTTTTTTCAACGCGGATATTTTATAAACATCCTATGACAGTAAGGCTCCTGTCGTTTTCACACACGAACTACACGTCGAGGGGGAAATACTTTGCCACAGCTGACATGACGCAGTGTTGACTAATTAAGAAAAAGCTCGTTAATTATTACCTTAATTATTGACTTCAAGGCCGGTGTGTGTATTAGAAAGTTGTAGTGCATGATAATTTATGGCATGCCCATTTTTTTAGAAATCACAAAAGCTGCACGTAGTTCGAGATATTCGTCATAGAATTGTAAGGGCGATGTTGAAACTGATTGCGCCCGGCGCGCACGAAGCACGACAGCTCTGTTACGTCAGACCGGAACTACTCGTGACCATGCAGGTATGCCATGAAACGTGCCATGCTAACTAGCTGCGCTACAAACGTCGCGGACTTTCTGCTCAATGACGTCATTCTTCAACACGGGGCTCCGCGCCAGCTTCTTACGGATCGTGGCCGCTGTTCCCTCGCAAAGGTCATCGACCAAATCCTTCGTAGCTGCTCTAAGAACGTCAGCTTACGACAGCCTACCAACCACAGACTAACGGTGTTACCGAGCGCCTCAACCGAACTCTCACGGATATGTTTTCAGTGCACGTCTCTGCTCATCACCGTGATTACTTTACTTTTGTGTACAATTCGTCCCGGCATGAAACCGCCCGCTGTCCACCGTTCTTTCTTCTGTATGCGCAACCCTACGGTGCCATTCAAGACGCTCCTTCCTTCTCATCACTCCGTACCAACCGTGTATGCTCAGGACGTCGTTTCTCGAGCCCACATGGCTCGCCGAGTCGCTCACACTGAGCTCTGTGCTTAGCAGGCCTCCCAAGAAGTGCGCTACGATAACCGGCACCGCGAAGTCGACTACCATCCTGAATCTCTAGTCCTACTCTGGACCCCGTATCAACGGCAAGACTTGCGCGAGAAGCCGCTCCCTCGATACACGGGACCCTACAGCGTTTTCCGAAAGGTCAACGACGTTGATTACCTCTTCCCTCCCGTCCATCTGCACCCGTCTTCTTATGCTACACCAGCTACTGAGGTGTGTCACGGCTAAAACACTACTACACTGCCAGTCCTGAATGATATTAGGGGGCGACGTGACGACGCTAAGTCTAAGGATCCTCGATGTGTGTGCTTCCTCCGCTAGAGGGTGGAGACACTGCTTTTGTAGGCGCCATATTAGTTCAAACGTTCCCATTCGCTGGCACTGCCTGGCATGCAGCGATGGAGCGCTTTCAGTAAAATGCACGGAAATTTGGCTCAGTTTATCCGTTCTGACGGTAGGGCTTGCACACATATTGTTAGTAACCATTAGATTAGCCATTTATTATTGAGCGCGAAGCATTTTATGGCAAACCAAAGGAATTTTAAGCGTATCTATCTATCTAACTTGCCGCCTAGCTTTTCGTGCTCTCGCGGCCGTTTGATTATCTGTATGTGTACGAAAATTAGCATGGCATGGCAAGAGCGTATGACGAACATAAGTGACTGGTCATAAGACGAAAATCATGTCATGCATGTCATTTGCGTTATGACATACATGACACGGTCATGGTACTTAGCGGCCGTTTTATTAACTTGATGTATACCAAGATTGGCATGGCATGACAAGAGCGTATGACGACAACGTGACTGGTCATAATATGAAAATAATGTCATGTACGTCATGGCATACATGACTTGGTCATGGCGCTCTAGCGAGTTTTGACGGGAAGTAGTTTGGCGGGACCTGGCGTCGTGGTCAGCTTCGTGATGGCATGTCGATGATTTGCGTTCTTTTGGCGGGTACGGGTGTCTAACTTCACACAGGTTTGTCAGTGATGCTTTGGTCCGGTCAACCCGGATGATCTTAATCCGCGCTAATCCGAATTGGCGTAATGTGACTATACTCAGTCATAAATCTGGCTAAGCAATCTCAACTTACTCAAAATTAACTTTTTCAGGATTCGATTATTCCAGATTAGCTTAATCCGGCTTAATCTGGATCAGCCTAATGTGGCCACACTCAGTCATCGAACTAGCTACGCAATCTCAACTTACTCAAAATTGATTTGCTCAGGATTAGATTAATCCGGATCAGCTTAGTCCGGATCGGCTTAATGTGGCCATATACTCAGTCATCGAACGGATTACGCGATCTGAACCTACTCAAGATTAACTTGTTAAAGATTAGCTTAATCCACATTAGCCTAATCAAGGCTGATCCGTATTGGTTTAAACTGGGCATACTCAGTCAACACCTGGATAGGCAATCTCCACCTGTGTTGTACGTAACGCGTTCCAAGTAATTGATTAACTCTAATACGTCACATTTTCATGTAATTTTGTCGTAATCGATTACTTCTTCGAAACTGTAACGATTAGGGTAATTCAATTGCATTTTCTTGTAACTGATTACCGGCAGTCAATTACCTTTTTTTTCAAATTCAAGTTGTGATCAGTTTTTTACGGCTATCTCGACCCGAAAAATACGTGACCGCTACGTAGGGACCCTCCGTCCCGTCTGACGGGGGGTCCCTACAGAGCCTATTTTTGCTCCTTCTCCTCGGCCTTACCTGCAACACCTTACCAGAGCGCCAGCAACAGCGAAGTGGGACGCTTCGTAGAGGACATGGACACTAGCATCGAAGCACTGCGCAACTACGAGGTCGTGCACAAGGTGTTCTTACTTTATAATACCGACATTCCCTCAAGCGCATGCATTAAGAGAGGGTAGCAGCTGACCTCTTAACGAGGTAACGTGGAGGAATCAGCGACAACTTATGAAATCAACTCCTGTTTAAAGTTAACAACGTGTAACACTATATCACACAAGACACAGTAAGCCTCTCAGCCTTCACGCAAGCCTTCAGCCTTCTCTCTACCATGCAAGCCACAGTAGTTCACTGCAGTTCGAGTAAACTTGTGTTATTGTGTAAAGGCAATAAAGTTTTGAAGGAAAGTAAGACAAAGTAATCGATTACATTTCTGTAATTGCTCAGTTACTTTTCTGGGCCTGTAATTTAGCGCTGTAATCAATTACGTTTTAAAGGACGTAATTGTAATCGTAATCGGTTACTTATTTTCTGTTACGTGCACAAGTCTGATCTCAACTTCCTCAAAGTTGAGAATTTTGTTCAAGTTTAGGATTATATTATTCCGGACTACCTAAATCCGGCTTAATTCGGGTTACGGATTAAGTCATCCAACTGGCTAGGCACTTTCAACTTACTCAAAATTAACGTGTTCAAGATTAGCTTAATCCGGATTCACTTAATGTGACCATACTGATCCATCCAACCGGCTAAGCAATCTCAACTTACTCAAAACTGACTTGTTCGAGAATAGCTCAAGGACACAGGGTAAGGCAAAATTAAAAAAAAAAGATCCCGTTTTTTTTTTCTTTGCAATTCGAGAAGTGTATCCCTTTGCGCATACAGTTGAACCCCTCAATAACGAAAGCCATCAACAATAAAATTCTCGCGGCAACGAAGAAATCTGGCGTCCCCGGCGAACGTCCATAGAGTTCAGTGCATTTGCGCCCTCTCGACAACGAATAGATTTGAAAAAGCGCTCCCGCAATAACGAAAGTTTCAGGTAGTTATACGCAACATTTTTAAGTGTAGACATGACGCGACTCACTGAAATATACGTTTCTATGGCCCCGGAAATGCGTGCCGCTGCGTGGACTGTTACTTCGGCCGCCGTCATCCAAAACTGCTTCAACCACGCCGGTATTGCGACTATAGTCTGCACGATTCGGCAGCCTTGCTGGAGACGGAAGCGGGTATATTTTCGGCAAGCACTGATGAACTGCAGCCACTACCTGAAGCATGGGACGTGCTTCGCCGTGTCGATGGAGCGACGCCAGATGCTGTTGAACTACTTGTGTGCTGACACCGACTTGATCGTGCGCGAAAAGTTCAGCGACGACGCTATCATTGAAAGTGTGCGCAAAGAATATGAGAGTGACGACGAGAGTGAGGAAAGCGACACAACGCAAGAAAGGCAAGTAAGTTAGCGCAAAGTGCTTGATGCATTTGACATCATTCGCACTTTCCTCGGCGCCCATGACGACGACGAAGCTACGCTTATTAAACTACGAGGCTCGCGCCGTGAAGCTCCTTCAAAGCAACGTGAAACAGGGCAAGATCAGCATCGGTGTGCGTATTTTAGATGCGAAGCAGCTTTTGCGCTGAGCTTTGTCCGTAGTTCCATTGGCGACCGTCCGCTTTATAAAACCTACTATTGCCATCTGTAACATATTGAGCGCGCGCTCGCGCCAAGGAGAAGTCTTATTTGTCTTGTTCTTCGACCGTCTTGATGATGATAGGTGCAGATCACATTAGGGGCCCGGGCTGCCGTATGCATGCTGTCCTAGCTTGGCGTAACGCAGACAAAACCGCGTGTGCTGGCACGCGCTGGCGCGTTCGGGCCTTTGTAAGGGGCTGTGTAAGACGCTGTGGCCTCTCCTCCTTACACTCTCAGCAATCACGGTGATGGCGTCGAGGAACGAGATTCTGCAGACGCGCGATGAACCCGCGTGGCGTGCTCCAACAAGAGTTCGGGACGAGTAACAGCAACATCAACTACAGTGAATTCATGGTGTGCTCCACATGCAAGGACGCGTTAACATCGGGCAAGGTGCCCGTGATGAACGGAACTTTAATTCGACCCATGCGCTTCTTCGCATCCCCACATGGTTCCCTTTAGTGGGAGATGGCGAAATTTTTCTATTTTCGGGACAACTCAATTCTCACGACAACGAACAAAAGTCGCTTCCCCGGCGATATCGTTATTGAGGGGTTCAACTGTATTTTCCACATTCGTGATTTTCTGAAAAAGTACTTTTTGTGGCTCAAAACCACTTTTTCCGAAATCAAGTAAGGGAACTCGCACCCCAGGACAAGCCCCTTGTATACGCGCTCCGTGCTTACGGCCTATTAGGTGCGAAGCACCTTAGGGGCTCGGCTTAGTGCCATCGCGGTGGGTCATTTACTCACGGTCCATCATGGTCCACCTTAGTGCCATCACGGTGGGTCATTTACTCACGGTCCATCATAAAACGGCTATGCGGCACAAAAATTGGGTAAAGCCCACTACTCGCCACTAAAACTGAAGAAGGCAACAGTTAACCCAACAAATAGTCGACGGCGTCAGTGGAGCTGAAACGCCCTTACCTACATGCTGTAGGGAACTGAAACCGGGCATCTGCGGAAGAAGTAGAAGACAGAAGAAGAAGGAAAAGAAGAAAAAGGAGAAGAAAAAAAAAACAAGGAAAGGAGAAGAAGAAGAAGCAGGAGGAGGAGGAAAAGAAGGAAAAGAAGAAAAAGATCAATAGAAAGAAGAAGAAGGAGGAGGTGGATAAGAAAAAGAAGGAAAAGAAGAAAAAGGGGTGGAAAGAAAGAAGGAAAAGGAGAAGAAGAAGAACGAGGAGGAGGAGGAAAAGAAGAAAATAGAGATGAAGAAAAAGAAGAAGATAAAAAGAAGAAGGAGGAGGAGGAAAAGAAGAAAAAGAAGGAAAGGAGAAGAAGAAAGAGGAGGAAGAAAATGTTAAAGAAGAAGAAGTAAAAGAAGAAAAGGAGGAGGAGAAGAAGGAAAAGAAGAAAAAGGTGGAGAAAGAAAACAAGGAAAGGAACTTTATGATTTGAACTTTATTGACGAAATAAAAAAAATACAAGAACATAGACATATAGTTGCGCATTCGGAAGTCCCGAAGTAAGAACTGTCGGGGGGACCTCCTAACAAGAACTGAATGAATGGGGGTTACAAGAATCTCGGCAAACAGTGAGTCATATATTTTATGTAACTTCTAGTGCGTCCGCAATAGAAGGGAAGACTAATCATAAATAAAATAATGATTATTATAATCACAAATGATAAAATGATATGTTTAAAAAGTCAAATGGGAGAAATTACAAATTCACATAAATTCAAACAAGGATAAATGTCACGTGCAACCGGCAACGCGAAGAAGCATCAAATGCAGGCAAAATTCAAACACTTAAAATAGTACATTTTCAATGTGTGCTGTAGGAAAACAAACGTAATGAATTCTATACGTGTGACAAAATGCTAATGAAATGCTCCTTAGTTCTGGAAGAAGAAGCAGGAGAAGAAGAAGAAGAAGAAGAAGAAGAAGCAGTAGGAGGAGGAGAAATTATTGTGGGTACCAGGTCACTGCGGGATACAATTAAATGAATTGGCCGATTCTTTAGCCCGGGCTTCCCTCGATGGACCAATAATTTCGGTACTCCCGAAGTAGAATACATAGCAGCGATCAGATATAGAAAATTAGCAATTTGTGCAGATATGATGGAAACTGTAACTAAATGGACAGAATATCAACACCTTAAATTTCCATGGAAACCTAAGTGGAGTCAATCTAAAAAGTTTGAAGTTATTATTTCCAAATTTCGATGCCGTGTCCCCCCATTAAACATATATTTACACAGAGCTGGTTTGGCGATATCACCCCTTTGCCCATTTTGCGAAGAAACAGAATCTATTGAACATTATTTTATATCATGCCGCAACTATTCAATAATTAGGAAAAGACTTCTGGTTATTCTATTTTCGACGATTGGTTTAAGTTTAACTGCAGGAAATGTTCTAAATTTCGGTGCCTCTGTTTTGGGACATTGTCATAGAGAAATTTTTGATGCTGTGTGTAATTTCATCGTAGCAACTAAACGTATTCCAACGTAAGGTCTACTTTAAGAAATACTGGAAAAATGCTCGCGACATAATTATAAAATGTGATTAAAAGTAGGTCATAGAGTCAAATTTGGTCGGGTCAGGTAAACTCAGCTGTCTGGTCGGCTCAAAATTGTAATTAATGTAATTATCCTCCATAGGCTATAATACCTTTTGTAATTAGATTACTCTTTATCTTCGTGTTTTTTTCTACTTTAGTAATAGGGACGTAAAAACATTAATGTAATTTTTAATTAATGTAATTAATGTTTAATTCCTGTCCCGATGAACTTTTGAACATAGTTAACTGCTCTTTACAGTACACATGGATTCCGAGTTCATGGAAAATTGCTAAAAGTGTGCTGCTACGAAAAAATCAGAGCCTCGGATATGTCCTGGATAACATTCGGCCTATCTCGCTTACTTCAAATTTAGCTAAAATCATTGAAAAATTATTTATATTCGGCTTCGCGAATTCAATTCTCGTCAGGGTATCCTTTCTTCAAGACAAATAGGTTTTCGACAGGGATGTTCGATATGGTCTGCTCATGTTGATTTGGAAAGCCGCATTCGACTTGCAGGAGTATCTGGTGAGATTTCTGCATTACTTACATTAGATATCGCAAAAGCCTATGATAGTGTTGAACACGGTATATTGATTTCTGGATTAGTGAGTTGTGACGTGCCCAATTACATCGTATCCTGGGCAAAGGAGTTTCTCTTCGAGAGACAGTTCTTTTGTTGCCACGAGGGGGTGACGTCTCGGTCATATAAGCCAAACGAGAGGTGTCCCGCAAGGATCGGTTCTTTCCCCACTTTTATTCAATATTTTATTGTCATCTATCCCAGTTAATCGAGATGTTCACCTTTACGTTTATGCCGATGATATCGCTTTTTTCTCGTCATCCTATGATATCTATACTTTATACCAAATTTTGCAGTCTTATTTGACTGAACTTGAGGTATGGCTTGACGGACTTTCTTTCTCGCTCAACGTTAATAAATGCGCACTACTCGTATTCCCTTTGGCAGATCCCGTTTTTATTTCACTTCATTATCGAAACAAACAGATCCCGCAAGTAACATCATTAAAATATTTGGGGATTGTTTATGTTCACGATTTAAATTGGCAGCAGCAAATTGAATTAAACACTCGTAAAGCAGAACGCGCCATGGGGCTGTTGCGCCGCTTTTGTAATAAAAATTCAGGAATGCGCAGAGAGACTTTGCTCATGATATATAAACTTTATGTGCGCCCCATTTTGGAATTCGGTTGCGTCCTTTTTTCCGGATCTGCTGCTTACAAATTAAGACCTCTATTATTGTTAGAAAGGCAAGCGCTACGTCGGTGTCTTGGACTACCGAGATGGGTTGCTATTAGCGTGCTGTATTTGGAAGCTCGAATCATTCCGCTTGATGCAAGATTTAAGCAGCTTACCGTGCAGACGTTTTTAAAGCTCTACGATGCACCTCTCTCCCGTTCCCAGACAGTTTTTACCACGTCTCCCGATTCCTTCTTCAAGCATCCGTGGCAACGTTATCGAAGTCCTCAAGTAATTTTCGTCGAGTCGCTGTTCAGACCTACATGTTTCTCTGCCGTGCTTAGCTTGCCCAAAACCGTGTTCGCTGAGGCTTAATTTAGTTTTCGACGACATTTTCCCCAAAAAATGCTAATTTGCTTTCAAAGCGTATTCTAGAAGGTCTGCTTCAAGATCACCTCGGTCAATTTCCTGCTCACCTTGTAATTTCTACGGACGCAACGCAAAATCTTCAGAAGGCCGGAGTAGGCATTTTCTTCCAGCAGCTCAATTAGTCTTTTGCTCTCAGACTACCTGACTTCACCCCAATATTTCTTGCAGAATTTATGGCAATCACATTGGCTGTTAGAAAACTATATTCTCAAAAATCGAAAGTTATTATTATTACAGATGCCTTGTCGGTTTGTATGCATTTAACGTCCGCAAAACAATCACAGCTACTTAGAATATTTTCGAGCCTTGTATCATGTAGCATATCAGAAGTTCGGTTAGTATGGGTTCCCGGGCATATTGGAATCCCTCTAAATGAAGCAGCTGACGCCCTCGCCACGGCGTCTTTAGATGGTCCAGTGTTAAATGTCGTACCCCTTTTTTCTTTCATTGCCGGAGAGAGATTCAAACGACTGTTATACTTAAAAAACACCGAAACAGCTCTCTTACAATAAGAGGAGTTCCGGCACTTACAGTTCCCATGGAACACCACCAAATGTCTTTCACGTCAATGCGAGGTGACCCTCACAAGCTTTCGCTGTAGAGTTCCCCGGTTAAATTATTACCTGCATAAATCTGGCTTTTCATTAACAAATCTCTGTGCGCAGTGTGCAATGAACCGGAAACAATAGATCACTTTTTTTCTATCAGGCCGCCGTTTCGCCTCACTCCGTAGAATGTCTGGAAATGCCGACTGGTAGACTGGGCTTACAATTTACTACTTCTAGCCTGTTGTCGTTTGGAGCGAATAAGTTTGGGGCAAGCCGCAGTGCTATTATAACTGCGCTACACAGGTACATTCAAGCTACAAGAAGAGTACGCTGCTAGTGCTACCGACCTCTGAAACCAACTTTTTTTTCCTTTTTTATTATATATATATATATATTTTCAATCATTATACTATGGCTTTGTTCATTTCTTAACTCTTTCATTTTTTATTTACATCGCGTTTCGTTCTTATTTTTTTGAAGTTTCATAGGGTTTACATTTCCCTATATAATTGTCAGTGTGGCCAATCCCCCTCGTGGGTATGAGCCAGTCTCCTTAAGGCAAACAAACAAACAATTATTGTGGGTACCAGGTCACTGCGGGATACAATTAAATGAATTGGCCGATTCTTTAGCCCGGGCTTCCCTCGATGGACCAATAATTTCGGTACTCCCCGAAGTAGAATACATAGCAGCGATCAGATATAGAAAATTAGCAATTTGTGCAGATATGATGGAAACTATAACTAAATGGACAGAATATCAACACCTTAAATTTCCATGGAAACCTAAATGGAGTCAATCTAAAAAGTTTGAGGTTATTATTTCTAAATTTTGATGCTGTGTCCCCCCATTAAACTTATATTTACACAGAGCTGGTTTGGCGATATCACCCCTTTGCCCATTTTGCGAATAAACAGAATCTATTGAACATTATTTTATATCATGCCGCAACTATTCAATAATTAGGAAAATACTTGTGGTTATTCCATTTTCGACGATTGGCTTAAGTTTAACTGCCGGAAATGTTCTAAATTTCGGTGCCTCTGTTTTGGGACTTTGTCATAAAGAAATTTTTGATGCTGTGTGTAATTTCATCTTAGCAACTAAACGTATTCCAACGTAAGGTCTACTTTAAGAAATAGTGGAAAAATACTCGCGACATAATGATAAAATGGGATTAAAAGTAAGTCATAGAGTCAAATTTGGTCGGGTCAGGTAAACTCATCTGTCTGGTCGGCTCAAAACTGTAATTAATGTAATTATCCTCCATAGGCTATAATACCTTTTGTAATTAGATTGTTCTTTATCTTCGCGTTTTTTTCTACTTTAGTAATAGGGAGGTAAAAAAATTAATGTAATTATCATCCGAAGGCTACAATAATTTTTCTTGGCCAATCCCCCAGAGTGGGTATGTGCCAAAATTGGTAGGCTTCAATCAATCAATCAATCAATCAATCAATCAATCAATCAATCAATCAATCAATCAATTAAGGAGGAAAAGGAGGAAAAGAAGAAGCAAAAAGAAGGAAAAGGAGAAAAAGAAAGAAGGCAAAGGAGAAGAAGAAGAAGAATTAGGAGAAAAAGAAGAAACGGCGAAGAAGAAGAAGGAGAAGGAAAAGAAGAAAAGAGATGAGGAAAAAGAAGATGAAGGAGGAGGAAAAGAAGGAAAAGAAGAAAAAGGAGAAGAAAAAGGAAGGAAAAGGAGAAGGAGGAAAAGAAGAAAAAGGATGAGAAGAATGAAGAGGAGGAGGGAAAGAAGAAAAAGAGATGAAAAAAGAAGAAGGAGAGGAGGAAAAGAAGGAAATGAAGGAAAGGAGAAGAAGAAAGAGGAAGAGGAGGAAAGAAGAAAGAAAAGATGAAGAAGAAGAGGAAGGAGGAGAAGAAGTAAAAGAAAAAGATGAAGAAAAGGAGGAGGAGAAGAAGGAAAAGAAGAAAAAGGATGAGAAAAAGAGGAAGACGAAAGAAAAGAAGAAAAGGAGAAGAAATGGAAGGAAAAGAAGCAAATGAAAAGAAGAAAAGAAGAAGGAAAAGAAGACGGAGGAGAAGAAGAAAAGTAGAAGAGAAGAAGAAAAGGAAAGAAGAAGAAAAAAGAAGGAAAAGAAAAAGATGAAGACAAAGGAAAAGAAGAAGGAGAAGGAGAAGAAAAGGGAGGAGGAGAACAAGAAGAAGAAGAGGCACCTTATGGTAAGCTGCATTCCGACGCAGTTTTTCGACGACGTTAGTGGAGCGCAAACACCTTTCCCTGCATGCTCGGTTTCAGGCTTGGCACCACTAGTGCCTCATCAAAGAAATCTCAAAACACTGCATGCTTAGCACCTCCCCAGCTTTCACGCTATAGTGGAGCTGAAACACCCTTGCCCACACGTTTCGAAACTCCCCAGTTATTTTTCTTTTAAAAAAAGCTTCCTGTACGAAAGCCAAAATGCTTGTATGGAGTCAGCAGTACATAAGAACTTGTCGGGCAACTTAGGCAATCCGGAGATGCTGTGCGCCTTTTTATTAACATTTGTTCTTCGAAGCGCGTCTGTTCGTTCACTTATAGCTGCTAGCTTCATTACATCTTGTGTTTGTCGTGCCTGTTGATAAGCTGAGATGCTGAAGGTTAAGAAGGTCTTCACCAAGTGTAAATTTCGTGGCAACCATTACAGTTTTCTGTGAATGCGAATAAATGCCGGCGGCCTACTGAGGTGCCGAACGCTGAACCAGCAAGCTCTTCATCGTCGAACCTCTCAACCTTTTCAGCGTCCTTCAAGGAGAATCGCAGGCAGGTAGACGGCGGGTATTCTCTAATGGGCATGAATAGTACTTGTGATGTAATTAGACCTAATGCGCGTGCAAACTGTGCGGTGGAAGTGCTGCGCTAATCGGAATTGCATCGTAGAGTCTTTGTTGTCTTTGCTTGAGATTCAGTGACAAGGATGGCCACATTTGATGCTGTTCTTTCGTTTAATGATGGCAGTATCGCACGTTCCAATATTCTAAAATCATTAGGATTGAAGCCTGGTCAAAACACAGTCAATTTGCTGAAAGAAGTTGAGCACAATCGACGATACATTGCGGATAGAGCGGCGCGACAGCTCACAAACGAAGCAAAGCAAGCAAGACAACAGGCTCAAGAGCGAAAGAATGACTTTGACAATGATTACCAAGGTCGTAGCTAAATAAAATTTTTGAACGGTGTCTGTGGCAAAAGATGATCCCTTTTTAGCTCTTTTTTTACTTTGGACTAGATTATGTCAAAAGCATGTTTTTCATTATGTATTCAAAGATAACCAGTTGATCATTTTTCCTTGTAAATTGCGTAAGTACATACAACTACTGTACCAGAATTTAAATTATGCACTTCACAGTTTTCGTGTTACAAAATTTGAGAGATGCAAATTAACTCAATGTTTAGGTAGTAGTGGTAAAAAATCACGGAAGTAGTAATATTACTAACATTTTAATGAATATGGTACGGTTAAACGATCGCAAAATTTTGGCTAGGGCCTCTAGGCATTCTCAACTTACTCAAAATTGACTTCTTCAGGATTAGATCAATCCGGATAAGGTTAATCCGGCTTAATCCATAATAACTGAATCCAGTCGGGTGTAATCTATCTCATGGCTAGGCCATCTCATCTTGGTCCGGATTAGCGTAATTGAATTGAATTGAACACAACTTTATTCGGTCCTGCGTAGTGGTCCTCCGTATGCGGTCCTGCGATTAGCGTAATCCAACATAATCCATACTAATCTGGCATAATCTGGTTTAATTGGTATCGGTCAATATTGATTGGCATAGACTGGTTTTGCTTGTCCAACCTTAATTTAGTCGGGATGTACTGGCTTAACTAGGCTTTTTTTTTGGTTAACTTGGCTTTGTCCGGCAGCTTTATTGGTATCGATTAGTATTGATTGGATTGACTAAGCTTAGTTACCCTGAGCTACGATTACCTTGTCTTAACTAGGCTTACCTAAGCTTAAACTGGCTTAAGTAGGCATAGACAATATGGGCCGAATATCTGTTGACTCCGCATGGCCCCGAGAAAAACGTAACCGCTCCTGTGTAATGGCAGCTTCACACAATGATTGTGCCGTGCAGTTATAGCGAGACAGGTATTTAAAGGGACACAAAAGGCAAATATTAAGTTCACGTTGATTGCTGAAATAGCGGTCCAGAAACCTCGTAGTGCTACTTTTGTGCCAAGGAAGTGCTTATTTTGAAATAAAATCACGTTTTAGTGGTCCGCATCGCGTTAGCGCACTTCAATTCACCCGCCGGAAAGCGGTATTTCGCACGTCACTGTTGCCGTGCCAAACGTTGCCCGCCTTTACAGCGCGGCGGCGTGCACTAGCGGCGTGCACCATTCGAGCATCCGGAAACCTCACATGCGTGCGGTATTTTGTCGAACTTTCTGCCAGAGCGACTTCCACGAGCGTGCAAAACACACGCGGCAGTACGCGATACCGAAACTACCACTGAGACGCGACCGCGTAAGCGAACCAGGGCGCCGGGCGAAGCGCAGTTCGGCGAAAACGGAACTTTTGAACCACGCGCGCCGTTCCCCATGGGAACGCCAAAGAGGTTCTTTTTTCCATGAATCAAACAGAAACGAACAAGCAGCATTTTATTACGCCTGTTGATGATGATGATGATGCAAACTTTATTGGGGTCCAGAGAAGACACAGGGGAGACCGCGCGTGCACGGAAAGTTCTTTTTTTTATTGCAGCTAGTTTGATTACTAGTGATTAATTGCATTCAGACTCTCCCACGTCATCGGGATCACTTCCAAAATGTCCCACTCGTGGCGCTCATCGTGTGATACATTTAGCTTAATTTCTCGGTAAGTAGGGCACTGCTGTTGATAATATTGCCGTTTTAGACGCTGTCATACATTGAGCTTTCACTCTAACATAAATTGTTATTTGCCTTTAGTGTCCCTTTAAGTCGTGCGTGAATTTGTCCAACAGTATGTACACGGCCACCTATCAAAACGCACGGTCATACGCTGCGACGAGTCAACAACTAACCTCCCATATCGTGGTGCTGTCTGTCGGATGCCAGCGGTCGCGTTTCACTTGCACCTCCCATTTTTTTCCTCGTTCGTTGTTACGAGAGAAGCAAAACACCCGTTGGCCTTTCACATGTCAAACAGTACACAGTGGCACACAGCAGCGTGCCATAGCGGTCAAAGAACTGATCTAATAACTTAGATACCAAAGCGTTTGCAGCACCCTCCCCGCGCTATAGTTACTGCACTCCGCCTGACACTTTAAAACCAATATGGCTCCCCCCGACGAAACGGTGGCGCAGAGGTGGTCAAAAGGTGTCTCCAACCTGGAAGCGGAGGCACTGGCAGCAAGGCACACCAGCTAGGTCCGACGGGGGTGATGTTGCGAGGCATTGCGCATGAGCACGCCGTTGAAGACCACCAATCGACGAAAAGAGAAAGAAGTGACATGCCGCGCGAGATGCTGTCAGACATTTTGCGGTACAGCTCCTTGTAAATATTATAATATACCCGCTTCTGTCTCTTCCGTGCATTCTCCATCCCCGCGACCATATTGCTACGCAGCTAACACATCAGACATTCTGCCCACAGAAGAAGACAAAAAGGACTGGCCTGTCCGATGTGTGTGCTGTTCTCCATCTCGGTCGATGCTGCGCACATCAGAGTAAATACACTTGTAAGTAGTCACGCCTCGTGTCATTTTACGTAACAGTATGTTCGACGTTAACAGACAAAAGAGAAAAGTTCGGCGGCATGTTACGCAGTCTGTAACACGAGAAGGCGAAAGCCTGCTTCGCACTTGGGTAACGCTTTAAGTTATGCAATCGAGGACCAAACGTTTTGCAAGAACTTTTTGCAGCTGCCGTGTAAGAGACACAAATTGACATTATGATGTATATATGAAGGAAGTAAAGTCGACGAAAAGATAACTTGCCGCCGGCAGGTACCCTACCTGCAGCCTTATAGCATTCCCTATACTTTCCTCTGCGTTAGTCTCTGTTAGTTCTCATTAATATTGTGTCTAACAAAAAAAAAATGAGCCCTTAAATCTCCCCTTCTTTCTTAAATTGATATTATAGTGTGACTTTATCAGTCGGTTGTATTCGGATGGTTGTATTAGATCACATAAGACGCGGTCATGACGTCATCTGACGCTGTCATGACGTTATCACGTGACCCTTTTTGGACAATTCTTGTTGACACCGAAGCCGCCACGTCCATAGTCACTTTACGCGTTTCATGAGGCATCTAAGGCTTTCGGATTAATGAACATCAACAAATAGTTCGTCTGCCAAATCATTCGAAAATCATTGAAGTGCTTCGACCATGGTTTGTAAAGAGAAGCCTCATGTGGGTGCTCTCCGCTACATTAGGACACATGCCTTTAAGCACCATCTTACGTATGTAGTCCTCCATGTTATGCTTTTCTTAATGTAACGTCTATGTTGTCTTAATACATACATGAGATATGGCCTACAACGCCGAGTGCAACGACTGTGCCGTCGATGAAACTATTGAGCACCTTTTGTGTTACAGCCCGACTTACGGAAACGAGTGGCTTCACCTACGTACGACGCTAAATCACCTGGACGGAATCGCTTTCACTGGCGAGAAGATGGTGGTACCATGAGACTGCCCATCACAGTTCGAAAATGCAACGAGAGCTTGGTTGCGTTTTCTCAAGGATACCGGACTGGTTCGCAATCTGTGATATCAAACGCGGAACTGTTACGTCGGCTGAAACAGTGACTTTACTCTCCTCCTCTCTTACTTTCCTTCCCCCTTCCCGAGTGCAGGGTAGCCGACTGCAGGGTGCCGGCGCCCGCAAGAAAGCTGTTTGTGCGCTTATAAATGGTGAATAAATTATGGTGCTTGTTCACCCAGAATTTTTTGCTTTTTTATTTTTATTGTTATGAGTAACGAATTATAATTTTGGAAGTGTAAAATAAGAAAGAAAGAATGAATGCAAATTGAACGGAGCTTTGACGACGCTCGAGGATTTGATAAAGTGATCGGATACATCAATTTTGCGGCGTAGAGCGGAATTCGCGGAGACGCGGCACAGGAAATTGCAGATTTCCATGAGAGGCGTTTGGCGATGATGGAGGCTGATAAAGGAGGTGACAGCGACATAATTTTGCTAGACATTCTGGAATATTGTGTCCCACATATTTGCTATGCACCCATCAATATGTGAAACTCGCAAGGTTCTCCTTTGTTTCACTGTTTGCCAGTTTAAATATCTGGCGAATGGGACCTGGTTAAAACGGACTTCGCAAATATGAGTGCATATTTAAGTTTTACGATGCAGCTGTCTGTGGATGGCAAGCACAAACATTCACGGAATGGTTACTGATCAGTGATCAGACATACGAACCACACCATTTGATCTGCGCGCACAAGAACTGCAGACGGATAGACTTCACTAAAAATCATAGTACTTTTGAGTGATTGCTGTGGTCGGGAAAAAAAGGGAGGGGGGGGGGGGGGTTCTTTCTGAACAGGGTGCAACATGCCATTTTCTCTGCTGTCTGCGGAGGGAGCTCGTCCAAGCGAGCAAAGGCCTTATCTAGAGTTCAGGTGCTCTACGTACGTATCTCTCTGATTTTATCTCTACTTCCATAGGTCAACACAACCTCGCTCTACGACTTATCTCTTTGTGCACCGTTTGTCATCAGAGCATTGTTCTAGAATTGTAATCTAGGTGGGCGTACTTCAAAAAACACTCCACTCCCGTGTTCGGAGAACAGTGGGTCGAGGTCCACGCTTGCACTAATGTTAGCGCCGGATACACCGGCCGACAGCAACCCTACAGTCACCGACAGTACCGCCAGGCACTCGCCAGTTCTGACCCTTTCGTGGTAGGAAATGCGGTGTCTGGAGATATTTTTTTCATCTCTATAGGACCCCATTTAAAAACTGCACGCGACCACGCATCATCCCGAAAAACATCCCTTACCATTAAAAAGGAATGGTGGGTTGCCGACACAAAAGTATTTTAACCCACACTCTAACAAAAAAAAAAATTCGGCAGATCCCACGTACCGTGGTAGTCGATGTTATGCGAAGCATGCGGCGGGTAGCGGACTGTGGCGTGACTTTTTTTACTGAGCGACACGTTACAAAATGACGCTAAAGGTTTGTATAAATTATATACGCACACATGTATATGTTGCAGAGCCGCATATGTGTTATATAACCAGTTGTTTACGGTTACGTATGCAACGTGGGTATTACCAACAGCATAAGCGGTAAGCTGATACGTAGTGCTTATACGTGTCTCGAGAACGCACTCACGTCTCACGAACCCGTGTACATGTGTGCAAGAAGTTATTGACAGTTCTTGAACAAGGGCATCATCATCGTAATCAGTGAGCACCAGCAGCTGGTCATGACTTGTTATAGTATTCGGTCGTGATCGTGGTGACGAGGGGTCCATGTGTAGTGAAGTATGTGGTATAGTAGAGCTGTTGGAATTCGTGGATGCCTCGCTCATTTCGTCGACAAATTGTCTGTCGACAGAGCCGGCGACATGTCGGAACATGAAGCCACCCATCGCATTGGCGAGGTATAGGCCGTCGAGGCTGGTAGGCCTGGATAGTGCTACGTGGACCAACATCAGTGGATGGTGTTTGTCGTATTCGTAGAATATCTGGGTGTGTGTGGCCTACGTAGCCTAGTTTACAAAGCGGCTGTCAATCACTCTGGCATCATCCTCGGTCAGCATGAGGCCATCGCCCAGCCTCGTAAGAAATGAAGAGGACACTGCGCCGTTCTGGTGGGCGAAGTGCATTTTGCGGTGCGGTGATGTGGATATCATATGTAACTTTTGCTAATGTATTCCTCCGAGGTCGAGCAATGCTTCAATATAGCTTGCTGAATCATAGGAATACAAACGTAATGTTTATTAGACTGCTATAAAAGCGGAGCCGACACTGTAACTACAGACGTTAATCTGATATGACGCCTGTATCGTAGGAGTGCATATCGTAGGCGTATCATGCAGCGTTTATTGCTTTCTTGTAACATTAGATAGCCAGCACCACAACCACAATTGACGTTGCATCGCTATTACGCCTGCGTAGGCTGTTTTTTTCAAACCAGTTTATAGACCTCGCGTGGCTCAGTGGTAGAATCCCTGATAACCACGCAGAATGCTTGGGTTCGATTCCTGCTGGGATCCTAATTTTCATTCTTTCTATTCGTTGAGTCAACGCTTCCGATGTTGGTTTTCCTTAACGCTTTAGCATTTAAGTAACCAATGTCTGTTCTCGCCGTTCCTGGGTAGATATAAACTGTCAATCACCTGTGGCGCATACCCGTACACCGCGGCCCATGGTAAACGGGTATGTACCACACGTGTCTAGTGGAAAGGGTTTGATGACGTACGCGACAGGATTTTAACGTTATTCATGTCATGACCCGGCAGTCATATTCGTCAAATCCTCTTACCCTCCCATGCAAATTTTGGTCTACACCATGTTAAGGAGGTGATCATGAGAGCACCCAGACGTAGGCGGCTAGATAGATAGATAGATAGATAGATAGATAGATAGATAGATAGATAGATAGATAGATAGATACGTAGATAGAAACGCTCAAAGTGCCAGAGGTTCGCTAAGAAATGCTTCGCATTTAAAAA